>NC_090371.1:277251542-277570168 GCF_036365525.1 Heterodontus francisci
TACCTCCCGAAGCTCACTACCCAAATTATGCGGATCGTGTGATGGTTAGCACAGGTGGTGAGAGTAATGTGGGATGCTCTGAGGTGCTCTCTTGCTTGGGGATGCTGGCTGTGGTGATAGTCTATTATTTCAGTCCTACAAAAACCAAAAGAGGGATATATATGAAAATGCTCCCTCAAAGAAGCCTTGTTAATCTGTCCTGACATTGCGTAAAAATATTCTTTTGATGGTCCATTGAAGAGATTGCCAATTCCCACAGGGCCTTGCGTATAAATCGAACTTTCCTCAAGTGTCGTTAAGGTATGTTCCACAAAGGTTGTGCCACTCACAACTGCGTTAACACATTTATTTACACGAGCTAAATGACTTAACAGCTGCTTACAAAATGCTGACAATGCTTGTGTGGTGGTTGGCTGCTGGTTTTTCATTTGCATCAACAAAATTGTATTTTCACAAACCATCCATCTTGAGGATGTGCCATTTCATGATTTTGCTAACTGTAAATTACATTGACAAACAGGATTTCTCCTGTTTCTTCCCTTCCAAAACCACGGGGTCGAAGGTCATTTTCTGCTATTGGACAGTGCAGGTTCATTAGATTACTTTGCTGAACTTTTTTACGTATTTGTTCTGGGATGTCAACAAGACTGGCATGTGAATATTTATTACCCATCCCTAGTTGCCCTGATGGTATTACAACACAACCATATGGTGTGGAACTGGAGTTACATGTAGGTCAAATCAAGTACGGGCAACAGGTTCCCTTCGCTGACCGACACTGGTGAGTCCAGTACGGTTTTATAACAATCCTGTTTCTGCTGCTAGCCCCCAAATTACTGGGTATATTCAATGCACTTTCCTCACTAATCATGGTGGCATTTTAATTCACCAATTTTAAGAGAAAGACTTGCATTTTTATAGCACCTTTCTGAAGCTTAGGACGTCCCAAATGGCTTTACAGCAAATTAAGTATTTTTTGAAGTGTAGTCACTGTTGTAGGAAACCCGGCAGCCAATTTGCACAGAGCAAGATCCCACAAACAGCAAAGAGAAAAAGGAGGAAATACTCTATCTTGGTGATATTTATCTCTTGTTTAAGTGATAAATATTGGACAGAACATTGGGGAGAACTCCTCTGCTTTTCTTTGAAATAATGCCATAGGATCCTTTACATTCACCAGAGAGGGTAGACCAGCCCTCAGGTCAACAGTTCATCTGAGAGGTAATGCCACTGGCAGTGGAGCACTCCCTCAGTACTGCACTGAGATGTCAGCTTATTTATGTTCTCAAGTCTCTGGAGTGTTGCTTAAACTCACACCCTTCTGACTCAGAGATGAGATTCCTAGTTCAGTATCATAACCAGCAGGCAACCTTTTCACAGATGCATTTTTCCATTGACTGAAATGTGCTTGTTCAAACACACACAGCATGAACATTCTAACCCTATAGCGAAACTTTGGGCACACTCCTTAAAAACTTGTTCTAATAACTTGTCAAAAGAGTGCTAGTAAGCTGTGAGGAGGAAGTTTGGTGATTGTTTTGTGATGTAATAGATGCTGTGTCAGTGCAAACACATGTTTCTATCACCATCTGATCCCCCTCAATTGGACTGTTATGTTATGAGGGCTCTTAGTTATCCATTATGTTCTCCATTTTTATCTCATATCACCCTTCTCTGTGAAGCACTGTTTAAAATACATGCAGTAGCTTTTCTCTGAGTCAAGCATCATGGAGCAGCTGTGGAACAAGTGTTCTAGTGGAAATGGTGCGTGATCGCTTTGGAACTCCTCAGTGGAACTGTTATTGGGCATGCAAGAACATCTGACAGTGTTTCCACAGGTTAAATGAGTTAGTGGGGCAATGTCATCAATGTTGCTTTGCAAGGCAATTTTCTGTATGTATAACCAGAGCAAGTGATGAAATTGCAACAGCGCACGCGCCATTATTCTGTGGTTTTGTAACGATGAAGTTCCACAAGCGTCAAGGTTAAACAAAAATTCTAAATAAAGGTGAGCTTAGTGAGGCTGTGCTCCTCGTTTGGACCTTTCCTTGACAGAAGAGCTGGCAGGAAAACAGCGATGAGAGTGGCCTCCCTCAATTCATGCCACTTTAGCATAAGAATCTGGAGCACCACTAATTGGACAAGCTGAGCTACATGCCAGATTCTCCGATCTGTGCCCTGTGTATAGCAAGGCTGTGCACAAAATTTACTTTCTGGAGTTTGGGCTACCAATGTGGCAGCAGAGTGGAGTCCGTTGTTGCAACTGAGCTAACTCAATAGCCCATTAGCAGTAAAGTTGCCAACCTTGATTGGCCATAATTCCTGAAGGTTTCATCACATGATCTGCCTCCAATTGCGGTTCCCCCCACACTCCTCCCATTGGTGAGCTGACACGCCCATCCTTGAGGTGCACCGCCTTCCCACACCATCCAGGTAGTGCACATACTCCACTACCCGATTGGATATTCACCCCTGTGCTCGCTGAGCTACATTGGCTCCCGGTCTGGCAACGTCTCAATTTAAAAATTCTCATCCTTGTTGCCCAATATCCCTCCATGGCCTCAACCCTCCCGATCTCGTGCAGCCCTGTAACCCTCTGAGATCTCTGCACTCCTCCAATTCGGGCCTCTTGCATATCCCTAATTTTTGTTGCTCCACCATTGGCAGCTGTGCCTTCAGCAGCCAAGGCCCTAAGCTTTGAAATTCCCTCCATAAACCTCTCTGACTCTCGATCTCACTGTCCTCCTCTTTTCTGTGCTAATATCTCCTGATATGGCTTGGTATCAAATTCTGTTGAATAACACTTCTGTTAAGCGCTTTGGAGTGTTTTACCATGATAAAGGCACTGTATAAATGCAAAGTGTTGTTGATCCAACAGCCATTTTTTTCCATCTCCAATATTTTCTTAATGAATAAATGAAAGTATTCAAAGAAAATGACAACAAAAGACAGATGATGCTTTTCAATGCCTCGGTGATTTTTCTCCTGGCTTTCTGGCAGCAGAGACCTGGAGATTAATCTTTAATTCCTGGAGACTCCAGGACAATGCTGAAGGGTTGGTAATCCTATTTACTAGAGAGGTAACAAACTATTGAAATAAAACCGACAACAGTTGCACCCAGTTTCAGAATAATTTTAAACTGTTTAAATGGTGGCTGGTGAACTCTGTTGACAGATGAAGCAGAGCTACACATTCCTGTCCAAGCCAATGTGTTACCATAACAATGGGCCTTCCCTGTGGGATCCCACCACCCACCTTATAAGCTTCATATTAGATTAGTTTTTGAATTGCATTGTTCAGTTGTTTTTTAAACCTTTTACAACCAGCATTGGACTTTATTCAAAAAAATAAGCAACTGAAACAGTGTAGAAAAAAAAAATTAATTGGAGAGTCTTACCATACTGTTTTTTGTAAAATGTTGCTGCCTGGAGTCGTCTTACAGCGAGGGACCAGATCAGTGGCCATTATTTTTCATATTCCTGGTGTGCAATTTTACCATGTATGTTTCCATCTGAGGCTCCATCCTGCTCATCCAGGGCCCATACTGCTTCTGACATTGACTCCGTTTGCGAGCCTGCATGCAAAATTCCAGGTGAAGGCAGTGAAGGCCTCACTTACCTCACCTGAAGGAACTGGCTGTGCTGACATATTGTCTTCTGTTTCCAATAAAAAATCTGTTGAATTTGTTTCATTGAAACAGAGGAAAATTTACACCATTTGGCACCTTGCGGATGTGCCGGCTGAAAAAGAACGATCCAGCCTCATCCCACTTTATAACTCTTGATCCGTAGCCTGGTAGATTACAGCACCTCAAGTGCATATCCATGTACTCTTTAAATACAATGAGGGTTTTCACCTCTGCTATCCTTTTCAGGGAGTGAGTTCCAGACCCCAACCCTCCTTTCTCCTCAACCCTCCTGTCTAATCCCTCGGCCAACTACTTGAAATATATCCTCTGGTTATTGACCTCTCTGCGAAGGGAAATATGTCCTTCCTATTCACTCCAGTCACAGAATCACAGAATAATACAGTGCAGAAGAGGCCCTTCGGCCCATCGAGTCTGCACCGATGTATTAAAGACATCTGACCTGTCTACCTAATCCCATTTTCCAGCACTTGGCCCATAGCCTTGATTGTTATGACGTGCCAAGTGCTCATCCAGGTACTACTTAAAGGATGTGAGGCAACCTGCCTCTACCACCCTCCCAGGCAGGGAATTCCAGACCGTCACCACCCTCTGGGTAAAAAAGTTCTTCCTCAAATCCCCCTTAAACCTCCCGCCCCTCACCTTAAACTTGTGACCCCTCGTAACTGATCCTTCAACTAAGGGGAACAGCTGCTCCCTATCCACCCTGTCCATGCCCCTCATAATCTTGTACACCTCGATCAGGTCACCCCTCAGTCTTCTCTGCTCCAGTGAAAACAACCCAAGCCTATCCAACCTCTCCTCATAGCTTAAATGTTCCATCCCAGGCAACATCCTGGTGAATCGCCTCTTCACCCCCTCCAATGCAACCACATCCTTCCTATCATGTGGCAACCAGAATTGCACACAGTACTCCAGCTGTGGCCTTACCAAAGTTCTGTGCAACTCCAACATGACCTCCCTGCTTTTGTAATCTATGCCTCGATTGATAAAGGCAAGTATCCCATATGCCTTTTTCACCACCCTATTAACCTGCCCTTCTGCCTTCAGAGATCTATGGACAAACACGCCAAGGTCCCTTTGTTCCTCGGAACTTCCCAGTGTCAGGCCATTCATTGAATATTTCTGTGTCACATTACTCCTTCCAAAGTGTATCACCTCACACTTTTCAGCGTTAAATTCTATCTGCCACTTTTCTGTCCATTTGACCATCCCGTCTATATCTTCCTGTAACCTAAGACACTCCACCTCACTGTTAACCACTCGGCCAATCTTTGTGTCATCCGCGAACTTACGGATCCTACCCTCCACATAGTCATCTATGTCGTTTATATATCATTCTTCCTCTTCCTATCTATCAGTCCCCTTAAAATTTTATGCACGTCAATTAAATCTCCCCTCAGCCTCCCCTGTTTCAAATAGAACAACCCAGCCTATCCAATCTTTCCTCATAGCTAAAATTCTTCAGTCCTTGCTACATCTTAATAAATCTCCTTTGTACCTTCTCCAGTGCGATAACATCCTTCCTGCAATTCAGTGACCAGAACTGTCTGCACTTCTCTAGCTGCACTCTAACTAGTTTCAGATTCTCACTCATCGTACCATAAGGCTGAGAGCTGGAACAGAGCTCCCCCAAGAAGCTGATTTTCTGGAAAGGCTCTTTAGAAACTGTTCGGAGGAGGTTTTTTTTGTGTATGAGATTTGAACTAACGTGCACATTTTTAGGCATTAAAGGAGTGAGTGGAACAGAAAGAGAAATCGCATTGTTTTTTAAATGATCCTTTGAGGAAAGTGAAGCCTTTCTAGAGAAGCACAGAGATGGATTGGAGGTGAAATTTGTCTTTGCTGATGGCATCAAGCGGGCAATACCTCATCAACAGCACATCTTACACTATACCTGATTTGCTCATTCATTGAAGATCATAGGAAAGAAAATTGTGCGGGGTGTAAAACAAGCTGCCGATTTGCTACTGCCCCTTTTGTGCTGCTGCCCAGATTTCACCCTCATTACTTTTAAAACAAAAGGAACATTCACAGTGTCTAATGTTTGAAGCTGGATTGGTGTGATGTGAACCTTGTGGGACACTTGGCTCTGGAGCTTGCTGAAAGGAAGAATGATATGCAGTTTGCCTCCAGTGTCTGACATCGTCAAAACACTCTGGGATGATTTTTACTTCATTTTATTTTTTTTTAAACTAAACTTGAAAATTTACTTTAAAAGGAGAAATTTGTAGGATGGTGGGAAATGAGTGAGGGAATTGGACTGATTAGATTATACACAGTCCTGGCTGGTCTCCTACATTCTACTCTCCGTAAACTTGACGTCATCCAAAACTCTGCTGCCTGGCTCTTAACTCGCACCAAGTCCCGTTCCCCTATCACCCCTGTGCCCGCTGACCTACATTGGCTCCCAATCAAGCAACATCTTGATATTAAAATTCTCATTCTTCTTTACAAATTCTTCCAAATCTCCTCCAGTCCATACTATCCAAGATATCTGCACACCTCTAATTCTGGCCTCTTAAGCATCCCCGATTTTAATTGCTCCACCTTTGGTGGCCGTGCCTTTAGTTGCCTAGGCCTCAAGTTCTGGAATTCCGTCCCTAAACCTCTCCGCCTCTCCACCTCACTTTCCTCCTTTATGACACTCCTTAAAACCTCCCTCTTTGACCAAGCTTTTGGTCATCTGACCTAATATCTCCTTTTGTGGCTCAGTGTCAAATTTGTTTTTTAATGCTCCTGTGAAGCGCCTTGGAATATTTTATGACATTAAAGGCGCTATATAAATATAAGTTGTTGGCTTTGTTGAAAGCTCTTTCAAAGAGCCAGCACAGGCGTGATGGGCCACTTGGCTGTACGATTGTACAAAGTCTATAAAGTTTGAGTCTTTTGCTTTTTCGTGAGCACTTGCCAAAATATGATTTGTTTTTCATTGTTAAATCTTGGATTTGAATTCCTTTGGATTTTTCAACTCCGTTCAATACTTGGCTCTCTTCAATGAAATCAGTTGTTTCTTTGACCAGCACGATAAGATGTGGGAAAAGAAATGATCTGTCTTTGTACTTTCATCTTCAGTTTTCTTTTTGACAAAATTTACCATTTCTGTGCTCATCAAGGTGAGAGATGTCAGTTCTGGGGGAATGCAATTTTTTTGGGCACTATAGTGACATTTTCCATTTCCCAGATTAGATATGCTTATGGCACTTCTGGGATTGATTGTCAATTCAGTTATGAATTATAGACCATTGTATACTGTAGACCTTCACCTCCACAGAACTGTGTTGTATCTTTTAAACTAATTTCTCAGGGGATCCTTACAGCCAAGAGGAAGAGGAAACCTTCAGTCCTCTCTGCCTGCAGTGGGTTCAAATCCTTATCTCAGGCCTGAAAGGATGCTTTGACAGTCCACTGTGCTCCTTGGCCCTCTCGCTGTCTGATTTTGCACATTCTCCGATTACTAATCATTGTACTTCAACATCCCCCTAAAGTAACTAGTCCCATCTCCCTCTGAATCACTTTTAAGCACAGAGGAACAGGAGGAGGCCATTTAGCCCCTTGAGCCTGTTCTGTCATTCAGTGAGATCATGGCTGGTCTGTGACCTAACTCCATGTACCCATATCCCTTAATACCTTTAGCAAACAAAAATCTAGCAATCTCAGTTTTAAAGGTCACAATTTATCGAGCATCAATTTCCACTTGTATAAGAGAGTTCCAAATGTCTACCACCCATTCATTGAAGAAATATTGCCCAATTTTTCACTGTTAAAAGGACTGTTTTTTTTTTTTACTATGCACTCTAGTCCTAGGCTCCCTAACCAGCAGAAGTAGTTTCTCCCAATCTTTCTTGTCTGTTGCACTTAATATCTTGAAAACGTCAATGAAATCACCCCTTAACCTTTTAAATTCCATGGGATAGAACCCCAGTTTGTGTAATCTCTCCTGGTAATTTAACCCTTGGAGTCCAGTTATCGTTCTGGTGAAAATACGCTGTGCTCCCTCTAAGGACAATATATCCTTCCCAAGGTGTGGTGTCCAGAACTGCTCACTGTGCTCCAGGTGTGGTAACAGATGGGACATTAAGACTTCGGGCTGATTTTGTGGGGCGTGGTGGGTTGACTGTGAACTGTTAGCGTTCGCCATTGTTACCCCTCTGAGACTGATCACAGCTTCAGGATGTCGGGCATGTGCAGATTAGCGCAGGGATCCTGAAGTTGATGTCTGTAACTTAGGGTTCCGATACAGGCTGCACTGTAGACGTGTCCCCACCCCACCCTTAGACCCTGAGAAAATAGGCAACATGTTTAGATAGAGGATCTGGATCGGCGCAGGCTTGGAGGACCGAAGGGCCTGTTCCTGTGCTGTAATTTTCTTTGTTCTTTGTTCTTTCTTTCACCCACACAGCCAGCAATCACTGAATTTCAGTTTCCTGCTCCCACATCACTGTTCGAAACCCCTTAAAGAGTTTCACCTTCTTCAATGAGGTGTATCTGGGTTTTTAACAGTGATGTGACTAATAAGACTTGATGAACAACAGAACTGGCCCTGAAAATATAATTTTATATTCCTGGAATGATAACTGATTAATTAGTAAGTTTTTCAAACTCTTTTTTTTTACAAAGTAAGGTTTTTTCAGAATATTCTAGCTTCTACCTTCACCCCATTTGTGTATCCCAATCTTTAATTTTCTCCCTGTAAAGATATTTGAGAAGTTATTTTATTTTTGTGCTTTTAGTTCCCTGTTTGGTGAGGGGGGGGAGGGCGTTCTGTAAAAATCCTTTAATATGATTGGCTGCTTGGACAGCCTGATGACATCACTGCTGCTGTATCTCCCAGTAATGAATGCTACAATTGGTTGCAGTACCGCTGCCCGGCGATGGATGGACAATTCTCACCAGAAAGATGGGTGATCTCTCTCAGCGAGACTTACTTAGTGGTCAGCGACAAGAGCCCTTCCTTCGCTGCTGACCATACAATTAGGTCCATTAAAGTGTCTTTGTGAGCTCTCCTCAACTTCAGCTCAGGTTGAGCACAAACTCACCAATTCTGACCTAGCCTGCCCATCCTGAAACTGATGCAACTAGTCTGGAGCTCCACCCCATTTTACTCTCTGTTGGAGTCACAGGAGAATAATTTTGGACGGGATGTAAAACTGGACATTTCCACTTCGTCGCATGGGTTTCATTCCTGGCCAGTTTGGTTTAAATTGGCCCACTTGGTTGCTGTCTGCTAAAACCACCTGCATTGAAAACTGCCTTTTCTGGCAGGATACCAAGAGCTCAATGGATTTTAAAAAAATTGATGTATTTTTAATGAATGTATTGCTGGTTGTGGAATTAGCAATTCCGCCTCCTTTAAAGCAAATTAAAGCATTCTTTTTAAGAGCTGGCTCGTTCAGTTGACTTGGGTGTGTGCCAGATACAAGGAGAGCCTCTATTTCAGAATACTAATAAAGAGACACAGAATGCTTTCAGGTTCCCTGGATAGAGTGCTTTTATGCCATGTCACAAGTTACAACCTCAGTACAAATCAAGGAGAGCGTATTGCGTCTAAAGCAGAAACAAAATACTGCGGATGTTGGAAACCTGAAATAAAACCAGAAAATGTTGGAAATACTCAGCAGATCAGCCAGTTCTAGTAAAGGGTCACCGACTTGAAATGTTGACCCTGTTTCTCTCTCCACAGATGCTGCCAAACCTGTTGAGTGTTTATATCATGTTCTGTTTTTATATTGCATCTAATGTTCTGAATACATAAACAGATCATTTAACTGGTGACTGATCTGAACCTACAGGATCTTTCTGACTGCATTGTTTATGAATTTATTCACCTTATTCCATCAAAATTTGTTCAAGCCCTTCATGCTAACTGGTAATTTTCAAGTGTGGTGGTATATAAGCAAATATGGCAGCGTATAAATATCACAGTGTTTGCTGTGGCACTGTCACCTCTGAGTCACAACACTGTGGGTTCAAGTCCCACTCCAGGGCCTTGAGCACCAAATCCAGGCCAATACTTCAGTGAGGTACTGAGGGAGCGCTATACCGTCGGAGGCACAGTCTTGCAGGCGAGATCTTAAAACGAGGCCCCATCTGCGCTCTCAGGTTGACAGGAACGATTGCATTGCACTGTTTTGAAGAAGGGCAGGGATGATCTCCCTGGCGTCCTGGCTGATATTTATCCCTTAACATCACAAAAAATTGTTTGAGAGATCTTGCTGTGCACAAATTGGCTACCGTGTTTCCTACACTACAACACTTCCAAAGTACTTCATTGGCTGTAAAGAGTTTTGAGATGGCCTGATGTTATGAAAGGTGTTATCGAAATGCAAGTGTTTCTTTTATTTTATGAACACCCGACAAACGACACTGAGATGATGAGTTAATCTGACTATTTTTGGTGGTTTTCAAGGAAAGGTGAATGTTGGCTGGAGGAAATTACACTTTTTCAAATAGTACTGAAATATTACTTGTCCTTTGGTTTATATATGCCGGGTCAGTTTCCTGGTGTTTGGTTTAAATGTGCTGGGACAGTTTCCTGGTGTTTGGTTTATGTATGCCGGGTCAGTTTAATTATATACACATTTTTTTTTTTTATTTCAGCATTTATTCCCCAACATTTAGTTTAGTTTAGAGATACAGCACTGAAACAGGCCCTTCGGCCCACCGAGTCTGTGCCGACCATCAACCACCCATTTATACTAATCCTACACTAATTCCATATTCCTACCACATCCCCACCTGTCCCTATATTTCCCTACCACCTACCTAAACCAGGGACAATTTATAATGGCCAATTAACCTATCAACCTGCAAGTCTTTGGCATGTGGGAGGAAACCGGAGCACCCAGAGGAAACCCACACAGACACAGGGAGAACTTGCAAACTCCACACAGGCAGTACCCAGAATTGAACCCAGGTCGCTGGAGCTGTGAGGCTGCGGTGCTAACCACTGCGCCGCCCTTTGTTGTGTGTTCTATTTTTGTTGTCACAGGAATAAAGTGATATTCAATATAAACGGGTTTTATTGTAACAGAAGTGGAACATATATATGTAAATAGTAACTGCAGAAGCATTCTTGAACATGTCTTACTATGTTGGGCTCCACCCACAACTAACTGGTCATGCATGACTCGACATCACTTTTAACATAGAACAGTACAGCACAGTACAGGCCCTTTGGCCCATGATGTTGTGCCGAACCTTTAACCTACTCTAAGATCAAACTAACTACCTACCCTTCATTCTACTATCATCCATGTACCTATCCAAGAGTCGCTTAAATGTCCCTAATGTATCTGCTTCTACTACCACCACTGGCAGCGCATTCCACGCACCCACCACTCTCTGTGTAAAGAACCTACCTCTGACATCTCCCAGAAACCTTCCTCCAATCACCCTAAAATTATGCCCCCTGGTGATAGCCCTTTCCATCCTGGGAAAAAGTCTCTGACTATCCACTCTATCTATGCCTCTCATCATCTTGTACCCCTCTATCAAGTCACCTCTCATCCTTCTTCGCTCCAATGAGAAAAGCCCTAGCTCCCTCAATCTTTCTTCGTAGGACATGCCCTCCAGTCCAGGCAGCATCCTGGTAAATCTCCTCTGCACCCTCTCTAAAGCTTCCGCATCCTTCCTATAATGAGGCGACCAGAACTGAACACAATATTCCAAGTGTGGTCTAACCAGGGCCTTATAGAGCTGCAGCATAACCTCACGGCTCTTAAACTCAATCCCCCTGTTAATGAAAGCCAACACACCATACGCCTCCTTAACAACCCTATCAACTTGGGTGGCAACTTTGAGCGATCTATGGACATGGACCCCAAAATCCCTCTGTTCCTCCACACTACCAAGAATCCTGTCTTTAAGCCTGTATTCCGCATTCCACCTTCCAAAATGAATCACTTCACACTTTTCCAGGTTGAACTCCATCTGCCACTTCTCAGCCCAGCTCTGCATCCTGTCAATGTCCCGTTGCAACCTACAACAGCCTTCCAAACTATCCACAACTCCAGCAACCTTCGTGTCATCGGCAAACTTGCTAACCCAGCCTTCCACTTCCTCATCCAAGTCATTTATAAAAATCACAAAGAGCAGAGGTCCCAGAACAGATCCTTGTGGAACACCACTGGTCACCGAGCTCCTAGCTGAATACTTTCCATCTACTACCACCCTCTGACTTCTATGGGCCAGCCAATTCTGTATCCAGACAGCCAACTTTCCCTGAACCCCATGCCTCCTTACTTTCTGAATGAGCCTACCATGGGGAACCTTATCAAATGCCTTGCTAAAGTCCATATACACTACATCCACTGCTCTTCCTTCATCAATGTGTTTTGTCACATCTTCAAAGAATTCAATAAGGCTTGTGAGGCATGACCTGCCCCTCACAAGGCCATGCTGACTGTCTCTAATCAAACCACGCTTTTCCAAATAATCATAAATCCTGTCTCTCAGAATCCTCTCCAATAATTTGCCCACTACCGACGTAAGACTGACTGGTCTATAATTCCCAGGGTTATCCCTATTCCCTTTCTTGAACAAGGGAACAACATTTGCCACCCTCCAATCATCCGGTACTACTCCAGTGGACAGTGAAGACGCAAAGATCATCGCCAAAGGCGCAGCAATCTCTTCCCTCGCTTCCCGTAATATCCTTGGGTATATCCCGTCTGGCCTCGGGGACTTATCTGTCCTCATATAATTCAAAATTTCCAGCACATCCTCCCTCTTAACCTCAACCTGTTCGAGCATATCAGCCTGTTCCATGCTGTCCTCACAAACGACCAGGTCCCTCTCACTAGTGAATACTGAAGCAAAGTATTCAATTAGGACCTCCCCTACCTCCTCCGACTCCAGGTACAAGTTCCCTCCACTATCCCTGATCGGCCCTACCCTCACTCTGGCCATCCTCTTGTTCCTCACATAAGTGTAGAACGCCTTGGGATTTTCCTTAATCCTACCCGCCAAGACTTTTTCATGTCCCCTTCTAGCTCTCCTAAGTCCATTCTTCAGTTCCTTCCTGGCTACCTTGTAACCCTCTAGAGCCCTGTCTGATCCTTGCTTCCTCAACCTTAAGTAAGCTTCCTTCTTCCTCTTGACTAGCTGTTCCACATCTCTTGTCATCCAAGGTTCCTTCACCCTACCATCCCTTCCTTGCCTCATCGGGACAAACCTATCCAGCAGTCGCAGCAAGTGCTCCCTAAACAACCTCCACATTTCTGTCGTGCACTTCCTCTGATGATGTTCACTTGCAGACCTTAAGGTGGCTCGCCCTGAAGGTCGTCCCACAACAAGTACTGCGGGATCTTTTGCATCAACCTGAAAAACTGAAACAACTAAATAGGATTTCCGTTGCACTTATGTAGTGCCTTCAATGTAGTAAAAGTCCCGAGGCACTCACAGGGGCATTATCGAACAAAATTAGAATACTGAGCCACATAAGGAGACGTTGGGGCAGATGACCAAAAGCTTAGTCAAAGAGGAAGATGTTGAGCAGTGTTATAGAGCACAGAAACAGGCCCTTCGGCCCATCGTGTCTGTGCCAGCCATCAAGCACCTAACTATTCTAATCCCATTTTCCAGCACTTGACCCTTGGCCTTGTATGCTGTGGCATTTCAAGTGCTCATCTAAATACTTGTTAAATGTGTGACCAGTGGTGTTCCACAGCGATCCATGCTGGGACCACTGTTGTTTGTGATATACATAAATGATTTGGAGGAAAGTATAGGTGGTCTGATTAGCAAGTTTGCAGACGACACTAAGATTGGTGGAGTAGCAGATAGTGAAGGGGACTGTCAGAGAATACAGCAGAATATAGATAGACTGGAGAGTTGGGCAGAGAAATGGCAGATGGAGTTCAATCAGGGCAAATGCGAGGTGATGCATTTTGGAAGATCCAGTTCAAGAGTGAACTATACAGTAAATGGAAAAGTCCTGGGGAAAATTGATGTACAGAGAGATTTGGGTGCTCAGGTCCATTGTTCCCTGAAGGTGGCAACGCAGGTCAATAGAATGGTCAAGAAGGCAAACGGCATGCTTTCCTTCATCGGACGGGGTATTGAGTACAAGAGTTGGCAGGTCATGTTACAGTTGTATAGGACTTTGGTTCGGCCACATTTGGAATACTGCGTGCAGTTCTGGTCGCCACATTACCAAAAGGATGTGGATGCTTTGGAGAGGGTGCAGAGGAGGTTCACCAGGATGTTGCCTGGTATGGAGGGCGCTAGCTATGAAGAGAGGTTGAGTAAATTAGGATTATTTTCATTGGAAAGACGGAGGTTGAGGGGGGACCTGATTGAGGTGTACCAAATCATGAGAGGTATAGACAGGGTGGATAGCAAGAGGTTTTTCCCAGAGTGGGGGATTCAATTACAAGGGGACACGAGTTCAAAGTGAAAGGGGAAAAGTTTAGGGGGGATATGCGTGGAAAGTTCTTTACACAGAGGGTGGTGGGTGCATGGAACGCATTGCCAGCGGAGGTGGTAGACGCGGGCACGATAGCGTCTTTTAAGATGTATCTAGACAGATACATGAATGGGCAGGAAGTAAAGAGATACAGACCCTTAGAAAATAGGCGACAGGTTTAGATAGAGGATTTGGATCGGCGTAGGCTTGGAGGGCCGAAGGGCCTGTTCCTGTGCTGTAATTTTCTTCTTTCTTTCTTTGTTGTGAGGGTTCCTGCCTCTACCACCTCTTCAGGCAGTGCGTTCCAGATTACAACCACCCTCTGGGTGAAATTTGTTTTCCTCAAATCCCCTCTAAACCTCCTGCCCTTAAATCTATGCCCCCTGGTTATTGACCCCTTTGCAAAGGGAAAAAGTTTCTTATCTAATCTATCAATGCCCCTCATAATTTTGTATACCTCAATCATATCTCCCCTCAGCCTTCTCTGCTCTAAGGAAAACAACCCTTGCCTTTTCAGTCTCTGTTCATAGCTGAAATGCTGCAGCCCAGGCAACATCCTGGTGAATCTCCTCTGCACCCTCTCCAGTGCAATCACCTCCTTCCTATAGTGTGGTGCCCAGAGCTGTACACAGTACTCCAGCTGTGGCCTAACTAGTGTTTTATACAGCTCCATCATAACCTCCCTGCTCTTATATTCTATGCCTCGGCTTATAAAGGCAAGTACCCCATATGCCTTCCTAACCACCTTATCTACCTGTGCTGCTGCCTTCAGTGATCTATGGACAAGTACACCAAGGTCCCTCTGACCCTTTGTACTTCCTGGGGTCCTACTATCCATTGTATATTCCTTTGCCTTGTTACTCCTCCCAAAATGCATCATCTCACACTTCTCAGGATTACATTCCATTTGCCTCAGCTCTGCCCATTTTACCAGCCCATCTATATCGTCCTCTAATCTAAGGCTTTCCTCCTCACTATTTACGACACCACCAATTTTCGTGTCATCTGCAAACTTGCTCATCATACCTCCTGTATTCATGTCTAAATCATTAATGTACACTACAAATAGCAAGGGACCCAGCAGGACCCATTCCCTGCGGTACACCACTGGTCACAGGCTTTCACTCGCAAAAATAACCCTCGACCATTACCCTCTGCTCCTGCCACTAAGCCAATTTTGGATCCAATTTGCAAAATTGCCCTGGATCCCATGGGCTCTTACCACCTTAACCAATCTCCCATGCGGGACCATTTCAAAAGCCTTACTGAAGTCCAAGTAGACTACATCAACTGCTTTACCCTCATCTACACATCTAGTCACTTCCTCAAAAAATTCAACCAAGTTAGTTTGTCACGATCTCCGCCTGACAAAGCTATGCTGACTATCCCTGATTAATCCCTGCCTCCCCAAGTGGAGATTAATCCTGTCCCTCAGAATTTTTTCCAATAGTTTCCCAACCACTGATGTTACACTCACTGGCCTGTAATTACCTGGTTTATCCCTGATATCCTTCTTGAATAATGGTACCACATTCGCTGTCCTCCAATCCTCTGGTACCTCTCCTGTGGCCAGAGAGGATTTGAAAATTTGTGTCAGAGCCCATGCAATCTCCTCCCTTGCCTCACATAACAGCCTGGGATACATCTCATCTGGGCCTGGGGATTTATCCACTTTTAAGCCTGCTAAAACAGCTAATACTACATCCCTTTCATTGCCAATATGTTCAAGTATATCACAATCCCCCTCCCTGATCTCTACACCTACATTGTCCTTCTCCATCTTGAACACAGATGATAAGTAATCATTTAAAACCTCACCTTTGTCCTCTGACTCCACACACAGATTGCCACTTTGGTCCTTAATGGGCCCTACTCTTTCCCTGGTTATCCTCTTGCCCTTAATATACTTATAAAACACCTGAGGATTTTCCTTTATCTTGCCCGCCAGTGTTTTTTCATGTCCCCTCTTCGCTCTCCGAATTACTTTTTTTAAGTAGCCCCCTACACTTTCTATACTCCGCTAGGGCCTCTGCTGTTTTCAGCCCTCTGAATCTGCCAAAGGCCTCTTTTTCTTTTCCTGATTCAATCCTCTATATCCCTTGACATCCAGGGTTCCCTGAACTTGTTGGTCCTACCCTTCACGTTAACAGGTACACGTTGGCTCTGAACTGTCACAATTTCCTCTTTGAAAGACTCCCACTGGTCTGATGTAGACTTTACTACAAGAAGCTGCTCCCAGTCCACTTTGGCCAGATCCTGTTTCATCATATTAAAATCGGCCTTCCCCCAATTCAGTACCTTTATTTCTGGTCCATCTTTGTCCTTTTCCATAACTACCTCAAATCTTAGCGTTATGGTCACTATCCCCGAAATGCTCCCCCACTGACACTTCTACACTTGTCCAGCTTCATTCCCTAGGTTTAGGTCCAATACTGCCCCTTCTCTTGTCGGACTTTCTACGTACTGGCTCAAAAAGCTCTCCTGTATGCTTTTTAAGAATTCTGCCCCCTTTAAGCCTTTTGCACTGAGACTATCCCAGTTGATATTGGGGAAGTTGAAATCCCCTCCTGTTATTACCCTATTATTTTTACACCTCTCTGAGATTTGCCTACATATCTGCTTCTCTATCTCTCCCTGACTGTTTGGAGGTCTGTAGATCCCTCCCAGCCAAGTGATTGCCCCTTTTTGTTTTTAAGTTCTACCCATATGTCCTCATTTGAGGAACCTTCTAAGATATCATCCCTCCTTACTGCAGTAATTGATTCCTTGATCAACAGTGCAATGCCACCTGCTCTTTTACCCCTTCCCCTGTCACGCCTGAAGATTCTATACCCTGGAATATTGAGCTGCCAGTCCTGCCCCTCCCTCAACCATGTCTCTGTGATAGTAGCAATATCATAATGTCCTAAAGGAGGACAGAGAGGTAGAGAGGCAGATAGATTTGGAAAGAAAATTCCAGAGCTTAGGGCATAGACAACTGAAAGCACGGCCGCCAAAGGTGGAGCGATTAAAATAGAAGATCCACAAGTGGCCTGAATTGGAGGAATGCAGAGAGCCCATAGGGTTGTAGGGCTGGAGGAGGTGACAGAGAGAGGGAGGGGCAAAGCCGTCGAGAGATTTTTAAAATACCTTTATCAATTCAGCAGTTCCTCAGTAATGTGACAAATTATGAAATCTAACCTTGCAATGGGGGGACAAACACATAACTTTTCAGGCCTAGAGACAACGAACTGAGTCAAGCTGGCACATCTGATATCAGCACACACAAATAGTGATGCTAAGAAGTAACTGAACTGCACGTGTCCGTTGCATGAATGAATGCCTTAAAGGATTGACAGGGTTTTTATACTTTTTAAGTACGCTATATCTGACACCCAGTTCATCTCTCAGCAAAAGGATGTGCTGTTCTTCATTGCACTGCTCCTTATAATTCACAAGAGTAATTTTTTTAGAAGTGCGGGATTTGATGGACTGCAGTGAATTCTGATGATCCGGAATCTCTTACTAACATCCTACAACGAGGATTGCTTGGACTCATCTGACCACTGCTGTCAGGAAGAAAACCAGCTTGGTGTGTGAGAATAATAGGTTGATCAGACCTTTGATTTTTCACTTGCCTCAATAAACTCCAGGAAATTAGCTACTCGATTTTGAGACTTATTTTAAACCTGTTTCAAGAGAGTAACATAATTTGAACAGAGGAAACCATGTCCCCTGCCAGGCTTGGCGGATTTCTAATCACCTGTGCCAATGTTTATTTTGCCTTTCTTTGTCAAATTGCATTGCTTTTTGAGCACAATGAAGGAGGGTTATGACAACATTAATATAGGTGATGTAATATGACAATAATTCTAAAAATGATAGGGCACTGTCACTGTGATTAAAATACCCTACATTTTTTTATATCACTCTGTAAACCAAGGAGTGTGTAACACATTGATAGCAGCAGTCATTCAAATCCAGAAAGACTTTGTGTGAGACCTTGGTGCCAGTAGCATTGCTGGCCACATCTGTTGACCGCAAATGCAATTTTGAATTCTTCTGTTTCAATATGAGAAAGGAAAAGATTCATTTGACTTTAGGATTCGTGGATTGAAAATCGGGTGGCAAGTTCAGTGGGTGCACTCACTTGGCAAGCACTCCAGAGTACCCAAAGGTTAAAATCTATCATGGAAAAATTGGGAGCACCATTAATCAGGCAGGCTGATCTCAGTGCCCAGTGCTCCCATCAAGTGAGGCTGTATGTTAGAAATATGGAAAGATTTACCGTATAGCAGGAGGCCATTTGCCCATTGAGTCTGTGCCAACCAAAAAAGAGGTATCCAGTCTAATCCCACCTTCCAGCTCTTCGTCCTTAGCCCTGTAGGTTAGAGCACCTCAAGTACGTATCCAAGTGGTTTTTAAATGCCATGAGGGTTTCTGCCTCAACCACCCTTTTAGGCAGTGAGTTCAAGACCCCCACCACCCTCTGGGTGAAAAAATTACTCTTTGACTCCCCGCTAATCCCTCTACCAAATATTGTAAATCTATCCCCTCTATTTATTGACCTCTCTGCTAGCGGAAATAGGTCCTTCCTGTCCACTAACAGCAGAAGCAGCATGCTACATACAGATCTTAGCGATCCCTCAACCAACGGTTCAGATCAAAGTTCTGCGGTCCTGCCACGTCCAGTCGTGAATGGTAGTGGATAATTAAACAACTAACCACAGGAGGAAGCTCCACAGCTATCCCCGTCCTCAATGAGGTGGAAGCCCAGTACATCATTGCAAAAGACAAGGCTGAAGCATTTGTAAGCATCTACAACCAGAAGTGCCAAGTGAATGATCCACCTCAATCTCTTGCTGAGGTCCCCACCATGACAAATGTCAATCTTGAGTCAATTCGATTCACTCCACGAGATATCAAGAAACGGCTGAAGGCACTGGATACAACCTAGGCTATGGGCCCTGACAACATCCTGGCTATAATATTGAAGATTTGTGCTCCAGAACTAGCTGCGCCCTTAGCCAGACTGGTTCAGCACAGCTACAACAATGTGGAAAATTGCCCAGGTATGTCTTGTCCATAAATAAACAGGACAAATCCAATCTGGCCAATTACCGCCTCATCAGTCTACTCTCGATCATCACCAAATAAGCAGCATTGATTCAGCAATAACCGGCTCACCCATGTTCAGTTTGGGCTCTGCCAAGGCCACTTGGCTCCAGACCTCATTACAGCCTTGGTCCAAGCATGGATAAAAGAGCTGAAACTCCAGAGGTGAGGGGCGAGATTTTCAGAGGGTCACAGGGTTGGGACGTAGTGTAGATGCGATTTGAACATTGCAGTCCTGGAGGTCGTCTCTGGAACCCAACGCCTCCGGAACATTCCACAATTTTCAATGGCGGAGTGGGGAGGGATTGAGGAAGCTGCTCGCCTCCAGCTAAGGGCCCATTAAGCCCATGGAGGAGCTCGTTAAGGGGCCAGTGGTGGGTGAGGGGTGGAGGTGGAGGGGTTTGCACTGCAGTTTGCAATCGTGATTCCAACAAGCGTGACCAGTCTGGTGCATGGCTGTCAGGCTCATAGCAGGCTGGGGGAAACCTTTATTGCTGAACAATGAAATGTTTTGGACCCGTGGGGATCTTGCACAAAGCCAAGCACAGGACATTGTTTTTAAATTCTGGAAGTGCTGCCTCATCTCTTTATTCCATTGCCCTCCAAGGAGCTGCCTGCTCTCATCGGCAAGGCAGCAACAGGTCCCATCATGGCTGCTGCCTGCCTTTGCCATTCGTGCTCTGCCGGCAGCTCCTGCCTCCTGCAGATGATCGGTGTCACTAATCGGGCGCTGAGCTCGCCTTCTGCCCAATTAGGGTATTAACATTTGAAGATCACTTAGCGTTAGCGATGTAGCTCAGGTGAGGGGTTGGGACCCGGAAATCATCTGGGCATCGGGTTCCACACCCCGCTTCAACACAAACTGAGAGTGACTGCCCTTGACATCAAAGCAGCATTTGATCAAGTATGGCTTCAAGGAGTCCTAGCAAAGTTGAAGTCAGTGGGAATCGGGGAAAACTCTCCACTGGCTTAGCACAAAGGAAGATTTTTGTCTTTGTTGAGGCCAATCATCTGAGTCCCAGGACATCACTGTAGGAGTTCCTCAAGGTAGTGTTCTTGCCCCAACCACCTTCTGCACTTCATCAATAACCTTCCTTCCAATATCAGGTCAGAAATGGAAGTGTTCGCTGATGATAGCACAGTGTTCAGTACCATTTGCAATTCCTCAGATACTGAAACAGTCCTTTCTCTCAAGCAGCAAGACCTGGACAACATTCAGGCTTGGGCTTCAGATGGCATCTAACATTCACACCACACGAGTGCCAGGCAGTGACCATCTCCAACAAGAGGGACTTTAACCATCTCCCCTTGGCATTCAATGGCATTATGATCGCTGAATCCCCCACTATCAACATCCTGGGGGTTACCATTGACCAGAAACTGAACTGGAGTAGTCATATAAGTACTGTGGCTACAAGAGGACGTCAGAGGCTAGGAATCCTGTGGGGAGTAACTCACCGCCTGATTCCCCAAAACCTGTACACCATCTACAAGATACAAGTGTATCCACTCTCCACTTGCCTGGATGAGTGCAGTTCCAACAACACTCAGGAAGCTTGACATCATCCTGGACAAAGCTGCCTACTTGATCGGCACCCCATCCACTATCTTAAACATTCACTGACTCCCCACCGGTTCAAAATGGCAGCAGTGTGTACCATATACAAGATGCACTGCAGCAACTCGCCAAGGATCTTTCGATAGCACCTTCCAACCTCGTGACCTCTACACCTAGAAGGACAAGGGAAGCAGACACATGGGAACACCCTCCAAGTCACACACCATCTTTACTTGGAAATATATCGCTGTTCCTTCACTGTCACTGGGTTAAAATCCTGGAACTCCCTCCTTAACTACACTGTGGGTGCACCTACACAACCTGGACTGCAGTGTTTCAAGAAGGCAGCTCACCAACACCTTTTCAAGGACAAATGGGAAAATACCTGCATCTGGTTCTCGAGGATGGCCCTCCTTGTCTGTGAGAGCCAAGGCCCAGCATCTTCGCCCAGTGAAGCTTTGCTGTGTCTGTCCTCTGTCTTCCGTGGGGGACTGCCCACAGCTGACTCTGCCTCACCCTCCTCTTCCTGCGCTCGCATCCTGTGAGATTCACCCAGTGCTCACCTTTCTACACTAATCTGTGGCCCAACTGAGGTGAGTGCCTCTGTGGTGGTGGAAGGTTCCTAGGTATGATGTGACGGTGCAGGTTCTGTGGACATTCCACCCCTCCCCCCTCAGTCGCACCGAGGATGGTGGCGCCAATACAGCAGGTCCACCTTGGTGTCGCTCTGCAACTGAAACACAAGAAAATCATAATGAGACCTGGTCCTACTCAACAAGTGCCCTCGCATAACCAATCCCTGAAATGACAGTGGTCTAAGATCCATAGCTCACATTGGGTCGGAGGCTGCTCCATGCCCTACACCTTAAAAAGGAGATGTCCAATGATCTTGTTGCTCACGGCATTCAGTCTCACCATCCCTCACTGAATGCTTCAACGACACCCTTGAGATCTCCAGTGCTGCCTCCTCCACTGCTGTCAGAGTCACCTTCCTTTCTGGCCATTTCCCACATATTATGGGCTCTCTTCTCCTGCAGGATGAAAGAAGAGTAATTCATGAGTAGGCTGCCCTCCCTCATTTCCTCCAGCATGATACACACACGGGGTGATGTTCCCCTCTGTGATGTATCCATCTGAATGTCACCCCATCTGTGAGGGTGGCTGTGTCTCAGTGTTGCAGTCATTCACTTACTCTGACAATGTGAGGGAGAAGTATGGACGTTCTGTGAGGTCAGCTCGCGTGCATTCTGGTGCTTAGAGAGTTGATGCCCAATGAAACGGGCGCCGCTGGACACTCCCCTTACCAGACTGCAAGAGATCATTGAACCTTTTTCTACGCTGGACGTAGATCCTTCTCATGGGTCCCTGGCTGCTGATCTCCATGGCAACCTCCATCCAAGCTCTCTTGGTCTCGCTGGGCAGATTTCTCATTCCCGAGCCCAGGAAAAGCAGCTCCCTCCTCTGTGACACTGCGTCAGTGACCGCCTCCAGAGAGGCATCAGAGAAATGGAGTACTGCCTGGGGATTCATGACCATGCCCGCACAGGCTCTCTGATCTACCTGGTGCTGCATTACAGGAGGCAGTGGCAGGCCTAGTCATCACTGCTGCCTGTTCCCGCCTCCAGGATGCTTCTGGCTCCTTTAATTGGGCCCCGGACGTGCCCCCAGTCCAGTTAACGACCTTCCATTTGAAGATCGCATTACGCCACTGATGCTGACAAGCCGCAGCGTCAGGACCCGAAAATGTTCCAGGCATTGGGTTCCCAACCCCATAAAGAAAATCCCGGCCTAAGTCAATATCCTTGTGCAAATTGTGAAAAAAACAGAAACAAATTCAAATATCTATAATCACATTACCAAATTTTAATTTCCTTTGAAGCATTGCAATACGAAAAGATAACGACTAAATATTTTGAGATTACATTTATATTTCCCAATTGGCATCATTCAGATCTCTTGCGAATAAATTGGTTTTACATCTGCAATTTAGATTTGTCCATATTGATACAGAAAATGTCTTAATTAATCCTCACCTGTCACAAAAATTCTGTTTTCTGTTCACTCTTGACACCTTTTATTACTTGGAATTTGCTGGAACTAACGCGCTTTAGATCTACTTCAGTTCAGAGATACTGGGAAACGATTGGCTGACAGGTCAATATGGCAAAAATGTGTCACTTTGAATAGCATTTCCTCTCAAATATAATTGATGCAATTGTTAATGTTAATGAAGACAAATGAACATGGTACTCATACTCATTTTACTTCTCTTAATGACCTAAATATAACACTTGTATTGTCCTGCTGTCAAAGCCCAGTGATGGAAATGCACATTCTGTTACTATAGTAACCAGCTTAAAGTTTGATTTTGAAGTGGTTAGGAATGAAGGTGAACCAACTGCTTGTTCTCCTTTTGAATTCATGGCTTTTCCCCGTGACTCAGTGGGGATCAGGGTTTCCACTCTGATTATTAAAATGACCTCTGCAATTCAAGGAAGAGGCTTGGCTGTGATGCTCTGGCCTGGCAAATGGCCAGCTGGCACCCACTATTTGGACTCTAACAAAAAAAATGAATGACATACGGGAGGGCTTCCGTATGTGGAATCATATCCCACATACTAGGAAAGGGAGCAGTAAGTCCAAAGGTCCATAGCGGATCCATTTATTGTCACCTTCAAAGGTTAACTGGATGTCAGGAAGTACCTTCCCTTGAAAAGTACTTTTATCCCAATTACAACTCATCTGGTGTTTTTCAGGAGCACCATTTTAGCTGGGAATTTTGGCTCCATTGCAATCCACAAATGGGCAGAATCAAGAGTGTGAAAATAGGAGGAGATTGATTATGCTTGACCCCTATCTCTAATGACGGACAAAATCAATGAGTGTAGGACAGCACTGAGGTGGAGATTCTTTACAATATTCAAGTATTGGACAGATAGCATCATACAGGTGGTCATGCTCTTCTCCCAGGCTGGACTGTGAACATGTATAATGGGTGTCCAAGATTGCTGGGCACCTGTTAAATGTAGAAAAAAAAAAGAGAGGAAAACAAAGTACTGGTTTTGAATGATGATTTTGTGTATTAGTCGACTGTTATTTTGCCCACTTAATTGTTGAGACAGCATCTACTGCAGGTTCTGACAACAGGAAGTCATTTTCAAAATTCATTTATGGGATGTGGGCGACGCTGGCCAGGCCAGCATTTATTGTCCATCCCTAATTGCCCTTGAGAAGGTGGTGGTGAACTGCCTTCTTGAACTGCTGAAGTCCATTTGGGGTAGGTACACCCACATTGCTGTTAGGAAGGGAGTTCCAAGATTTTGACCCAGCGACAGTGAAGGAACGGCGATATAGTTCCAAGTCAGGATGGTGTATGGCTTGGAGGGGAACTTGCAGGTGGTGGTGTTCCCATGTATTTGCTGCCCTTGTCCTTCGAGGTGGTAGAGGTCGTGGGTTTGAAAGGTGCTGTCGAAGGAGCCTTGGTGCATTTCTGCAGTGCATCTTGTAGATGGTACACACTGCTGCCACTGTGCGTCGGTGGTGGAGGGAGTGAATGTTTGTAGATGGGGTGCCAATCAAGCGGGCTGCTTTGGCCTGGATGGTGTCGAGCTTCTTGTGTGTTGTTGGAGCTGCACCCATCCAGGCAAGTGGAGAGTATTCCATCACACTCCTGACTTGTAGATGGTGGACAGGCTTTGGGGAGTCAGGAGGTGAGTTACTCGCCTCAGGATTCCTAGCCTCTGACCTGCTCTTGTAGCCACGGTATTTATATATATTTTTTTTTATTCATTCATGGGATGTGGGCGTCGCTGGCCAGGCCAGCATTTATTGCCCATCCCTAATTGCCCTAACTGAGTGGCTTGCTAGGCCATTTCAGAGGGCATGTAAGAGTCAACCACTTTGCTGTGGGTCTGGAGTCATATATAGGCCAGACCAGGTAAGGACAGCAGATTTTCTTCCCTAAAGGACATTAGTGAACCAGATGGGTTTTTACAACAATCGACAATGGTTTCATGGCCATCATTAGACTAGCTTTAATTCCAGATTTATTAATTGAATTCAAATTCTGCCTTCTGCTGTGGTGGGATTTGATCCCCATATCCCCAGAGCAATACCATGGGTCTCTGGGCTACTAGTCCAGTGACAATACCACTACGCCACTGCCTCCCCATTTGGCTACTACAGTTCAGTTTCTGGTCAATGGTAACCCTTAGGATGTTGATAGTGGGGGATTCAGCGATGGTAATGCTGTTGAATGTCAAGGGGAGATGGTTAGATTCTCTCTTGTTGGAGATGGTCATTGCCTGGCACTTGTGTGGCGTGAATGTTACTTGACACCTATCAACCCAAGCTTGGATATTGTCCAGGTCTTGCTGCATTTCTACACGGACTGCTTCAGTATCTGAGGAGTCACGAATGGTGCTGAACATTGTGCAATCATCTGCGAACATCCCCACTTCTGACCTTATGATTGAAGGAAGGTCATTGATGAAGCAGCTGAAGATGGTTGGGCCCAAGACAAGTGTGGACAATGGGTTTCCCTAGGGGAATTCCACTATTATGTTTATGAAAGGCAGTGGAGGGTTGCACTACCTGAGAACTCTATCCTTCTACCACAAACACAGGTAGTTAGAAGTGAGTGCTTAGCTATATTTATCTGATGAAATCTGTGTGGTATGCTGCATTTCAGCATTGAGGAGGATGCAGAATGGTGCTGAATGCTGTCATGTGAAATTATTCTGAAATGAACAGCACTATCAGTGTTATGAAGGTCACTTCAGTTCTTATCTATTATACATTAAGCTCGTTGCACAAAAGAGAATGGCCCTTCCTACAGACACCATATCCTCTCTGACATCAAGACCATCTACTTGCAGAAAAGCAGGTCAGGCAGGATCTGTGGAGAGAAACAGAGATAACATTTCATGTCTACTTCCACCTTGGTAATATCGTCTATATTCACCACTGCCTCAGCCCATCTGCTGCTGAAAGCCTCATCCATGCATTTGTTCCCTCCAGACTCAACTATTCTGATGTCCTCCTGGCCAGCTGCCCATTTTATGCAATCCATGAACATGAGCTCATCCAAAGCTCTTTGGCCTCTACCCTAATTTGTCCCAGTTTACAATTACTCATCACCCCCTTGTTTGCTGACCTACATTGGCTCCCAATCCAGCAAAAATCAAATTTAAAATTTTAGTACTTGTTTTCAAATTCCTCCAGGGCCGTAGCCCTTCCCTATCTTTGTAACCTCCTCCAGCCTCACAACGCTCCAAGAACTCTGCATTCCTCCAACGCTGACCTCTTGTGCACGTCCAATTTATTTTGTTTCACCGTTGGCACCTTTAGTTGCCTGGGCCCCAAGCTGTAGAATTCCCTTCCTAAACCTCCTTGCCTCTCCAGCTCCCTCTCCTCCTTTAAGACACTCCTTAAAACCTACCTTTTTGTGCAAGCTTTTGGTTACCAATTCTTAACTGGCTCTGTCTGACTTTGTCTGATAACACTCCTGTGAAGTGTCTTGGGTTTCTTTTCACAGTAATTTTAGTCTGCCACTTCTTACTGCCCTGGAAAAAGCTGCCTTTGTGTTGAAGTATCTTTTGAGCAGCTCTAAAGGTTGTAGGAATCTTCCCTCCCATCCCCCTCCCTTGTCTAATGCCACTACTTACGTGACTGCATCCCTTTACATTACGCATCATGTTATATTCTGCTCCCCCTCTCTCCTCTATTACTATTACTGAGCATGGGAGCTGCCAAAGAGTCAGCTCCTCTGTTCATTCGTTGGTGTCATCTTCCCAGAAGGTTGACTGTCATGGATCTACATCTCTCTCTGTCCTCTGCGGTTGTTACACATTCTGCAGAGGTCAACTGCATCCAGTCCATTATATTTGTCATCCATTTTCTTCTCTGCTTCCCTCTCCTAAGTTTCCATCGATCTTTTCTTCCAATAAGAAAGCCACTTACTTCAAGGGCAATTTGGGGTTGACAATAAATGCTGGCCTAGCCAGCGACACCCACATCCCACAAAAAACAAATAAAGAAAAATAATTGTCTCTGTCTATCTTCTTCTGCTCTAATGATGTGACCGAAGTATTGTATCTTTCTCTCTTTGATGTTATACACTAATTTCCTCTTTTCACCAGCCATTTCTAGCACTTCCTCATTAGTCTTCCTGTCTATGTAGGATATGCGGAACATCTCTGATATGTCCGCATCTCGAATGAATTCAGCTTATCAATAGTCTCTTTGTTTGTTGTCCATGCCTCCGAGTCATATAATATGGATTACCAAATGTAAGACTTCAGCTTTTCTTTCCTGAGGTTCAAGGTCAGTTTCTTTGATGTTAGCAAGTCCTTCATTCCAACAAAGCTGGTCTTGACTATCTCAATTCTCCTTCGGATCTCACAATCACATCTCATCATCTGCGATAACCTGCCAAAGGTATGTAAACGTTTTCAGTTGTTCCAGGACTTGTCCATTTACTTCAATTGTCACTTTCACAGTTAGTTCCTCCAAGCAATGTGAATTTTGGTGTAGGACCTCATGAATGGAATTCTTCCTTCGCAGGAAGTTTAACGTTGGTCAGTCTATGCCAACCATCCTTTATCCCACTTGCTTGTGAGTTGTGGCACCAGACAACGCGCCATGCCTATGCCATGGTTGAATTACTGCCCTGCACTCAGCCAATGGTGAAACTTATGCTGCTAATGCAACATCACAATTTTGGAGCCAGCAGGTACAGCATTATCAGTGGTAATGATTGCTTCTGTAGTTTTAATACTACATAGGCATTCTTGGAAATCTCAAACTGGTCATGTGGCCTAGTGTCTCCACACGCGAAATTATCCACTGTTAAAACTAGCTGGTTAAAAGCATCATGGGAACAGTTTCACAAATCTGTGTGGTCCCACATATACTTTTGAATTTTAAAATCAATTAATGAATTGAAAATTGTGTACAGTGCTCTTTGTGAATTCCTGATAAACAATCCTGTTGTGTGCTGTTCAGCCTGGAGCACGAATATATAAAATCTACTGTGTTGCCCTTGCAAAATTATTTTGTTGCACTGATACCATTCAAATACGTCAAATTACATTACATATTTGTAAACACAGTTTAAAATGGTTTGACAAACACTCTTTTTTGTGAACCTGTGTTCTTTTAACTTAATAATTAATTACAAAGCATTCTTCGATCACCATTGTATGATTCTATACTGTTAAACTACATGTTGGACTACTTTCTTGCTCTAATTCATCTCATTAATTTATCTACCGGAGTACACACACATGCAGTTGTAACAATGAAGGGCCTTGTTTTTATTGAGTCGTCATACCTCACAATCCTCTGTGTGCTCAGGTGCATCACACCTCCATCAGACACAAGGGAGCACCACCGTCTGCAAATTCCTCTCCAAGTTACAGAACATCCTGATTTGGAACTATATCACCATTCCTTCACTGTCACTGGGTCAAAATCCTGGCACTCGCTCCCTAACAGCACTGTAGGTGTACCTACGTACATGGACTGCAGCAGTTCCAGAAGGCGACTCGCTTTATCAAGGGCAATTAGGGATGAGAAATAATCGCTGGCCTTGTCAGCGATGCTCACAATCCATGAACGAATATTTTTAAAAACTTCACAATTCCAGTATGAGTACAGCATACAGAGACTCACTCATACTTCTTGGACTAATTCTACCTTTTGTCATGTGTTCTTTGTATGCACACCACCACTGAATCTTAGTCCCTCAAAGATACATATGTGACATCAGAATAATAATATGGAGTTAGCAAAATGCACTTAACTCTTCTAAATTCCTTCTGATCATTCTGTTAGCATGGTCATATTGCCTGTAAAGCTCCATGGTAATATTGTCCTCACAAACTCTTCCGATCATTTTGTTACTCTAAACACAAATGACCAGATTAACATCTTCCAGACCATCAGAGACATGGATGAGTGAATTTCACACATTCCACCACCACCTTTATCTTAAGAAGATATTTTTTGCCTGAGGCTGGCTTACACAATGTATCCCATGCTCAGGAGCAAGCTGTTTTAAATCATTGTGTGCTGACCCCACAGACAACCCCCACTGACAACATTGAGGTACTTGGATAGTGTAAACCCTCATTCCCACACTACACACTTAAAGTGATAAGGGAATCCAGAACAAGAGGGTTTCATAAAGTTAGAGTTAGGTTATCTATACGTGAAATCAGAAAACACCATTTTCACTCCTAGGATAGTGGAAATGTAAGTTAATTGAAATTTTCAAGATTGAAACAGATGGATTTTTTGTTAATTTTTGTTAGGTAAGAGTATGAAGAAATGTGGAGCAAAGAAGGATAAATGAAATGGAAGTAAGGTGCGGAGCAGCCTTGATCTACTACAACAGGCTCACTGGGCTGAATGCCTTCGTTATTTTCCTATGTTTGCAGTCATAAATCAGGAGGTTCTAAACAAATATGGGCTTAGTTTGCAGATGTGCACTATCGTGAGGAAACACTTCCTCCCCCATTCATTGTGGGAATGATGCTGTTGGATTTCAATCCCTCTAACAGTGGGAAAATTGTGGGCAGCGCATCTGTGATTTTGTAATATACACAGCTGGCAAGTGGAGCACCTACCGGGATTTCACAGGCTTAAAATCAGTTGTTCAAAGGGTGAGATAGAAAGAAGAATGAAAGAACGTGTGTGCATTTATCGTACATCCTCAGGTTACCACAAAGCACTTTTGAAGTTCAATGACTGGTGCTATGTCGGCCAGATACCAGCATTACCTGGATGTGGTCAGTGTGATTGTTTTTTGCTGTGTGGATACTGACCATAATAGCAACTAACAGCATCTGCCACCTCGACGTCTTTATCATAAATGCGAAAGGGAATGAAATTCAGCATGATGTGACGAGGGAGTAGATCAGTTCACAACACTTCATTGCATGTGTTCAATAAAGTCCCAAGGTGCTGCTTGGGGAGATGCCCTATCAAGGTCTCTGAACAGCACCTGAACTCAGGTTCCGGAGTGAAACGGGACATGAAAAATAAAGTGTCACTATAGAGATGCACAACTACAATGCATAACTGATACTCAGGAAGATATAGTATAAGAGTTTAAAGTTACTTGTTTGCATTTAAACTAGTTATATGCAGGGTGTTTAAATGTGTTCCTCTCTGATTTTGCTTTGTCAGGCTTTAAAGCTTACAAGGATTTCTGTGATACTACAAACTGAAAGACAAGAGCAAAGGTAGTCATCAGGGGGAAGTGGAATTGGAGAGGGTAATTGGAACAGATGTAACTCAGACCTCATTTTTTAGTCATAATATCTATTATTTTCATATCTTTCTTTATAAATTCTCAACTCCGCATTTGTAACGGCAACTGCTTGTTTAAACTTTTCAAAGTCGTGGCACTGCAGGGAATCTGGATCCATAGGAACAGGAGTTGGCCGTTTCACCCCTCAAGCCGCTTCAGCCATTCAATGAGATCATGGCTGATCTGCAGCCTAACTCCATATCCCTTAATACCTTTGGCTAACAAAGATCCATCAGTCTCCTAATTTCACTCCTGAAAGATCTGGTTCTAATTGTTAGATTATGCCCCCAGTCCTAGACTTGCCAACTAGTGGAAATAGTTTTTCTCTATCAGCTCTATCTATTGCCCTTAATATCTTGAAAATTGCAACGGTCTTAATAGAAATAAGCACTGGAGAAGGTGCAAAGAAAGGTTTACAATGATGACACCAAAACTGAGAGGTTATATGCAATAATATAAAAGCAAAATACTGCGGATTCTGGAAATCTGAAATAAAAACAAGAAATGCTGGAAATACTCAGCAGATCTGGCAACATCTGTGGAGAGAGAAGCAGAGTTAACATTTCGGGTCAGTGACCCTTCTTTGGAAGGTTATATGTAATGTTCTCTCATGGCCGTACAGCAACCCAAAAGTTCCTACGCAGGCCACACAAAAGATGCTTTAAGATACTGTGAGTGTGTGGGCATGGAAAAAAAAATTAAAGGGCCCACACACTTAAAAGTATCGGTCACGCACTACAAAAAAAAAGGTGCTTTGATTATCTGCATCAGGGAAGATTGAACAGGCTGTTTACTCCGGAAAAATGCCCAAAGGGTGACCTAATAGATGTCTTTAAAATTATGGAGGAGTTGATCAGGTAGATCATAGAGAAGATGTTTCCACTTGTCGGGGAGTCCAAAACTAGAAGCCATAAATATAAAATAGTCACTAATAAATCCAATAAGAATTCAGCAAAAACTTCTTCACCCAGAAAATGTCTAGAATATGGAACAGTTGAGTAGTTGAGGAGAACAGTATAGATGCATTTAAGGAGAAGCCAGATAAGTACATGAGAAAGAAAGGAAGCCAAGGACATGGAAATAGGGTGAGATGAATAGAGTGTGAAGAGGCTCATTGGGAGCATAAACACCAGCATAAAACAGTTGGCCTGAATGCAACTTTCTGTTCTGTATATTCTATGTAATTCTATGAAATAGATGACAGGAAGTGGTTTCCGATATAAGTTTTTTCACAGATAGATATTTAAATTTGCCATAAATGTAGCCTTTTTAACTGATGAATTAAGTGAACTATTCATTACTTGCACAGCATTCTTCTCTCTCCACTGTGTGACTCCATTCTACAAAACTACATACTTAAAGTGACAGGGGAATCTAGAACTAGTGGGGAAAAAACAGTGGTTACTTTTAACATTTTCCAGATGAGGCAGCTTATGTTTTTCAGTCAATTTTCTGCTGAACAGATTTACAGCACTTCTCGTAAACAGGTCTTGTCTCCTATGATCCAAGTATATTCATCAAGATATCTGCCCTGTGCAGAGTTGCTTGACCCGAGGAGCTACAATGATCTCAATCGCAGAAATCTGTTTACTGGATTAAATATAATGTGCCAGGCTGCTACTGTAGACTGGTGGAGTATCAACCAGAACAGCAGTTCTACTAAACATCCTTTTTAAAAAAACAGATACAAGATGGGCAATGTTGCCTGACTTGACCTTCTGGTTGCTAAGGTTTTGATGTTGAATGGGACTTGAAAAATGGTGAACATAGCATCATCTCTTATGTGGCCTAAATCCTCCTTCCAGTTCAGTCTGAGTTTTGACTTAACTGGAGAGCTGTAGCGGAGGACTCAGTTTCACCTTAGATGTGAGGTGAGCAGCCAACACTTTGCAGAAATGTCCTGATGCAGAGTGGCATGACAACAAATACTTTGCGCAGGGTAATAGTTGAGTCAGGGGCGTTGTCGGGGAGAAACTCGTCTCCGTTGCACCCATATTTTTGTGCAAATAATTAGAGTTGGGGGGACCGTTTGCCAGGTGTGATCTCGCACACCCTTTTTCCCCGAAGTGCACAACTATTGCTAAGGGTTTTCTCTCGTTGGGTACTGTTCCCCTCTCCTTCAAATCTACTGTCATTACCCATCTCCTCAAAAAAATCCTTGACACCTCCATCCTTGCAAAATATTGCCCCATTTTCAACCTCCCTTTCCTCTCCAAAGTCCTGCCACCTCCAAGATCGGTGCTTATTTTCCCCAGAACTCCATGTTTGAATCCCTCTAACCAGGTTTCCGTCCTGTCACAGTACTGAAACAGCTCTTATCAAAGCCACAAATGACATCCTACGTGACCGTGACAAAGGTAAACTATTCCTCCTCGTCCTTCTTGACTCATCTTCAGCCTTTGACATGGTTGACCACACCATCCTCCTCCAACGCCTCGTCACTGTCGTCTAGTTGGGTAGAATTGCACTCGCCTGGTTCCATCTTATTTATCCAAACTGAACAATCATCTTCAATGGCTTCTCATTCCTCTCCCGCATCATTACCTCTGGTGTCCCCCAAGGATCTATACTTGGACCCCTCCTATTTCTCATCTACATGCTGCCCCTTGGTGATATCATCCAAACACACAGCATCAGTTTCCACATGTACGCTGATGACACACAGCTCTACCTCACCACCACCTCGCTTGATCCAGTACTGGATGAGCAGAAATTTCCTCCAACTAACTATTGAGAAGACTGAAGCCATTGTCTTCAGTCCCCGCAACAAACTCTGTTCCCTAGTCACTAACTTCATTCTTCTCCCTGGCAACTATCTGAGGCTGAACAAGACTCTTTGCAACCTTAGTATCATATTTGACCCCAAAATGAGGTTCTGACCATATATCCATGTTATCACTAAGACTGCCTATTTCCACCTCAGTAACATTGCCTGACTCAACCCCTAACTCTGCTCATCCGCTGCTGAAACCCTCATCCATGCCTTTTTTACCTCTAGACTTGACTATTCCAATGCACTTCTGGCTGGTCTTCTACGTTCTACCCTCTGTAAACATGAGGCCATCCAAAACTCTGCTGCCTATGTCCTAACTCGCACCAAGTCCCAGTCACCGTTCACCCCTGTGCTCACTGACCTACACTGGCTCCTGGTTAAGCGACCCCTCAATTTTAAAATTTTCATCCTCGTTTTCAAATCCCTCCATGGTGTCACCCCTCCCTATCTCTGTAATCTTCTCCAGCCCCACAACCCTCCAGGATATCCTTTAATTCTGACCTCCTTAAGCATCCCTGACTTTACTCTCTGCACTATTGGTGGCCAGGGGCCCTACTGTCTGGAATTCCCTCCCTAAATCTCTCTGCCTCCCTTCCGCTCTTTCCTCCTTTGAGACACTCCTGAAAACCTGTCTTTGATCAAGCTTTGGACCATCTTTCCTAATATCTCCTTATGGTTCATTGCCAAATTCTGTTTTATCATGCTCCTGAGAAATGCCTTCAGAAGTTTTACTACATTCGAAGTGCTGTATAAGTTCAAATTGTTGTTGTTATGTGGAACCAGGTGTAGCAGGAGTGTGCTTTAGTTTAGAGATACAGCACTGAAACAGGCCCTTCGGCCCACCGAGTCTGTGCCGACCATCAACCACCCAAATATACTAATCCTACACTAATCCCATATTCCTACCACATCCCCACCTGTCCCTATATTTCCCTACCACCTACCTATACGAGGGGCAATTTACAATGGCCAATTTACCTACCAACCTGCAAGTCTTTGGCATGTGGGAGGAAACCGGAGCACCCGGAGGAAACCCACGCAGACACAGGGAGAACTTGCAAACTCCGCACAGGCAGTACCCAGAATCGAACCCGGGTCCCTGGAGCTGTGAGGCTGCGGTGCTAACCACTGCGCCACTGTGCCGCCCTAAGTGCTGGGGTATCAGTTCTGATGTACTTGTGCCAGTGGAGTGGGTCTCCAGGAATTTTGGGGCCCTTGATTTTAACATTCAAATGGCATCTTTAATTTAGAACAGATTGCTCTGTTGATTTAACTTGCAGATGTTCTCTTGAAGTTAAATAGCTCAATCTCCCTGTGGCATGAATAGTCGGTGCATCCTATTGTGAAGACGTTGATCTGATTAACTAATAAACCCATTTGGCTCATGAATGCAAATTGTTTTTTTTTGCATCGCGGCAGACCGAATTGTATATTCTTTTTGTGATTGGTGAAATCTGTCTTCTCTGTTTAATCACATTTTAATATTGTTTGTTTTGCTGTGGTAATCTGTGTTAATCAGAAAGCTGCATGAGATAATATCCGATTTGATACGCCAGCAGATTATCAGAAAGCTATCTAGAGGCGTTGGTGTGAAACGCAAGGCTTGAGTGAGCAACAAGTTCTCCAAGTTGGTCAGCTGGAGATGTTGTAATTATTCTTCTATAAAGAGTTTGTATAGAGATTGGTGGAATGACCAGAAGAAGAAAAAAAAACTTACCTTTATATAGTGCTTTTCACAATCTCAGGAATTACTCTAAGTGTGGGGACATGGTGGCATAGTGACAATTTACTGGCCTATTAATTCAGAGACCCAGGCTAATGCCTGGGGAGGGGGACAATAAGTTAATTCCACCATGGCAGCTGGAGGAATTTAATTTCAATTAACTAATAAAATTCAATTCATTAATAGAAATCTGGAATTGAAAACTAGTCTCTGTAATGGTGCCATGAAGCTCTCATTGATTGTCCTAAAAACCCATCTGGTTCACTAATGTCCTTTAGGGAAGGAAATCTGCTGTCCTTACCTGTTCTGCCTTACATGTGACTCCAGGCCCACAGCAATGTGGTTGACTCTTACATGCCCTCTGAAATGGCCCAGCAAACCACTCTGACGAGGGCAGTTAGGGATGGGGAACAAATGCTGGCTTTGCCAGTAATGCCCACATCCCATGAAAGAATTTTTTTTTAAAAATCAATGTTGTTGTGTATGGTTACATCAAGAACTTTGTCCAATGACCAGACATACTTGACTTAAATAAGTAATTTTTATTAAGAGTAATTAACCCATTTAGGACATTGAATTCATGCTTGTGTTATATTTCTGTCATACTTATGATATTTGTAATTTTTTTATGTGCAAAATATGAAATGAAGCAGTCAGTGATGATCTCCGCCGTTTTAATCATATTGCTGTATGAAGTGTAATTAGGATTCATCTCTGCCAAAGTAAAGTAGAGAAAATGGTCCAGCTTTCATATTGGAGTAGGAAAAAGTTCATTTATGTGATCACCTCTTAGACCATTTGGAAACCAGGCAGTGTTTAGAAGTATTGTTCAGCAGCTTCCCACCATCCCCCAGTTACCCCATCGACCTTTTGCTCCACTATTGACAGTCCTACCTTCAGCCATCTTAACCTTCTGCTTTGCAAAACCCTCCACCTTGCCATCTCCTCCTTTGAAACCCTCCTTAAAACCCAACATTTGACCAAGATTTTAGCTGCCCAGTGAATGTCTTCCTCTTTGGCCCATGTAGAGCCTTGGGATATTTTTCTACACTAAAAATCATTCCCTACATCACAACAGTGAATCCACATCAAAAGTACTTCATTGCTTGTCAAGTGCTTTGGGATGTCCTGAGGTTGTGAAAGACGCTATATAAATGCAAGTCCTTTGTTACTTCTTACGTAAAAACAAGTTTTCGTTGCTATTGGAATGCTTAGTGTATCTGTATTTCATAATAAATCCCATTAAAATGCTGGGTTTCACTGATGCCTGCAACTCCAGTGTGCTGCAGACAACATTTATATCTCACTTATTACCGCTTGGAATCTTTGAGGTTTTTGTGAGATAAATTCACTTGTAGAATGTGTGTGCTTTGTAGCTAGCTGTGTGAAGATATAAAAGAACTTGTAAGAACCACAAGCTCCTCTCGAGTATCATTAGCAGTCTAGGCAGTAATATCCTGGATATTAGTAGCTTTTACACTGAATTACAGCCATGTAGAAAATAGCAGCCTGGGCATAAATATTATTTTAGTATTCATGTTAGTTTACAACTTCTATTATAGATTTCAATAAGCTGATAATTGTTTTAATCAAGTAGACTGAAAATAATTTAAGCAATTATTGAAGGTCATGGGGCATTTCAATCCAGTTAATTTTATATAGAGTCTGCAGGACAGAATCAGACCTTTCAACCAATCTGGTCCATGACTCTGTTAATATGTTCCAAATGAACTTCCTCTCACCCTATTTCATCTCACCCTATCAGCATATTCCTTTCTCCCTCATGTACTTATCTAGCTTCCTGTTAAATGCAGCTATGCTAGTTGCCTTGTTGGAATTCTTTCTTTCTTTTGGGCCTCCTTATCTCGAGAGACAATGGATACGCGCCTGGAGGTGGTCAGTGGTTTGTGAAGCAGCGCCTGGAGTGGCTATAAAGGCCAATTCTGGAGTGACAGGCTCTTCCACAGGTGCTGCAGAGAAATTTGTTTGTTGGGGCTGTTGCACATAACCTTCACAATTAAGCAATATAACTCCTACAGCCACTGCTGTACACTTCCCTGCAACTCCTTCTCCCCACACTCTGCACCTCCCTGCTTCTTTGCAGAATTATTTAAAATGCACACTGTTAAAACAAACACCCAGAACTTTACCATCCAACTTTCTCAAGGCAAATACATGGTCTTGAATTTTCTAATTTGTTTTGGCCATAGTCCCAAAGAACCATAGGCATCTCTCCCCGTTAGAGAGAGACAGTTGGTGATGTCTAGCTTGAGGGTCACCACCCCTCAAGTGTGGGGCAAGGTGAGGAGACAGGCATCCATGAACTACCACAGTCAGTCTGGGGATTGAACCCATGCTGGGGGCGTCACTCTGCATCACACTGTAGCCGTCCAGCCAACTGAGCTAACCGACCCCCCATGAATTTGCTAATACCTCCTGAAGAAAGACAGATTTATAGTGGCTCCCAACAGCTGCACTGTGTTGAAGCACAATCCCATTTGCATGATCATGGAACTAATCCCGAATTATGGAGGGCTACCTGCATTGCCCACTGTGATCTGCCTTTGTAAGCTGGAACCACTTAAAGTTGCTCCACCTGACATACCGCTGGACCTGCAGGATTGTAAATGCATTAGCAGCACAGACAGTGGTGCTTGTCCATCAGCTGTGTCCTCTAACCTGACGTCCAGGGCAGCAGCGGACCTGGAAGGAACCAGGACTGGAGAAGAGCTATCAAAGAAAGAATGGGGCTCGAGGCCCTTCACCTACCTGACGTCCAGGGCAGCGTTCAGGCTCTCTGACTGTTTCTGCACACGCTCTGTTTGCATTAAGTGGGAAAAAAAACCTAAAAGTGACATCACTAAATTTCTGTGGGCTGATTGGTCAGTGGGTGGCAGCTCTTATTACATGTGGATAGCTGAGTTAAAAAAAAATTCCTTTTAAATTAATTCCCTAGGATAGCCACCTGTAAATTATTAGTAAAATATTAGTAATTACTAGCTGTACAAGTGCTGTTTGCATGGAGTGAGGCTGTGGGTTAAGTGTGGGTATTTTCATTGGCTGGGGACGGTGGAAGGTGCTCTTTGGTCTCTTTCTTTCTCAGCCTCAAAGGTACAGGGGATAAAAGCTGATTGTAAATGGCTGGTAAGTTATTACACTTGCCAAATTTCATTGTAAAGTTAAGTAATGGCAGGGCAGCTCGGCCAAGCGGAATGTACCTCCTGTGCAATGTGGGAAGTCGTGGGCGTGCCATGTGACCTTGGCGGACATGTCTGCAGAAACTGTCTCCGGTTGCAGAAGCTTGAGCTTTGGGTTTTGGAGCTCGAACGGCAGCTGGAGTCACTGTGGCACATCCGCGAGGTGGAGGACTATGTGGATGACTCGTTTCAGGAGGTGGTCAACCCGGTGCCGAGGCAGGCACAGTCAGCAGGGGACTGGGTGGCTGCCGGCTGGACAAAGAAGTCAGGGCAGGTAGTTAAGGAGTTCCCAGAGGACATCCCATTTTCTAACCGGTATTCAGATCTGAGTACCGATGGGAAAGAGGGTTCCTCTGGAGAATGCACCGAGAGTCATAACCGCAACATCATGGGTGACTCAGCTGTGCTGGGATGGAGAAAAAGGGACAAGAGGGCAATAGTGATAGGGGATTCTATGGTTAGAGGAACAGATAGGTGTATTCTGGAAGGTGAGGGTGCACAGCCGGAGGTCGTGGTGCACATCGGTACCAATGACAAAGGTGGAAAGAGGGTTGAGATCCTACAAAAAGAATTTAGGGAGCTAAGTAGCAGATTAAAGAGTAGGACCTCAAAGGTTGTAATCTCTGGGTTTCTCCCAGTGCTACGGGCTAGTGAGTATAGGAATAGGAGATTAGAGCAGATGAATGCATGGCTGAAGAGATGGTGCAGGAGGGAGGGCTTTAGTTTCCTGGATCACTGGGCCTGTTTCTGGCGAAGGTGGGATCTGTACAAGTTGGACGGGTTGCACCTGAACCGGAACGGGACGAACATCCTTGCTGGGAGGTTTGCCAGTGCTGTTGGGGGAGGTTTAAATTAATTTGGCAGGGGGATGGGATCCAAAGTGGAGGTACAGTAGGAGGTGTGTTCAATCAAATATAGAAGAGAAACAGAGTCAGTGTGAAGGGCAAAGTAAATATATACCTGTTAAGGCTCAAGCGAATAATGCAAGGCTGGATTGTATCTATTTTAATGGTAGATGAATTGAGGGCATCAGTTAACACATGGGAATATGATATTATTGCTATCGCTGAGACATGGTTGAGGGAAGGGCAGGACTGGCAGCTCAATATCCCACGGTACAGAATCTTCAGGCATGATAGGGGAAGGTGTAAAAGAGGAGGTGACATTGCACTGTTGATTAAGGAGTCAATTATTGCAGTAAGGAAGGATGATATCTTAGAAGGTTCCTCTAGTGAGGCCATATGAGTAGAACTTAAAAACAAAAAGGGGGCAATCACTTGGCTGGGAGTGTACTACAGGCCTCCAAACAGTCAGGGAGAGATAGAGGAGCAGATATGTAGGCAAATCTCAGAGAGGAGGTGAAAAAATAATAGGGTAATAGTAGGGGATTTCAACTTCCCCCATACTGGAGGCTATACTAATACTATAAGGGGCAGAATTTTTAAAATGCATTCAAGAAAGCTTTTTGAGCCAGCACGTGGAGAGTCCTACAAGAGGAGGGGCGGAACTGGACTTAATCCTAGGGAATGAAGCCGGACAAGTGGTAGAAGTAACAGTGGGGGAGCACTTTGGGGATAGTGACCATAACTCTGTAAGATTTAAGGTATTTATTGAAAAGGACAAAGATGGACCGGAAATTAAGGTGCTGAATTGGGGGAAGGCAGATTTCCATATGATAAAACAGGGTCTGGCCAAAGTGGACTGGGAGCAGCTTCTTGTAGGAAAGTCTGCATCAGACCAGTGGGAGTCTTTCGGAAAGGAAATAATGAGAGTTCAGGTCCAACATGTTCCCGTAAAGGTGAAGAGTAGGACCAAAAGGTCCAGGGAACCCTGGATGTCAAGGGATATAGAGGATTGCATCAGGATAAAAAAGGAGGCTTATGGCAGATTCGGAGTGCTGAAAACAGCAGAGGCATTAGAGAAGTATAGAAAGTGTAGGAGGGTACTTAAAAAAGTAATTAGGAGAGCGAAGAGGGGGCATGAAAAAACACTGGCAGACAAGATAAAGGAAAATCCCAAGGCATTTTATAAGTATATTAAAGGCAAGAGGATAACCAGGGAAAGAGTGGGAAGAGTGGGGCCCATTAGGGACCAAAGTGGCAATCTGTGTGTGGAGCCGGAGGACATAAATGAGGTTTTGAATGATTACTTTTCATCTGTGTTTACTTTGGAGAAGGACGATATAGGTGTAGAGATCAGGGAGGGGAATTGTGATATACTCAAACAAATTAGCATTGAAAAGGAGGAAGTATTAGTTGTTTTAGCGGGCTTAGTGGATAAATCCCCAGGACCGGATGGGATGTATCCCAGGCCGCTATGTGAGGCAAGGAAAGAGATAGCAGGGGCTCTGACACAAATTTTCAAGTCCTCTCTGGCCACGGGAGAGGTACCAGAGGACTGGAGGACAGCGAATGTGGTATCATTATTCAAGAAGGGTGGCAGGGATAAACTGGGTAATTATAGGCCAGTGGGTCTAATGTCAGTGGTGGGGAAACTATTGGAAAAAAATTCTGAGAGATAAGATTAATCTCCACTTGGGGAGGCAGGGATCGATCAGGGATAGTCAGCATGGCTTTGTCAGGAGGAGATCGTGTCTAACAAATTTGATTGAATTTTTTGAGGAAGTGACTAGATGTGTAGATGAGGGTAGGGCAGTTGATGTGGTCTACATGGACTTCAGTAAGGCTTTAGATAAGGTCCTGCATGGGAGATTGATTAAGAAGGTAAGAGCCCATGGGATCCAGGGTAATTTGGCAAATTGGATCCAAAATTGGCTTTGTGGCAGGAGCCAGATGATGGTAGAGGGTTGTTAGAGCTGTATAAAACGCTAGTTAGGCCACAGCTGGAGTACTGTGTACAGTTCTGGTCACCACATTATAGGAAGGATGTGATTGCATTGGAGAGGGTGCAGAGGAGATTCACCAGGATGTTGCCTGGGCTGGAGCATTTCAACTATGAGGAGAGACTGGATAGGCTGGAGTTGTTTTCCTTGGAGCGGAGAAGACTGAAGGGGGACATGATTGAGGTGTACAAAATTATGAGGGGCATTGATAGGATAGATAGGAATAAACTTTTTCCCTTAGCAGAGGGGTCAATAACCAGGGGGTGGTCGAGGCAAGAACCCTCACAACATTTGAGAAGTATTCAGATGAGCACTTGAAACGCCATAGCATACAAGGCTACGGACCAAGTGCGGGAAAATGGGATTAGATTGGATGGGTACTTGATGGTCGGCGCAGATGCGTTGGGCCGAAGGGCCTGTTTCTCTGCTGTACAAATCTATGACTCTTGAATTTGCAGCATTGCCAAGCTCTCTAGTATAAATACAGAATATGTTTGAAGGTGTCACTAACACTACCTGCTTCCAGGCTGCACAAGTCTTTGACTCCAAACCTTTTTGTCCTTAAGAGAGAATTGTCAATCCCTTCCTGGATCGATTATCCATATGACAAAGGTTTGGGGCTCTTACTGAAGGCCTCAAAATGGCTCATGCCAGTTCTTAGCTGGCTCATTATGCATGCTTTATATGCAGTTGTCAGAGCCCAACTCCTGAAGGAATGTAAATGCATTAGCAACACAGAAACTGGTTCTCATCAGCTGTCTCTAGTTGGGAACTGCTGCACTGCTAAGTGCTGTAGTATTAGTGCAGTATAAGTTCGAAGATGCTACCACACTGCTTCATAATTCTGTTCCCCCCCCCCCACCCTCCCTGCCCCCCCGCTTGCTACCCTTCACACCTCCTGCAATTACTGCACCAGTTCCCTCTATCTCCTTCTCCTTGGACTGTGCACCTCATACTCTCACCATTAGTGAAACCCACACCTGCCCACACTTCACAGTTTCCACACAACATCCAAACTATTCGACTGTAACGGGCACCTTCTCAAAGTACTTCACAGCCCAGTCCACACCCCACCCCCTCCCTGGGAGATTCTTTACATTGTAAGCTCCGGTGTGTGTTGTGCTTTGCCAGTTTATGTACAGTCAGCATGCTGTGTTAGACGGGAACTCAAATGAAATGAATGTACAGTTTGTTCCAACCTGATTAAAAAGTAACTGTCTTTTAAATTTTTTTTTCGATAGATATATAAATAGTAAAAGGGTAGTAAAAGGAGGAGTGGGGCCAATTAGGGACCATAAAGGGGATTTCCACATGGAGGCAGAGGGCATAGCTGAGGTATTAAATGAATACTTTGCATCTGTCTTTCCCAAGGAAGAAGATGCAACCCAGGCAATGTTGAAAGAGGAGATAATTCAGACACTAGAGGGGTTTAAAATTGATCAAGAGGATGTATTAGACAGGCTGTCTGTACTTAAAGTGGATAAAGCACCAGCACCAGCTGAGATGCATCCAAGGATACTGAGAGAAGTGAGGGTGGAAATCGCGGAGGCACTGGCCATAATTTTTCAGTCTTCCTTCGACTCATGGGTGGCGCCAGAGTACTGGAGAATTTCAAACTTCACACCCTTGTTCAAAAAGGATGTAAAGAGAAGCCCAGCAACTACAGGCCAGTCAGTATAACTTCGGTGGTGGGGAAACTTCCAGAAAAAATAATTTGGGACAAAATCAATAGTCACATGGACAAATGCGAGTTAATTAAGGAAAGCCAGCATGGATTTCTTAAGGGAAAATCATGTTTAAGTAACTTGCTGGAGTCTTTGAGGAGCTAACAGAGAGGGTTGAAGAGGGCAATGCTGTTGATGTGGTGTACATGGACTTTCAAAAGGTGTTTGATACAATGTCGCACAGTAGACATGTGAGAAAACTTGTAGCTCATGGAATAAAAGGGCCGGTAACAACATGGATACGAAATTGGCTGAGTGACAGGAAACAAAGAGCAGTGGTTAATGGATGTTTTTTGGGCTGGAGGAAGGTTTGTAGTGGAGTTCCCCAGGGATCAGTGTTGGGACCCTTGCTTTTCCTGATATATATTAATGACCTAGACCTTGGTATACAGGGCACAATTTCAAAGTTTGCAAATGATACAAAACGTGAAAGCATGTGAACTGTGAGGAGGATAGTGTGGAAGTTCAAAAGGACATAGACAAGTTGGTGGAATGGGCAGACAGGTGGCAGATGAAATTTAATGCAGAGAAATGTGAAGTGATTCATTTGGTAGGAAGAACATGGAGAGACAATATAAAATAAAGGGTACAATTCTAAAAGGGGTGCAGGAGCAGAGGGAGCTTGTGTATATGTGCATAAGTCATTGAAGGTGGCAGGACAGGTTAAGTGAGTGGTTAATACAGCAAACAGTATCATGGACTCTGTTAATAGGTACATAGAGTACAAGAGCAAGGAAGTTATGTTGAACTTGTATAAGACACTAGTTTGGCCTCAGCTGGTGTATTGCATCCAGTTCTGGGCACCGCACTTTAGGAAAGACTTGAGGGCATTGGAGAGAGTACAGAAAAGATTCACGAGAATGGTTCCAGGGATGAAGAATTTCAGTTATGAAAATAGATTGGAGAAGTTAGGACTGTTTTCTTTGGACAAGAGAAGGCTGAGAGATGATTTGATAGAGGGATTCAAAATCATGAGGGGTCTGGACAGAGTAGATAGAGAGAAACTGTTCCCACTTGTGAAAGATCGGTAACAAAAGGGCACAGATTTAAAGTATTTGGTCAGAGAAGCAAACGTGACAGGAGGAAGAGTTTTTTCACACAGCAAATGGTTAATATCTGGAATGCACTGCCTGAGAACCTGGTGAAGGCAGGTTCATTTGAAGCTTTCAAAAGGGAATTAGACAGTTATATGAAAAGGAAGAATGTGCAGGGTTATCGGGAGAAAGCAGGGGAATGGAACTGAGGGAATTGCTCTTTCGGGGAGCTGGTGCGGACACAATGGGCTGAATGGCCTCTTTCTGCACTGTAACGATTCTGTGATTCTGAACGTTCAGGTTATGCCGAAAGTTTATCTCTTTTGCGTAAGCATGCATGCCGTACAATCCGATTTTGGGGGCAGATTGTCAGGATTTATTTAACATTGTTGATCTTACTGAATCATTATCTTAGTTCTACTTTCCCAAGAAATGCAAACCTTATTAAGGAAAATAGTCATTCTATTTGATTACGGAAGCACCAATGTTTATGTGCATCCATTTTTATGGCTTGAGCAGAATGTTCATTGCTTCTGCCTTATTTTGAGTATTGCTGTTCCTTTGATATTGAATAAGATGTTGAAATGTTTGTCTTGAATGAATTCAGATAGTTCAGTCTGTCTGAATTGTCTCAAGTTGACTTTCCCCATCCACATACAGTCTATAATTTATGAGTTATCCTGCTTTCACTTACTGAGGCAGCAGTCACTTTTGATGCAGCAACACACTCGTTCGGTCACTCCAGTGACTTCACTTTTGAAACCATTCACAACTGATGTACATGCACTGTTTGAGAGAATAGCTTCTCTAGCTAGAAACTTGATACTTGATAATGCCACACTGACACTTGAGTAATCACTGGGAGAGTAAAAAAGTATACACTGCATAAAATCAGGAAAAGACCATTATGGACTTGACTTGTTGCTCATGAAGTCAGACTCAGTTAATGAAGCACTGTTTCAGTGCATTGAAACTCTTAACACATTATATGTGGAGTGACAGGAAGCGGCTAGTGCCCATTGATTTCCTGAATGCCGAGTGGCCAGAATCAAAGGCCAGATTTAACACCCAGCAGGAAGCAGGCAGGAGCAGCCAGCAATCCCACACGGGAGTCTTTTTTTAGAGGCCTGGCATTTTGTAACTGCCAGGCATCACTTCAGTTCTGCCAGTCAGCTACTTGCCAATTTCCAATGGTCAGTGGGTGGAAGAGATGGATGCAAAGATCGGATGGCATGCACCCCCTGCACACCCCCCACACCGGCATCAAGAGAAGGCTTCTGGCAGCTAGTAAAGGCCCAGGAAGGAAAGTATTGCAAGTGTGTCGCAACTGGGGAGGAAGGGAGCTCAGGGCAGCAGTTACTTTCCTTGTAGGGCCCAGAGGAGTTCCCTTGTTCCTCCTGGTCTTGTGAAATACAGCTTTTTAACTTGCCTTCAGTAGCTTTGCTGGCAACTCATCAGCTTTATCTGGTGGAGCAGCCACAGCGGCCACCTTGCTCAGCAGCAGGTTAAACTGCCATCAGGGTCCCATGTACCTCAAGGAACCCCCAATTTGCATCCATTAATGAATCTCCTGCTGGAGCCTGACAGAAGCCTCATCCATCTCCAAAAATAGAATGGAAATTGGTGATTATGAATCAGGAATGAAGTGTCAGCCTGGTGAAGCTACAACACAGGACTACTTGCATGCCAAACAGTGGAAGCAGCATGCAATAGGCAGGGCTAAGTGATCCCACAACCAACAGATCAAATCTAAGCTCTGCAGTCCTGCCACATCCAGCCATGAATGGTGGTGGACAGTTAAACAACTGACGGGAGGAGGTGGCTCCACAAACATCCCCATCCCCATCCTCAATGTTGGGGGAGCCCAGCACATCAGTGCAAAAGACAAGGCGGAAGCATTTGCATCCATCTTCAGTCAAAAGTGCTGAGTGGATGATCCATCTCGACCTCCTCCTGAGGTCCCCAGCATCACAGATGCCAGTCTCCAGCCAATCTAATTCACTCCATGCAATATCAAAAAATGGCAGAAGGCACTGGATACTGCAAAGGCTATGGGCCCTGACAAAATTCCAGCAATTGTACTGAAGACTTGTGTTACAGAACTAGCCACTGCCTAGCCAAGCTGTTCCAGTACAGCCACAACACTGGCATCTACCCAGCAATGTGGAAAATTGCCCTGGTATGCCCTGTACACAAAAAGCAGGACAAATCTAACCTGGCCAAAATACCGCCCCATCAGTCTACTCTCGATCATTAGTAAAGTGATGGAAGGTGTCGTCGACAGTGCCATCAAGCGCCACTTGTTTCGCAATAACCTGCTCATTGATGCACATTTCGGGTTCCGCCAGGGCCACTGAGCTCCTGACCTCATTACAGCCTTTCTCCAAACATGGATAAAAAGGTTGAACTCCAGAGGTGAGGTGGGAGTGACTGTCCTTGACATCAAGGAGAATTTGACCGAGTATGGCATCAAGGAGCCCTAGCAAAACTGGAGTCAATGGGAATCAGGGAGAAAGCCGTCTGGTGGTTGGAGTCAAACCTCACACAAATGAAGATTGTTGTGGTTGTTGGAGGTCAATCATCTCATTCCCAGGACATTATTGCAGGAGTTCCTCAAGGTAATGTCCTTGGCCCAACCATCTTCAACTGCTTCATCAATGATATTCCCTCCATCAGAAGGTCAGAAGTGGGGATGTTCGCTGATGATTGCACAATGTTCAGTACCAGTCACAACTCCTCAGATACCAAACCAGCCCATGTCCAGTTGCAGCAAGATCTGGACAACATCCAGGCTTGGGCTGGTAAGTGGCAAGTAACATTCATGCCACACGTGCCAGGAAATGATGATCTCAAATAAGAGAGAATATAACCATCTCCTTTTGATGTTCAATGGCATGACTATCGCTGAATCCCCCAGTATCAACATCCTGGGGTTACCATTGACTGAAACTGAATTGGACCAGCCACATAAGTATTGTGGCTACAAGAGCAAGCCAGAGGCTGGTAATTCTGTGTCGAGTATCTCATCTCTTGACTCCCCAAAGCCTATCCACCATCCACAAGGCATAAGTCAGGAATGTGATGAAATACTCTCCACTTGTCTGGATGGGTGCAGCTCCAACAACACTCAAGAAGCTCGACACCATCCAGGATACAGCAACCCACTGAATAGCGCGCCATCCACTAACTTCAACATTCACTCCCTTCACCACCGACGCACAGTGGCAGCAGTGTGTGCCATCTACAAGAGGCACTGCAGCAATGCACCAAGGCTCCTTTGACAGCACCTTCCAAACCAGTGACCTCTACTACATAGAAGGACAAGGGCAGCAGATACATGGGAACATCACCCCTGCAAGTTCCCCTCTAAGCCACACACCATTCTGACTTGGAACTATATCACTGTTCCTTCACTGTGGCTGGGTCAAAATCCTGGAACTCCCTTCCTACCAGCACTGTAGGTGTGCCTACCCCACAGGGTCTGCAGTGGTTCAAGAAGGCAGCTCACCACCACCTTCTCAAGGGCAATTAGGGATGGGTAATAAATGCAGGCCTAGCAAGCGACGCCCACATCCCATGAATGAAATTGGAGCCACTTCACTTTAACTACTTCCCCATTTATTTCCCGCCAATTGTAGAGGTTTTAGTTCCCCCTTTCAAAGAATTTTAGGATTTTGAAAGGAATTGATATAGTACATATAGGGAAATGGTTTCTGCTGGTGAGTGATTCTGGGACAATGTAACATAACCCCAAAATCAGAGCCAGGCCATTCAGACAGAAGGTAAGAAACATTTCTTCCTGCAAAGATTGTTGGCAGGGTGGAATTCTCTCCCACAAAAAGCAGCAGCTGCCAGCTCAATTGATAAATTAAAATCTGAGACCGAGAGATTTTTGCTAGGCAAGGGCTTAAAGGGGTATGGCGCCAAGGCAGGTGAATGGACTTTAAATACAGGTGTCAAGAAACAATGCTATGCCAAATGAGGATTTTTAATTCATCAGTTGGAAACTTACATTAAATTTAATAAAAGGAAAGCTGGAATGTTATAGACAGCTTTCACCGGGACTTTGCCACAGCTAAAAAAAAAATGGCCGCCATCATTTACATTTGAAAACCTTGCACATTCCAAGGCATCAAAGTGGAGACACATGTTTGATTAGCCTGTATCCAAAACAATGGCTTGCCCTATTGATTGAGCTATCTGAGATTGCTTTCATTAGCGAGACATTCAAAGCCATCCTGGGACATTACCATTGATCATTGATAGGGCGAACCCTTCCAGGGGAAAATAATGGCACCATGAGGCTTGAGAGATGGAAATTCCTAAACTTGAATCTCATTCGAAGGTTCCAGAGAATACACTGAGACAGTCATGTGCCCGTCTGTCCATGTCTTTGAAAGTGGGGAGTTTCTCTTGGACAAGCAGACGAGCCAGAAATTCAAATGGGTAGAAGCCAGAAGGGCTGTCTCTCTCCCTCTCCCCCTCTCCCCCTCTCCCTCTCTCCCCCTCTCCCTCTCTCTCTCTCTCTCTCTCTCTCTGTCTGTCTCTGTCTCTGTCTCTCTCTCTCTCTGTCCCTCTGTGTCTCTCTCTCTCTTTCTCTCTGTCTCTCTCTCTCCAGAAGGTCTGGTGGGGCGTGTGAATCGTAGCTGCAACATCCAAGACAAAGACACCAAGAAGGAAGCCCTCTGCTCAACTGTCCCCAAGAATAACTATCAACGTAGAACATCAGGACCGCAAATTCAACTGGAAGACCACTAAAGCTACCAGACCACAGCCTGTATATTATTTTTATTTGTTCTGGACTCCAATCCAACACAAATCTATTCCTCATTATTCTGTAATCTATTTGGGTGTGTGTGATTGTCGTGTGTGTGTGTTTGTGTGAAAGTGTAGTGTAATTTTTTTGTTTTATTTAGATTGAGTTTAGACTTTTAAGTATAATAAACTCACCTCTTTCTTGTTTAAACTCAAGAAAACCTGTCCGATTGGTTCTTGTATGATGACCACAAAGGTAAAAGGTAAAGCACTCACTGAAGTGGTAAGCACATCCACTGTTTAAAAATGGAATAAACCCTGTTGTGTTCAAATAAGATGAAGGACAGGAGGGGAGCCTTATGACCCCTCCTCACCTGATCATAACACAGGTCAGTCATGATCTCATTCACTGGTGGAACAGGCTCGAAGGGTTGAGTGGCCTCCTCCTGTTCCTATGCTCCTTTCAGGTGCACATTGCAAGACTCTTTCCCTTTGGGAAGGTCCATCCATTTCTAGGAACCATCCAAGGCTAGGCATACGATCATCAACTAGTGAATAATGACAGGTTATTGTCATAAGGCTAGGAGAGAGAACACTCTTTCCTAACTTCATATCATCAACACTGCTCTTCAGGATCAACAAAGAGCAGGTGTCAAATGTGGCACTCTTGCCTCTGAGTCAGAAGGGTGTGAGTTCAAGTGACTTTGGCAGAAAATATAGGCTGACACTCCTGAGCAGTGCTGCACTGTTGGAGGTGCTGTCTTTTGGATGAGAAGTTAAGCCAATGCCCCTCCCAGCCTCCCAGGATCCCATGACGCTATTTTTAAGACGAGCAGGGAAGTTATCCAGGGTGTCCTTGACCAACATTTATTCCTCAACCAATATCACTTCTAAAAAAAAACTATATGGTCATTACCTCATTCTAGTTTGTGGGAGCTTGCTGTGTGCAAATTGGCTGCCTCGTTTCCCACATTACAAGAGTGACTGCACTTCGATAGTACATCATTGGCTTAAAGCAGTTTGGGATGTCTTGAGATTGTGAAAGGTGCTATATAAATGCAATTCTTTTTTCTTTGTTTGTATGTGGGCTGGGGGGATGTTTGTGTGTGTATGTGTGTTTACACACACTTCAACTGTACAGGTATTAAATGCCTGTTATTAAACCAAAATTGAAAGTGCAAAAATATTCTTTGAAGTAGGGAAACATCTTTGTACTTGCAAATCCAGGCACGGATGGAATGTTTTAACTCACCATTGTGATGTGCATGAGCAGTGGAACAAAATGTTTCTGTCCATATGGGCCGCAGTGGCATAAGGTAAGAAAAAAAATTGGCATTATGCACGCACAGAAGGACAGTGGCTGTTTCCCGCAGCTTCTTGTTTAAAGGGACCATTGCATCGGAACTAAACGCATTAAGAATGGGAACAAATGTAAACATCCTAAGAATGCAATGACATGCAGTCGGACATTGATAATCCAGTTTGTGTCGGCTGTGATCAGCATTATTTTGTCAGATCTTCTCTTACACCTCTCCTAATATCTCCTTGTGTGTCTCAATGCCAAATCTCATTTGATAATTGCATCTGTGAAGCACCTTGGGAGGTTTTGCTATGTTAAATAAGTGCAAGTGTTGTATCGCATCTGCCCATATACTGTAAACGTTTCTCATGTTGTGGCTATAGTTTCTGCAATGACAATGGGCTGGAGGGTAGAATATTTGGAATGAAACTATTTCTAAATGAGACCCTCTGCACTACACCTCACTGTGGCTTAGTGGGTAGTCCTCAGGCCTCTGAGTCAGAAGGTTGAGGGTTCAAGTTTCACTCCAGACACTTGAGCACAAAATTGAGATTATTCCTCCAGGGGAGTGCTGTACTGTCAGAGGTGCTGTCTTTCGGCATTAAACTGAGGCCCTGGCTGCCCTCAGGATGTAAAAGATCCCTTGATACTATTTGAAGATGTTATCCCTCAAACAACATCACTAAAACAGTTTATTTGGTCTTTATTATCTTGCTGTTTGTGAAAACTTGCTGAGTGCAAATTGGCTGTCGTAATTCCTTCATTACAACAGTGGCTACACTTCAAAAGTACTTCATTAGTTGTAAAGTACTTTGGTGAAAGAGGTTATATAAATGCAAGTTATTTCTTTTCTGTTCTGTCTTAACCCTAGCACAACGCTTTATTTCTTGTGTGAAATCATTACTATTCGTCTCATAGCTCATATGCAATGACTTAAAAGTGCAATTGGAATGACACAGGAATGTAACTAGGAAGTTCGAGAGTCAGTACATACAACTTTCACTGACATTCTATTGTACTTCACATTGTTTCAAACGCCAACATACACTGGCTTAATCAGAAGCGAAATACTTCAGATGATGGAAATCAAATAAAAAAACAAAAATGCTGGAAAACACTCGGCAGGTCTGGCAGTATCTGCGGAGAGAGAAACAGAGTTAATGTTTCAGGTTGATGACCTCTCATCGGAACTGGTCAAAAGTTAGAGATGAATGTTTCTCTTGTTTAAAAGGCAATCGTCTGCATTTTGTTCTTGCTCTGCCCCTCTTTTCCCTGGCTTTGTCCTTGCTTAAAAGCCGTATATCTCCAGTTCTGCAGAAAGGTCATCACCTGGTAATGTTAACTCTGTTTCTCTCTCCACAGATGTTGCCTGGCGTGCTGAGTATTTCCAGTATTTTCTGCTGTTAGGCCAGCCATGTGTATTGGCCTATGAATGGCTCCCCTGCTTTGAATGGCAGTTTGCCAACAGCATTTCTTCAATATTATTCTTAGGTAGCTGTATTGCAGATGCTGAGATGCTGTATGTTTTTTGTCTCCATGGAAAAGTGTCAGTAGGTTTATCAATCTTGCATCTGCTTTTCCCCAGCATAAGACAAGCCAAATGATTCTGGTTTAATAGCATTTTTACTGCTGCTAAAATAATCCCAGGGAACAAGGGGGGCACGCATCAATGCTACCTGAAGGTATTATCATGTAATTAATATGCAGGAAATGGTTCTGTTTAAAGAGTATAAGTTTTAGGCCTTGCTTTGCCATTTACAAAAAAATAAGTTTGAAAAAAAAAAGAAAATGTGGAGCAGTTGATGGCCAGAGTATTGCCCTAGCTTTGTGTGACAAAGACGGGAGAAAGCTGCTTCCCTCTCTTATTTGAAACGTGCAACTCCATTAAGTTATTTGAAAAAATGCTGAATAATCACAAAGTCTTCTTAAATCATGACGATAGATGAATAAAATAATTCCCATTAAATCATTACATTGTCAGGAATGTTGGTCAAGAGACCAGTCAAACTGCTTTTCCTTGACTAGTGCCAGGGGATTTTGAAAACAAAATTGTTCTTAGGTTGTGGGTGATGCTATTTGTTGTCCATCCTGAGTTAAGGTGATGATTGTTGGTGGGCCTTTTCCTCACAAACCTTCCATCTTTGATGCACCCAGAGTGGTGTTACACCGTTAATTCCAGGATATTTACCTGGTGGTGATGAAGGAAGCAGGGGTCCTATCAGCTGAGCTAAGTAACATTTACTCATTCAGCTGTAAAAGGGAGGGTATGATTTATATTGAAGTGCAATCTGTGTTTCTGTAGATGCCATAGACATTCTGATGTTATATTGACATCAGTGACATTAGTATTTATTTTTAAAGGCTCCAAAATAGCTGAGAATATAAAATTACTTTTTAAAAGGCTTTATTAGAAGCTGCTTTCTGCATTAATAAATCAAACTGATTGGAAATAAAAAGAAAGATCAATTTAGATAACACCTTTCATGACCTCGGAATGCCCCAATGTGCTTTGAAGTGCAGTCTCTGTTAAAATGTCGGGAAAGACAGCAGCCAATTTTCACATAGTAAGATCCCACAAACAGCAGATGTCAGTGTAACAGCTCAGTATTGCACTGGGAGCGCCAGTCTTAATTATGTGTTCACATCTCTGGAGTGGGACTTGAACCCACAACCTTGTAACTCAGAGGTGAGACTGTCACCAACTAAGGCACGACTGACGCATCAAGAAGGGCACAAGTTTAAAAGCAAAAGCCAATACTGCGGCAGCTAGGAATCTGAAATATAAACATGAAATGCTTGGAGTACTCAGCAGGTCATGCAGCAACTGCGGAGAGAGAAACAAAGGCCGGAATTTTACTTTGGGTGGGAGGCCCCGCCCGCCGCCAAAAAGTTGGGGATGAGCCCACCCCTGCCCGGCCTGGGGAGCTATGCTGATATTTTGGGCCCACCAGCCCTTAATTGACCTTGTATGGGACTTCCACCTCCTTGAGGCAGGAGGTCCTGCCTAATGGAACCGCTGGCCCATCAGCGGGCCGGCAGTTCTTAGTCCCAGCAGTGCCTCCTGGAGCAGTGGCCACTCCTGGGACTATACCCAACCATCGCAAGCAAGGTGAAGGACAGCCCTGGAATGAAGTTAAGTTTTTGGGGCCTCACTGGGGACAATCGGCCGGGCCCCGGTGAAGCAAGGGGCATTGGTTGGGATGGGTGGGGGGGGTAGGAGCATTGTGTGGTGGGGGCGATTGGGGCTTTGAAGGCGGCCCTCCATGGGATAAAGGGTGCCTGATCAGGAGGGCCCTGTATTCCCCTCCCCCCACCCCCCCCCCGGCCCACCCCCAAGCCCTCAAGCGGGTCACTAGCTTTTACATGGTGGTGTTCTTGTGGCCTTTGCCGTCTGCCCACCGAGGGTAAAATACCTGCGATGGTGGGAGGAGGCCCTTAAGTGGCAATGAATTGGCCACTTAAGGGCCTTGATTGGCCTGGGGCGAGTGGGACATTTCTCACCTCCGCTGCCCCGCATAAAATTGCCATGGGACAGCAGGAGGTTGGGTACGGCACCACACCCACCCCCCCCCCCCCCACCCCAACCCCCCGCCTCCAACTCAATTTTACGTCCTTCCCCCACCCCCTCACCACCAGCTCGCTTGTTGGGGGTGTTGTATGATTACCTTTAAGATCTTAGCATGCTATTGAGCTCAGGACCAGGACGTAGTCATGGCATCATCTGTCATGTGCATTATCATCCAAACTGGTGCAGCTCAATTACGTGCAGACTGAAGAAGGATGGAGCAATCACGGTTTGTCTAGATCTGAGGCGCCTAAACCTCTCCCTGAAGAGATGCCCCCATAAGATTCTGACATTAGAGGAATTGAATCCCAAGTTCACAGGAGACAACATAAAGAACTCATTACGGGGGGCCGTAAAATTCCGGCCACAGTTAACGTCAGTGACTTTTCAACAGAGCTGGAAAAAGTTAGAGATGCTTTGGAAATATGGAATGGAATATAATTATGAGCTTGAGCTTGATCTTGATCAAGCTGACAAAATGATCAGATTTAATCATTGGGGGAATTTTATGCTCTACCATAACATGTGATTGGGTGGGAGGGTGGTGTGGCGGGGACCTACCACCTTCCCGCCTCAGCTGAAATTAAGTCCAGGGTGGGAATCGCCCCATCTCCAATTGAGGCCCATAAGTGGGTAATTAATGCTCAATTAAGGGCTTAATCCCACCATCGCCACAATTAACACAGCAGTGGGCAGACCTGTCGCTGCACAGGGAGCATGGCGAGAAAAACCTTGCGGGTTGCTTGCTGGCTCCGGGGGGTGGGAGGGGTCCCTCGTTAAAACGGCCTTTGTGCCTGAACGAGGGACCCGGCATCAGGAAGGGCGAGGGGGGTGTGCAGCTGAGAACCACCCCCTCCTCCGTGACCCCCATCCCACGAGACCCCTCCCACCCTGACCTTCCTGTGGCCTGGGTCCAGCGCAGCTCTTCGGTCTCGGGCAGGTGTTCCACAGCAGCAGCCACCACCTCCATGGTGATGCTGCTCAGTTAAAGAGCTGCCAGCCTTTGATTGACCGGCAGCTCTCAGGGGGCAGGACGTCTGTCACTGGCCTCCTTGATCCTGTGGAAAGGCCGCCGCTGTCCAGTTAAGTGCCTTATTGGCACTTGATTCAGTGGGCCTCCTGCAGAAGGGGCGCACGAGGTTCCCACCGGTGCATTTGCCAGAGGTTGAGCCCCCCGTCGCCCAGATAGAATCCCGGCCATCATGTCAGTTTTGTTCAAGCTTTTGCTGTAGATTCCTAGCACCATCACAAACTTCGCTGATGAAATAAACAGCTGATTTACATCAGTATTTTTACTCTATGGGTAAGTGGCAACAATGAAGGGACTGAAATTTGAATTAAGGGAATGTTTGTATCAAGACAAAAAAAATCTGTGTGTGGTTCACAGCAGCTAAAATAATTTCTTATAGCCATAAAACTAATTAAAAGAGGCCAGAGGCACCATGTAGGTGCTTGAAGTCTCATCATCAGTGCATTAAAAAAACAGACATAGTGCGAGATTAGTCTAAAAATTTAGAATTGCAGCACTTTTCTGGTGCATTCTGTGTTTCTATTGTTGCCTGTGCTAAGTCACTTTTTGTGCAGTGCCGAGGGACCGCTTTGAAATCTGGAGCCACCAGAAATTGGATGCATAGCAGTCATACAACCAGTGTGGGACGTGGACATGTACTCCATAGCAACCCAGCAGAAGACATATGTAGCCACGCTAAGGCAATACTTCATCAAGAAGCTCTGGCTTGCTGCAGAAGCATAGAATCATGCAGCAGAGAAGCTGGCCGTTCGGCCCATTGTGCCTGCTCTTTGAAAGAATTAGTCCCACCTCCCTTGCTTTTACCCCAAAGCCCTACAAGTTGTTCCATTACAAGCCTACATCCGATTTCCTTTTGAAAGTATTGTATTTGCTTCCAGCTCCCTTTCATGCAGTGCATTCCAGATCACAACAACTTGCTGCATTAAAAAAATCTCCTTACTTCCTCTTTTTTTTGCCAAGTATCTTAAATTTGCGTCCTTTGGTTACTGAGCCACCTGCCAGTGGAAACAATTTCTCCCTAACTGTTCTATCAAAACCCTTCATGATTTTGAATACCTCTGTTAAAACTCCCCGTTACCTTCTCCACTGTCAGGAGAACAATCCCAACTTCGATAGTCTCTCCACGTAACTGAAGTCCCTCAAGCGTGGTATAATTCTGGTAAATTTCCTTGGCATCGTCTTCAAGACTTTGACATCCTCCTTAAACTGTGGTGCCTACAATTACTTGAGTGGAGGTCTAACCAGTGAGTTATAAAGATTTGATTTGCATTATTGTCTACCTTGTTAACCCATCATGGATCAGTGTTGCAATAACCTGCCGTGCCACTGTGATATGTATTTGTGAGCCTGAAATCCTAGATGGGTTCTCAGTCTCAGTCTGATCTCATTTAGGCCCTTTTCTTTCTTATGCCACCTAATAACTATATCAGAGACTTGGAAACAACCACAGTAAGAAAAGAAGGTATCACAGTTTTGACCGTGGTAATTACTGGGGGCAGGAAAGAGCTCAGAAAATGTGCCAACAGGACAAAGAGATTTTCCAAAGCCTTTCAAGAAAGACAGGCAAGCAACATCGAGCAACCTTTGATGTAGTGGCATTGGCACAAGATTGGGGACAGGTTTTCTCCTCACCCTCTTGGCCATGATGCAGATGGTGTGGAAAAAAATCTAAGTGAAGGGAGGGAAGGAAGACATCAATTAAAATAACTATTTTGGTGGGTTATGATTTAACTCGGAGATGCCAGCTTTTTGGATATAGGCCTTCAGTATGATGTAAGAAGCTATATTTAATGTACGTGGATAGCATTCTAAAAGGTACAGCTGCTCCCAAACCTGAAATGGTTGGAACTCAGTTCTGGGCGAACAATCCCAGAGTGGCCAAATTGAGACAATTTTAGATCTAAAATCTTAAAACCTCAATTTGTCAATGCAGTTTCATTAATTTTAACTGGTAATTTATTTGTTTTTTTCCTCTTCAAAGCGCTTTTGTGTTTTATGTACCTTCACCAGTGAAAAAGATGTTGCTGTAACTTCTGCCAGTGCTGTTGTATAGCCAGACATAGAAGGATACAAACATAAGCACATAGGAACTAGGAGCAGGAGTAGGCTATTTGACTCCTCGAGCCTGCTCTGCCATTCTATAAGATCATGGCCGATCTGTAATCTATATTAATGTCTTGGATGCAGGGATAGAAGGTACTATAGCCAAATTTACAGATGACACTAAAATAGGTGGGATAGTAAGATGCAATAAAGAAATAAGAAATTTACAAATAGATATGAACAGATTAGGTGAATGGGCCAAATTTGGCAGATGGAGTTTAAATTGGATAAGTGTGAGGTTATCCATTTTGGTCAGAAGAATAGAAAGGCAAATTATTATCTAAATGGAGAGAAACTTCAGAGTACTTCGGTGCAGAGGGATCTGGGTGTCCTCCTGCATGAATCACAGAAAACGAGGATGCAGGTGCAGCAGGTAAGGCAAATGGAATTTTGGCATTTATTGCAAAAGGAATAGAGTATAAAAGTAGGGGAAGTGTTGCTGCAACTGTACAAGGCATTAGTGAGACCGCACCTGGAGTATTGCGTACAGTTTTGGTCCCCTTACTTGAGGAGCAGTAGTTGCATTGGAGGCAGTTCAGAGGAGGTTCACTAGATTGATTCCAGAGATGAAGGGCTTGTCTTATGAAGAGAGATTGAGCAGTTTAGGCCTTTACTCTCTGGAGTTTCGAAGAATGAGAGATCTAATTGAGGAATATAAGATGATTAAGGCGATTGACAAAGTAGACATAGAGAGGATGTTTCCTCTTGTGGGACAATCTAGAATGAGAGGTCATTGTTTTAGGATAAGGGGTGGCAGATTTAAAACAGAGATGAGGAGAAATTACTTCTGTCAAAGGGTCGTGAATCTGTGGAATTCACTACCGCAGAGTGCGATGGATGCTGGGACATTGAGTAAATTTAAGGAGGAGATAGACAGATTTTTAATTAGTAATGGATTGAAGGGTTATGGAAAACGGGCAGGAAAGTGGAGTTGAGGCCGAGATGAGATCAGCCATGATCGTATTGAATGACGGAGCAGGCTCGAGGGGCTGAATTGCCTACTCCTGCTCCTAGTTCTTATGTTTTATGATCTGTTTGTGGACACAGCTCCACTTTCCCGTCTAACCCCAATACCCTTTGACTCCCTTGTTTGTCAAGAATCTGTCTACCACTGTCTTAAAAACATTCAATGACTGGGAAAGAGACTTCCACAGACTCATGACCCTCTGAGAGAAAAAATGTCTCCTCATCTTTGTCTTAAGTGGGAGACCCCTTATTTTTAAACTGTGCCCCCTAATTTGATTCTCTCCTGCAGGGGGAAACATCCTTTCAACATCCACCCTGTCAGCTCCTCTCAGGATCTTATATGTTTCAATAAGATCACCTCTCATCCTTCTAAACTCCAGTGAATACAGACCCAACCTGTCCAACTTTTCCTCATAAGATAATCCTCTCATCCCAGAAATCAGTCGAGTGAACCTTCTGTCTCAATGAAGGCATGAATGAATGAATGATGATCTTACTTTTTCCTCTTTCCTTTCATTCTGTTGTCAGCCATGGCTTAGCTGGTTAGACTCTTGCCTCCTGTGTTAGCAGTTTGTGGGTTCAAGCCCCACTCCAGAGACTTGAGCATAAATTCCAGGCAAACACTCCCAGTGCAGTACTGAGAGTGCTGCGCTGGGATTAGTGCCATCTTTTGCACGAGAGGTTAAACCGAGGCCCTGTCTGCCCTCTCAGGTGGATGTAAAAGATCTCATGGCATTGTTCAATGAGCTCCCCCCAGCGTCCTGGCCAACATTTATCCTCAACCAACGTCACTAAAACACGGCCATTTATTTCATTGCTATTTGTCGGAGCTTGCTGTGTGCAAATTAGCAAATTGATTGCCCATATTACAACTGTGGACTATACTTCCAAAAAAATGTACTCAATTGGCTGTAAAGTGCTTTGTTTGGGGCATCCTGAGGTCATGAAAGGTGCTGCATAAATGCAAGTCTTTCTTCTTTCTATATAGGGCACTATTTTCTTCAACAAGTTGGAGTGCTAACTTTCATTGCACACATTGCCCTTGCAATGTCACTCACCAGTTGCTGCAGCTAACATTCACATTCCACAGCTGCGATAATGAGACCATCTGGTGTCTCTGCGGAGCCAGAAACCAAAGTGGGGCCAACACCAAATGGTTTCTTTAGCAGTGGACAAGTTCAATGCACACGTTAGGATAATGTTTACAGTCTAAAATGAAAATTGGTTTGTCAAACTGTCTGGATGCAGACAAGGTTGTGTTTATTTTCTGAGGCTTCTGATGTTATGGATGACATTGGCAGTATTTAATCTACTTGTGCCCATGAAGGCAGTTTTGGTATAGAACTTCACAAAAGGACTCAGGAGGTTAACAGGTAACACTCATAACCAGTAACGCTGCTCCCTTGAACCCTAATGATCCCATGTGAAATCTAGTTTTTATTATTTTTAATCAGTCTGCACAGCTAGACTTATATTAAGATGCTCCCCATCTGCCCATCCGTCTGTTTTTCTTTTACTCTGTGCATCCATGAACACAGACATATTAATTATATACTCAAAAAGCTTTCTGGAGTTTTTAAACCTGATTCAATTATTTACTGGAAATTACAACTGTAATACAAAAGGTAGAGATGTGAATGCTGAAAAATCCAAAATGAAAGCAGAAAGTATTAGAAATACACAGCCTGGTCAGGTAACACCTCAAAGAGAAAGCTACTGTTTTAGGTGGGCTCCTTCATCAGAATTGATCACTTAGCCTTTGAGTCACCTTGGGAGGGAAGCGATGAATTGATCCACTGAAGATTTATCATGTGTTAACCTGCTCACAGAGCAAGCTTCATTCTTCAATGCAATTGCAGTATTTTCATGTAAAACTCCAGTATCCTTCTCCCAACAGCCTAGATGTTGGTTTAAGTCATTAAAGCTCTGTCAACAGCAACCATTATGTGTAGATTCAGGATAGATAAATGCAAAGAACGTTTCAAAATGGGAAGGGAGCATTTGGCGAAGACGAAACATTCCTGTCTCAACTATTTAATAACTGACTTTAAAAAAATATTTTGATTCACTATGACTTTGGAACCCTCCAATGGTTCAGTCCATTATGTGGCATTCAGGCAAAGAAGGCCAGGGAGGTTTCCTGGTTCAATCCATTGTCTTGTGCTGATTTTAACTTGGCAGCGTTGGGAAGGACATATCGCTTAAGAGCTTATGGGGTAGTGGAGCGGGGAAAAGAAATCAGCCAGGTTTACTGTTCTCTAGCGCTATCCAACGACACCTCTGGACAGTATCAGTGGAAATTGGTAAAGGACTGAAAGTGCCCAACACTCGCGTTTAGGCCTGTGGAGGATGCCACCTCCATGAGGTTTTAAAGGTCATCTGGCGTTGGTTCAACTGTAACCTCTCGTTAGTCATTACCTTCAGTGTTAGCCGTGGCTCAGTGAGAAGCACTCTTGCCTCTGAGTCAGAGGGTTTGATATTCAAGTCCCACTCCAGGACTTGAGTCCAAAGTCTCGGTTGACACTGCAGTGCAGCAGAGGGAGTACTGCACTGTTGGAGGTGCTATTTTTCACATGATGCTTTCGAACCCCTTCTGCTGTCTCAGAGTGAGTGCAAGAATCAGGAATTTCCATTAACTGTACAAGTTTTTTCTCCCCCTCATTTTATTTAGTATGTATTTAAGTCAGTAAAGTTGTTGATAAAAGCATTTGACACCCAGCACTTTAGCGGTAAACAGGAGCCACCATACGACCGTTACACAGATTTAGTTCTTGAATAAAGGCAGGCATTTCAATCGCCCTCGCAGTGGGAATATTGAAATATTCCTTTTTGGAAAATGGCACAGCCTGATCCCACCTCACGGCTCCACTCAGTACTGCCATTGCTTTGTGATCCCTAGATATCCAACTCCCATAAATCTCAGATCATCTGATAATTTCCCCGCATCCCTCCTAATCCCATTTTAATTAGTTTTTTTTCTGTGAAATGATTAATTTTCAACTTGATTGGTCTGTCATGTCATTTCAACTGTGAGAAGAGAAAAATGTGCAAAAATTGCTTTAGTGCAAAGTAATGGGGAAATGGTGCAGTGCTTTTCATTCTATGCAGCAATTTTTTCACCTGTAATAATCCTTCTTGCCTATTTTAGGCCAACCTGAAAATTTCAGAACAGGCCAAAAGAAATTTCTGCGCATAAAGTTGATTTTGAGTCCATTAGTAAATGTATTGCAAAATATCATATTGTAGGTAATAAGTTTGTTGTAGTTCTGTGTAATAGCCTCATCCATCCCTAGCTTCATAATCTCCTCCTGTCTTCCAATCCTTGGAGATCTTTGCATTCCTCCTTTTGTGTGTCCCCTATGTCGTCTTCCTGTAATGAATTGACCTGTTCTCACCAAATATGCTGGGGTTACAACAACAACAGCATCAATTTATATTTATATCGCACCTTTAATATAATAAAATGCCTCAAAGCGCTTCATAGGAGAGTTATAAAACAAATTATGACACTGAGTTGCATAGGGAGACATTAGGGCAGATGACTAAAAGCTTGGCCAAAGAGTGTCTTAAAGGAAGAAAGAGAGGTTAAGGAGAGAATTCCAGAGCATAGGGCCCAAGCAGCTGAAGGCGTGGCCGCCAATGGTGGAGTGATCAAAATTGGGGATGCTCAAGAGGCTGGAATTGGAGGAACACAGATATCTCAGAGGGTTGTGGGGCTGGAGGAGATGACAGAGATAGGGAGGCTGTGACTATGGAATGATTTGAGAACAAGCATGAGAAATTTAAAATCAAGGTGTTGCTCAACCAGGAGCCAAAATAGGTCAGCGAGCATAGGGGTGATAGGTGAATGGGATTTGGTGTGAGTTGGACATGGGCAACAGAGTTTTGGATGCCGTCAAGTGTAGGATGTGGGAGGCTGATTAGAGTGCATTGGAATAGTCAAATCTAGAGGTCACAAAGACATAAATGAGGGTTTCAGCAGCAGACGAACTGAGGCCAGGTGGAGTGATGTTCCGGAGGTAGAAATAGGCGGTCTTCGTGACGGTGGGATATGTAGTCAGAAGCTCATCTTGTGGTCAAATATGACATCAAGGTTTTGAACAAGAGACTGTTTCTAACGGATTTTTAAAATTCATATATAAGAGGAAATTTTCTTTGATCTGTGACCGGGAATATTGTGTCAATGGGAGGGTCGGAGTGTACCATTGTAAAGGAATGTGCTTGATTTGCTTCACCCCGGCAGTCTAGTGCCTCCAGGCAAAGACCAAGATTATCTTCCCTATTTTCTTTTCCTCCTCATCATCAACACTAGAAACAATGTCCAGGAAAGAGAAATCTGATGGCTGACCTGATAGAGGTCTTTATGATAATGAAAATGTTTGCTGGGGTAGATGTGGTGAAAATGTTACCGCTTGTGGGGAGACCAAAACTAAAGACTAAAAATATCATATAGTCACTAATAAATCCAATCGGGAATTCAGGAGAAATTTCCTTATCCGAAGAGTGGTAAGAATGAAGAACTCACGCACGCAAGGAGTAGTTGAGGCAAATAGCATAGATGCATTTTAAGGGGAAGCTAGATAAACATGAGAGAGAAAGGAATAAAAGGATATGTTGTATATTGTTGCTAGCATTTCAAATGCTAGGTTAAACTTGGTTTACAGAGATCTCGGAGTCAATGTACATCTGAACAGTAACTCATTTATTGTGTTTACATAGACTATGTACACTTTCCATAAGCCTGTCTAGCTGCTATCTTTCATGATGCTTTTTTCTTCTCGCCGAGCCCATTACACATGTGACTGTTGCATCAGCATCACAGTGGGAGGTGTTACTCTCACTGTACCAAGCATTAACCCTTTCAGATCCTTATACTACATATGCCAATAGGATTAGATGAAGTAGTGTAGGAGGAGGCTTGTGTGGAACATAAATATCGCCATAGACCCGTTGGGCCAAATGACCTGTTTCTGTGCTGTAACCTCTGTGCAATACAGGTGGTCTTTGTGACAGGAGGCCACTTGGGCTGTTTCCATTTCCTGGCACTGAGACCAGTTGCAGCATCCCTGCCAGCTAAGACCAGCTGACTCAGCGAATCCTGAAAATTAGACAGGGGAGCTTGATTGCTGCGCGTGGCCGGCTGACTTTTTCAACAAACAAATTGTTGTCTCCAGCCCCATTACTTGATTTCGTTATGCAAAGGGAGCAAAGTGGTTTCTTCCATTGAAGAGCTTCGCATCTTTTTCACTCATTACTTATACACATAGGGTAGCATAGTCTTTTGAGACCTCAGGGGGTTGTCGTCCCTGTCGCTTTGTGAGTATGCCCCAGGTAAGGGTCACATGCCTGGGGTTATGAGCAATGGCCAATGGTGGAAACAGTGAATTTTCGATGGTGATGGCAGAAGAGCTTGAACCTCAAGAGACAACGGCTGCTTACAAAACACACCTGAGGAAAGCAACAGGAAACCACCTCATCTACTTTTCTCCCTCGTTATTTTGCTCATTTCTCATGGAAGTTAAAAAGGGAGGCTCTTACGAGCAAATGAAGAGGAAAGCACAAGACTGTGAGGCGTGGAGAAATGAGCAGAGGAACAACCCTTGGGCAGATCACCACGACTGCTACTTATATACGGTGAAATTGCGTCAATATGCCACTTGCATATTGTGCTCAAAATGTATCTCCTGAATCTTCTTATTCCCCACATAAGAATATTGTTTGCCCAGAAGCTTTTGATGAATGGACAGTGCACCTTTAATGTTATGGTCTGAATATCTAGTTTAAAAATAATCTTGGCTCCCCCAACTCTTCACAATGCTGTTAAAATCAGAGTATTTCTTGTTAAAGCTGTTTAACTGATGATGTGAAAAGCAGCTAAACTGATGATTGCAGTAATTTCAGTGCTTTATATACGAGTGCAGTTTTTTTTTGTTAAGAGCAACGTGACGGTGCATTGCAAAGCAGCAGAACAATTTGATGAATAAAGGTTCTCTTCACGGCTTTTCAACTACAAGGATGAAAGCAAAGAGAATGGAAGGAGCAGTACATTATTTTTCAATGTGTTCTAGAAGTGAAACATCCCCTTCATCCAGGCTTTGCTCTTAAACAAATGACATAAAATGCACAGTTGAGGCTGGCAGTGGACTGATGCCTGGGACTGTGTGACTGATATGGCTCTCAGTGTCTGTTCTTGTATATGAATCACGCAGATGTGTTCCATCATTGTTGACTCGAGCTGCGAGCATTCAGTTGTCTGTCATCTCCAAAAGGGAAATCAGCTGTAAAAGTGGCTCACGTCTCCTGTGTAATTGGTGTAATACCTTGTGTTGTGCAGTGTTTGATATCCAGAGCAGTCTCCGTTTCTGAGCACTCTGAACTGAGTTATAAATTAAAAAAAAAAATTGATGCCTGAGCAAAAGCAATTGTTCTCATTAACACAAATAGATTGGGTACATTTATTTTTACTTATTTTTTTCTTTTTCCTTTTTTTGATATTTTTTTTGTGTTTATGTTATTTTATTTCATCTTAGTTTGTTCAGTTTGCTTACCCACTTTTTTTTTCATGTTTGTACTTCCGGCTGTTCAGTTTTCAGTCCATCAACACCCTATCTGTACTAATGCTTTGTCTTTCGACACACCGTTAACATATTGTATGCCTTTGCTCCACGACCTTCTAGTCTACACCTTCTCCTTTGTTATCTCTTGCTCCAACCAGATGTTTTGTAGTTTTTGAGAGGGCGCTTCAAGATGGAGGCGCCCTCTCGCTCCTTTAGCTGCAGCTCCTTCCATGCTGGAGGACCTCCTAGTGGCCCTCCAGCTTCGGAGCCCGTCTGTCATCCTTAATTGGATGGTGAGCGCGGCGTCTGGCCACTAATCAGCCAGTTAAGGCAAAATCACTGTCGGGTGACTGTTCCCGACACAGTGCAGGGTCAGGACCCACATTTGACGCCAATATTGAGGTACTGACCTAAAAATACAGAATCCTGCCCGGAGTCTCACCCCGTTGGGGATGTTTATTGGGGAGTGGGCCAAGCACGGGGTCAATTTCCACGTGCATGCAAATGATATTCAGCACAACCTCTCTGCCATCACCATGGAGTCCAAGGCTAGTGAGGTCTGTTCGGCAAGAATTCCTGGATGAACAGAAATTGCGTTTGGCTCAATTTGGGCAGAACACAAGCCATCCTGTACAACTCTGTCCAGGACTTCCACTCCATCAGCTTTTATGACAAATTGCTCCGGTTAAACGTGGCACAGCCTTGGCATTCTGTTCAACCGGTTGCAGGGAGGGCTGGGGTTAGGGGGCCAATTATAGCCTAACCCGCTTGTTAAGAAACTGACAGGATTGTGTGTAACCCTGGTTTTACACCATGCTCTATTATGCTCTCCATTTAAGTCAGTGGGTAGCATTCTTACCTCTGAGTCACAAGGTTCTGGGTTCAAGTCCCACCTGTGCACAGAAATTTAGGCTGACACTGAAGGAGTGCTGCACGGTCAGCGGTGCCATCTTTCGATGAGATGTTAAACCAGTGCCCTGTCGACTGTATCAGGTGGATGTAAATGATCCCATAGCACTATTTCAAAGAGTAGGGAAGTTATCCCAGTGCCCGTGCCAATATTTATCCTTCTATCAACACCACAAAAACAGATTATCTGGTCATTATCACATTGCTGTTTGTGGGATCTTGCTGTGCATAAATTGGCTGCTGTGTTTCCTACATTATACAAGTGACCACACTTCAAAAATACTTCATTGGCTGTTAAGCACTTTGAACATCTTATGGTCATGAAAGACGTTATATAAATGCAACTCTTTCTTTCTTTCATGGAGTGTAAAAGTAAATTTCCACCGACTGTCATGGGTTTCCCACCCTGTGAGTTAGGTTAAAATTGCACCTCCGATCTTTCAATCCCACATCCGCAGGTCATCAAGACCACACTTTAACACTTTTGGAAAATTCTTAACCAATTCCCAACTCAATTCCACCACTTCAGAAGTCCTCAACTGTAACTTTATGGATTGATTGACTCCACGTGCTTTCCTTACCAGCCCTCCCAAAGCTGCAGCTAAGCAAGAACCCGTTATTTCGGCTCCCACAGTCACAATTACCTCATTCTTCCCAACCTCTACCTCCTACAAGTCAACCTCAGGATTATTACTGTTGGGTAAAGTTTCTCCACAGCCTTTCCCAACTCTACCAAGGGAATCTCCCCTCTACCACTTCCCCCGCTCCCGAGCACTCCACCCCACCCCAATCTGCAGCTGCTGAATGTAGACAGTTTTAACTTGAAGTGTGAGATGCCTCCACATGCGCTGTATTCGCAGGGGCCACTTTAAAGGTTGTTGGCTGACAAAATCTCAGTCATTTGCAGTTCCCAAAATACACCAAGTTTGCTGAACACTGTTTGCATAAGAAGAACATTCAGTGTATTTCGGTGTACTGCAGATGTCATACACTCAATTGATTCACTTTTTTCTTGCATCCCAGGAGCTCAGATTTATATATTTAGATATTGACCAGTCTGCCATAGAGTGGTACAGCATAGAAACAGGCCCTTCGGCCCATCGCGTCCATGCCGACCATAATGCCCATCTATACTAATCCCACCTGCCTGCATTAATTCCATATCCCTCTATGCCTTGTTCATTCAAGTACCTGTCCAGATGCCTCTTAAATGTTGCTACTGTTCCTGCCTCCACCACCTCCTCAGGCAGCTCATTCCAGTTACCCACTATTCTTTATATGAAAAATTTACCCCTTTGATCCCCTTTAAACCTCCTCCCTCTCACCTTAAATCTATGCCCTCTAGTCGCCCCTACCATGGGAAAGAGATTCTGGCTATCTACCCTATCTTTGCCTCGCATAATTTTATATACCTGTATCATGTCCCCCTCTCAGCCTCCTTCACTCCAGGGAAAACAGACCCAGCCTATCCAATCTCTCTTTATAATTCAAGCCCTCCAAACCAGGCAACATCCTTGTGAATCTTTTCTGCACCCTATCTAGCTTAATCACATCTTTCCTGTAGTGCGGTGACCAGAACTGCACACATTACTCCAAATACGGCCTATCAACGTTATGTACAACTGTAACATGACGTCCCAACTCTTGTACTCAATGCCTCAGCTGATGAAGGCAAGCATGCCGTACGCTTTCTTCACCACCCTGTCTACCTGTGTTGCCACTTTCAGGGAACTATGTACTTGCACCCCAAGGTCTCTCTGCTCAACAACACTCCCCAGGGCCCTGCCATTCACTGTATATGTCCTGCCCTGGTTTAACTTCCCAAATTTCACAATGCAGGACCTTGTCAAATACCTTACGAAAATCCATGTAGACTGAGATGTCGGTAGCTTCTCATCAGGGAACAGCATCTCATCTACCGATTAGGCACACTACAGCCTGCCCGACTGAACATTGAGTTCAATAATTTCAGAGCATGACAGCCCCCCATTTTACTTTCATTTTTAGTTACTTTTTCTTTTTTACAATCTTTTTTTTTGCATTTATTTCATTTCATCTTAGTCTGTTCAGTTTGCTTACCCACTAATTTTTTTCAGGTTTGCACTTGCTGCTGTTCAATATTCAGTGTATTAACACCTAATCTGTACTAATGCTTTGTCTTTCAACACACCGTTAACATATTGTTTGCCTTTGCTCCATGACCTTTTGGTCAGCTATGTGGCCTGGTCCAATCTACACCACCTCCTTTGTTATCTCTTGCCCCACCCCCACCTCACTTGCTTATAACCTGTGACTTTTCTAATATTTGTCAGTTCCGAAGAAGGGTCACTGACCCGAAACGCTAACTCTGCTCTTTTCACATATTCCTATACTTCTTCAAAATCTACACTGATCCATATATTTGAAAACTAAAATTGTGCACAATGGGGAGAGAATTGGGAGGTGCTGCTATTCCACAGGATTTTGAACTGATGTTTGCACTGGCTCACCCTCAAACCCATTTCCAATTCTCTCAACATAGGGTTTGTTGTCAATCATCCTGCCCACAAACGGCCCATCCAATTTCTTCCTGTCAGTATTTCTCATTCTTGAAAGTCAGAGACATTAGCCCTGAAAAATCAAAGACATTTTAATATACTAAGAGTCAAGTCATAAATACTTATTCTCTACTTTTATTGTTATTATTTACCCGATTCCAATAAACTTAATTCAATGTGGTGTGGTTTCCATGGACTCCCGTTCTTTCTCTCGTCTCTTTGCAACATAAAGATAAAAATGGAATCTATAAAGTAAAGCAAGCCTTTATTAATCTTTGTCTTCCCCTGAAACTCCTTTGCACGATGATTGTCCTCTGTGAGTGTTGAGGTATGGGGACAAAATGTTTTAAGTAAATTAAATCACCTAAAGTGCGATTTCATGTAGTGTGAAATCTGTTCAGCCTCCCAAAAGCTTGAGATCTAAACCTCTGTTGGCCATATCCTAACTCTCTCAAAAGCCTGTTCATTCATCACGTGACATACATTGACTTCTGGTCCTACAATATTGCGTGCAATTCTGGTCACCACACTACCAGAAGGATGTGGAGGCTTTGGAGAGGGTACAGAAGAGGTTTACCAGGATGTTGCCTGGTCTGGAGGGCATTAGCTATGAGGAGAGGTTGGATAAACTCGGATTATTTTCACTGAAACGACAGAGATGGAGGGGCGACATGATAGAGGTTTACAAAGTTATGAGCAGCATGGACAGAGTGGATAGTCAGAAGCTTTTTCCCAGGGTGGAAGATTCAGTTACTAGGGGACTTAGGTTTAAGGTGCGAGGGGCAAAGTTTAGAGGGGATGTGCGAGGCAAGTTCTTTATACAGAGGGTGGTGAGTGCCTGGAACTTGCTGCCGGGGGAGGTGGTGGAAGCAGGTACGATAGCGACGTTTAAGAGGCATCTTGACAAATACATGAATAGGATGGGAACAGAGAGATATGGTCCCCGGAAGTGCAGAAGGTGTTAGTTTTGGCAGGCATCAAGATCGGCGCAGGCTTGGAGGGCCGAATGGCCTGTTCCTGTACTGTTCTTTGTTCTTTGTTCAATGCCTTGATTTTAAAATTCTCATCCTTGATTTCAGTTCCTTCATGGCCTCCCAATCTCTGTAACCTCCTTTAGCCCTAAAACCCTCTGAGATCTCTGAGCTCTTTCAATTCTGGCCTCTTGAGCATCTGTGATTTTCATTGCTCTGCCATTGGTGGCTATGCTTTCAGCTGGCAAGCCCCAAGCTCTGGAATTCCCTCCTTAAACTTCTCCACCTCTACATTTCTCTCCTCCTTTAAGATGCTACTTAAAACCTACCTTCTTAACAAAGCTTTTGGTTATCTGTAGTCATCTTATGTCGCTCAGTGTCAGATTTTATTTGATAACATTCCTTTGAAGTACCTTGGGATGTTTTACTATGTTAAAGGCATTGTTACACATTGTTGTTGTGTAGTCAGTATTTACAGAAACCTACAGTCAAGCAAGCAGAAGAAAGGGCTTCGATAATCTCCACAGTGAGAAGACATCTTAAGCCCTGATCGCACTGAAGGAGAGGACAAAAGTCAAACCCTGACTGCTGTTTCGCCTGGGCAGAAAATCTGAGACGATCCTGTGAATGTTCAGATAGAGAACAGGAGGGCCACTTTCTATCTTGTCGCCAAGATAAATAATTTTCTTTCATTGGATAAATACTTGAACTAGGGAAGGAGGAGTTTTTTTTTTGATGGAGCGAGTTCTTGTGATTTGGAATGCACTGTCTGAAAGGGTAGTGAAAGCTGATTCAACAGTAACTTTCAAAAGGAAATCAGATAAATACCTGAAGGGAAAATAGTTACAGGGCTATGGGCACAGGGGAGTGGTACTCATTGGATCACTCTTTCAGAGAGTTGGCACAGGCAAAATGCACCAAATGGCTTCCTCCTCTGCTGTATTATTCTATGATTATATGTGTAATTTTGGGCTCCAACCCATGAGTCATTTGACTGGGAAGCAGCAGAGGGACAACAACTGAGCTGAGCTGAGCTGGCAAACCGGGCACTGCGAGAACGAGCTTGCTCCACCATTCAATGGTGGTATGGCTGATCTTTGATCTAACGCCATCCACCTGTCTTTGCTCCATATCCCTTGATACCCTTGTCTGGCAAACGTCTCCTGATCTCAGATTCAGTGGGGGGGTGGGGGGGGCGGGAAAGTGTTAACAGGAGGAGAAAACAGGATGGAGAATTACCTGTATTTCCCTTTGAATGAGTGGAAGAATGATTCTATATCCTGAAGAGAACTTTTGAAAGGGAGTAAAAATGAAATAACTTGCATTTATATAGCACCTTTCACAATCTCGCAACATCTCAAAGTGCTTCACAGCCAATAAAATACCTTTGAAGCATAGCCATTATTGTACTATAGGAAATGCAGGAGCTAAATTGCATACAGCAAGGTACAACAACGAGATAATGACCAGATAATCTGTTATCCTGATGTTTGTTGTGGGATAAATATTGGTTTGGATTCCAGGGAGAACTGCCGTACTCATTAAATGTCACGGACAGGTACATGAAATAATCAAAAGGGCTCATGGAATGCTGGTCTTTATAGAGTCATGTTCAGCACAGAAGGAGGCCATTCGGCCCATCGATTCCAGGCCAGCTGTCCACAGAGCTGTGCAGTCAGTCCCAGTCCACGGGTCGATCCCCGTAGCTCTGCAAGTCTATTTCTCTCAGGTGGCCATCCAACTTCCTCTTGAAGTCACTGATTGTCTCCCTTTCCACCACCCTTGTGGGCAGCGAGTTCCAGGTCATTACCACCCATTGTATAAAAAAAAAAGTGCTTCTCCCTGCATCTCTTTCAAACTTTCAATCTATGTTCCCTAGTCCTTGTACCATTTGTTAATGGGAACAGTTTTTCCTTATCTAACTTATCTAAGCCTGTCATAATCTTGTACATTTCTATTAAATCTCCCCTCAATCTCCTTTGTCCCAAGGAGAACAAACCCAGCTTTTCCAACCTAACCTTGTAACTAAAATTCCCATCCCTGAACCATTCTGGTATATCTAGAGGACTAGAGTAAAAGTGAGTAGAAGTCATGCTTCAGCTTTACAAAACCCTGGTTAGACTGCACTTGGAGTAGTGTGAGCAGTTCTGCTCACCACACCTTCGGAAAGATATATTGGCCTTAGAGGGAGTGCAGCGTAGATTTATCAGAATGATCCAAGGTTTAAATTATGAACTGAATAACACAAACTAAGGTTGTATTCCCTGGATTTAGAAAGTTAAGGTGTGGTTTGATCAAAGTTTTCAAAATATTGAGGGGAACTGATAGGGTAGATAGTGAGAAACTATTTCCACTGATTGGGACTGCAAGTCACCCATACTGAATGACCGGTTTCTTTGCTGTTAATTCTGAGTAATTCTCTGCTGGTAAGTGTGTCTCATATAGCCTAAAAATTAAAGCCAGGTGTTTCAGGAGTGGCTAAGAAACACACAAAGGGTGATAGAAGTTTGTAACTCTCTTTTGCAAGCAGCAGTTGTTACTAGGTCAATTATTAATTTCAAATCTGAATTTGATAGATTTTTGTTAACTGAAGTATTAAGGGATATGGGGCAAAGGTGAGTATATGGAGTCCGGTCACAGATCAGCCATGGACCCATCGAATGGTGGAGCAGGCTTGAGGGGCTGAATGACTTCCTCCTGTTCCTATGTTCTTCAAATAGTGCCATGCAATCCTTTATATTCCCCTGAGAGGGCAGAAGGGCCTCCCTTCAATGTCTCTTAAAGTCAGCACCTCTGACAGTGCAGCACTCCATCACCGCTGCAGTGGAGTGTCAGCCTAAATGTTGCGCTCATGCCTCTCTAGAGGGATTAGAACCTACAGCCTTCTAACTCAGAGTGCTACCAGCTGAGCTACTGCTGACATTGAAATTCAACCTGGTGCAAACCCTCACTCGAAGTGGGTGCAGATTGGGAATCTTTGGGTTAGGGTAATGCACAGATATCAGGACTGCCAATTAAAATGCTCCATATTATATGATAAAAATTAAATGATTTTAGTCTGCTCTGGCTGGTCGGTTTGGGCAGGGAGGAAATCAGCTGGATCCTCTGTCGACAGTTCCAACGTTGGATGGAGGAGATAATCCCAGGCTGGTGGCTAATCACATGGGCTGTCAGCGGGCCAGAGTTTATTGTGGTCCAATCGTGAACCCACAACCATAAAAATTAGAAAACGTTCCCTTCAATAACTGCTGGTTAGGCCACTCACTGCCAGTACAAATGGGCAGATGGGGTGAAGTGCACACTCTGCCCATTTTTTTCCTCAAAGGACCAACTTGCATATTGCAAGTGGCCTACCACCTGAAACCATCCGGGTAGCCTGGCCACCCAACTCAGGACCTTACCTCAGATGGCACAGGCTGGAGTGCCAGTGTAAATGGGACAGTAAATGACCTAGTCCTCCTTTCCATCTGCTACAGGTCCGTTTCATGCCAGGCAGTCACCCGTAAAATTGCCCCGATGGATACTGATCCTGCTGCATTGACTTGTTTCCCAGATTATTTTCGCAGGTGAGCAGTGGCTCCCTATGTCCTGGAGAATGTTGTCATTTGTCCAGATTTCCAGATCAATTTGTAGTGCACCCAGGAATTGTACAGAAAACAGTGCCGTCTACTTCGCTTGCTTAATGATTTTATCACATGCTTTCAAGCAGTCCTCCTTGTCTTTAAAATAACTTAGGTTTTAGCGGCCAAATAATTTATTGAGCAGTAAAAGATAAGGGAATAATGGCAGTAATGTAATCGTACCTATAAAAATTTAGGTAACTTCTTCAGTAGTAAGAAATAATGATTAACCCTTGACTGCCACTCAGAACTATTATAGAAACATTCTTCATAATTTGTGGTTCCTTTCTTTTTCTGCAAATAAACTATCTCGCTTTATTATCTTTGGACAGCCTACCATACTTAAATAAGACAGGTCAATAAATACATTTTTAAAGTGCCTGGGACCTAGTCAATGTAAATTAACTGTTACATTTAAATAAAACTGGCAGTGCTGCATGTGTTTGAGGAAACCCTACAAGATGTTTGTATTTGAATTGAGTGACTTGTCCCATTCCACTCCTCCTTCAGACAGCAGTCTCAGGCAAATCGAGTAATTCTGCAACAATTGTGGCAAGTTAATCTGGGACATGATTTCCGCCAGTGAAACTGGTTTTTAAATTCATGTGCTGTGACAAAGCCAAAAAAAAATCCAATCTTAAGAAAGCAATGAAAATTATAATTAACAGTGCTCTTTCAAATAAAAAGCACTAGCGTTGATAGATCTAGTTATTCAGTGGGGGGAGCCCTTTGTTTTACAAGTCTTTCGGTCAAGAGAGTATATCGATTGGGTAAGGTGGGAGGAGTCACATGTGGAGCATAAAGACCAGCATGGACCACTTGGGCTGAATGGTCTTTTGCTGTTCTGTACGTTCTATGTGGTGTATGTAAATCTTGCACAAAAGTGCTTCATTTTTGTTAGGTTGTTACATTCTCGAAGAAATAGCAACGATTTAAAAAAAAGAAGAACTCTTGTAGCTTAATTTGATCCTTTGCCACCTTTCAAACTCGTTGGCGGCTGCAAGTTGCTCACGTGACCTCACTGTTTCGTTTCCTCTCCAGTGTTGACTTGCATTCTGGAAGCACAGAGTAGTCTTCTGTTTCAGACTTTGCTCAGTGTATCCTGTTATTCTGCCATCTGATCCATGTTAGCGTGCAGCTGCATCTCCGCTGCAAAGTGTTTTAAATGAGTTCATGTAGAAATGATACATATTTCCAAGTACCATCAGGAAAAGACTGCTTGGTATCTAAGACCATTTCCAGCGCACTCATGTGCTGGAAAAGCTTAGGCAGATTTTGTTCGGAACATGTAAGTGCTAATGGTGTAATGATTTCACTTTTAGTAATGATAAAATGTTGCAGATAATGATGTAGTTTATCTAACTCTGGGAGCACTTATAGCTTGAAAACACCCATCTTAGTCCAGTTTCCAGTAAATTCAGAGCAAATAATGTTGTAGTCAGCGTTCTCATCCTTCCAAAACTGTTTCCTTAGCTAACCACAGACACAATTTACAGATGATTTTAATCCTGCTTGCCTGGCAGAAATTGGGCTGATGGGGAGTTAAAATCCCCTCTGGGACATAACCCGCTGAAGTCCTGTTCTCTTCCTGTAGGTTCCAAATTTAACTTGATCTCTTCATCCAGCAAGAGGGACACCCACAAGGTCTTTCTTTACACATGCAAATCATGCTGTGATGATGACTGCGATTTTAACTAAAGGGCTACGTGGGAAAACCAAACTGACGGGGAGAAATCAGGACTGCGGCCAGATAAGGCTGTTTTACTGTTTCTTTTTACCTTCTTTGAGTGGCCAGGAGGCACAGGACTGTTTCTCCAGGCCCCACATGGAAAGTTGTGGCCTTTCTTCCCCCAGGTTCCACCACCTTCCCTCTCGCCATCCGGATTGCGATGCCTTCCTGAATCCCCTCCCAGCCACTTAGCTTGAGCACCATGTCCCATTCCTTAAGTGCCCGATGTTGGCCTCCTGCCACCTGGCATTGCACTCCTGCCTGCAAGCCAACTGCCCCCACCCCGTGCCTTCCTGGTTTTGGGCGAGAGGCTAAGTCAGGCCTATTCGAATGAGGCTCAGGAGGTTAAAATCTTAGGCCTTTGCTTCTGAGGCCGTGAGGATTTGCTGCCTGACCCTTTCGTCCCCACACCACCCCCCCCCCCCCCCACCCAACCCTGTACCCCCCCACCCCCACCAACACCGCCATCCGACTCCTACCCCAAGTTACTATCCGGGTTATACTGTTTCCTTTTTGTTTGACCTGGGCCCTAAACTTTGGAATTCCTTCCATAAACCTATCTGACTCTCTGGTCTGCATCTTATTCTGGAGATGGGGGTCCGAAGAGGTCCAGAGACCCCAGGAAGGGTGAGTAGGGTTGGGGTCACCGGGACTCTTCAGGCAAGCCCCCGGTGACAGGGTGGGGAGGGGGTGTCTTCTTGGGGATGGGCAGTGATTGTTGGGAGGGGCCCTCCGATGCCTATGGATTGCCCCCAAAGGAGGGACACCCCTGACTCCACTAGGAGGCCGCCAGGCTTTACCTGGTGACGTCTCCCCGCAGTGATGGGCCCCTCTGCCTTTCACAAAATTGAGGTAAAGGCAAGAGCAGGCCTTTAAGTGGCCGTTAATTGGCCATTCAATGGCCTCAATTAGCCCAGGGTGGGAAGACTGACCTCAACCTTCCCCATCCTGGACATAATGGCAGGGGGGCCAGGCAACTTTGGGAGTGGTGCCCCTGCCATTTTGTTGGCCCTCCCACCTCCGTACCTGCCTCTAAGGGCAGAAAAAAATTCTGCCCTGTACTTCTCTCTTTCTTCCTTTACGACACTCCTTAAAACCTACCTCTTTGACCAAGCTTTTGGCCACGTGCCCTGATATTGCCTTATGTGGCTCAATGTCTAACTTTGCTTTATAACGCTCCTGTGCAGTGCCTTGGGGCGTTTTATTGTGTTAAAGGCGCTATATAAATAAAAGTAGTTATTGTTGACCTCAAACAACAACAATAGTGGAAGAAAGGTTACCAGCAGGAATCTGTTGATTGGTTTTATGTTGCGACAAGCGAGCATACTGGTTTTCTATTGTTCCCAGGAAAGTTCAGTCGAATAATGCCTACCTGGATGCCAGCCATCCATTAACTTGTCTTCGAACTCTCCATGATAATTAAGATTGCAATTCTCCATAGTTACATCAATTCTAAATGTTATCTCTCTTTTCTTTATCTTTCTTAGGACCTGAAAGATGAAAGCTCACTTCTTAGGCTTCAGTTGAAGGAGAAAGACGAACTGATTTCCCAACTTCGAGATGAACTTGTAAGTAGATGATGTGCAGTGTCTTTCGAACAGTTGCACCTTCTGGCAAGATAATTAGTAAAGAATTACATTTGCGCCAATAACACGGCTGCTTGTCAGCCTGTCGGATCGATTAATGTATTATTTACAGATGTAGATTCCGTTTCTTTGGTATTCTTCAAACTCGAACACGTGGGCCAAACTGGGCCGTTGGTTTTACAGGTTTTTTTTGACAGTACCTGTCTGACAGTAAAAATAAATGCAATTAACCAGTTGGGGTAAAACAGTAATAAACAGCTTTCTTTGTCTCTTCCTCTCAGAAGGACATTGACTCTTGGTGGGATACAGTTCCACAAATCTCTGGTAATGAGCCCACACTGTGTAACCAGACATAGTGAATAGTTTGCAAGCTTTTTCACCAAGAGAGATATCACAGCTGAGCCAGTCTGGCACTGACACGAGGCCCACTTTCTGCAGGGTTCTTACCATCAGGATTACTGGATAACTATCAGAAATGTGAATCCTTGCTGATTTTTCTACCCTCTTTCCCAAATGTTTCAGGCCAATTGTCGCAAACCCAACCTCTGCCCTAGATAATAAGCAGCTTTAAACTCTGCTTAAACCCGCAGCATGCTGAGAGTTAGGATCAGCCCCTAACCATATATAGAATGATGTAACATAGAAGAAGGCCATTCAGCCCATCCCACCTGTGTCAATGTCTTTCTGATTGCTTTCTGTCTTTGACTTATTACATTATTTGAGTGTTTAGTGATGCAGTCATATATTGCTGAGCATTAGATGGTTCACAACGCTACTTATAAACTGGATACATTTTACAGGGTAACATTGATCTTTAGCTATTAACAGCAGTGCCGTTTGCCCTTCTACTCAGGTTTTTGCCTACAGTTTAATTCCTTGTGTTTTCAGTTGTAAGTTCATATTCCCCTACTAGAAAACACAATGTGTAATTCAGTAATCAGAGTGAGTATTGACACCACTGTGTCAGCCAGTGGGTTGGAGGTGGGGTGGGATCTATGGCAGAACATACAGCAAACAGACTGTATTTACTCAGCAAGCAGAACTCATGAACGAAAGTACAGCAGAGTCTCCCGACAACAGCAGGATTACTTCTCGAGCAAAATGCAGTGAGTGGAGGACAGTCACATAATATAAATTATGTGCATTAAATCAATCCCAGTCACGTAAAGCAGTGCAGTTTCCAGCCGTGATTGACAGGAGAAACACCCAGTGATCACCATTATGGCTGGAAGATGGGGAGTCACAATGTGCAGCCTTCAGTAATTGCTATACTCATTTACTGGTCCTCTCCACCAGTCCCTGCTGGTAAAGCTGGTGGATCAGATTTATTGCGTAGCAATTATGTTGGACTAAAGAAGATTCTGAAACCTCTCAGAGCATTGTGCATCTTGGCTCACTGGCAGTACTCTTGCTGCCGAGCATGAGCATTTTGGATTCAAGCCTCTTCAGACACATAAGTAATTCAGACTGACACTTGTAATACTGAGGGAGTGCTGCATTGCCGGAGATATGCCTTTCACATCAGATGTTAAAACGAGGCTCCGTCTGAGTTGTTGGGTAAAAGAACTCATGGTGCTACTTGAAGAAGATTTCAACTTGCGTTGCTAAAACAGATTGTGTTGCCGTTTGTGAGACCTTGCTGTGTGCCAATTGGCTGCCACATATTCTTACATTATGACAGTGACAGCACTTGAAGAGTATTTCATTATCCTCTAAGCACTTTGGGAGGTCCTGAAGACTTGAAAGGTGCTGTATAAAGGAAAGGCCTCCTTGCTCTGTCCAGATATATGTTTAAATTTTACTGACCCATTAAGGCAAGCATGGCATGAAAACCTGAGTATTGAGGCTATTAAATTATTCATAGGCACTATTAATATGTCACGCATTCCTGAGTGCTATTCCAAAACCTTAGCCATCAGTGGATAGTAGATCAGAGATAGAAGTAAGTTGTATTTTGTTTCATCTTAGTAATGCTAATGACACAAGCGTTATCAGGAAATATATCCATGCCAGTTCAGACACGTCTGACTTGTGCATAATGATTTTTGTCATGACCAGCATTAGTTATGTTAAAAATCTGTTTTGCTCTGTAATGCGCAATGATTTGACCAACTGGCAACCTGGCAGATTACCAGGTTGCTACCTGATGTGTGCTGTTTGGAGAATAATCTGAACTAAAAACCATGGACGGCTGTTCCACAACAAGCTTTGCTTCAATATATAAAGAATTTGCATTTCGAAAGTGCCTTTCATGCCCCAAAGTGCTTCACAGTCATCCAAGTACTTATTGGCGTATTTATTTTAGTCACTGTTGTAATGTAGGGAATGCAACAGCCAATTTATGCAAAGCAAGGTCCCACAAATAACAAATACAGAGCCAGGCAAAAGGCGAGGGGGCAGGGATTGAGGGGGCAAGAGGAACAATGAGGGTAGGTCTGTGGTAGGGTGTAGAGCAGATGTGATTAAAAGACAAAAGCGATGATGGTACTGGGCAAAAAAGGGCTGATAGTGGGCGAAGTAAAGAAACAAAATGTGGTTCCAGGGGTGGTGTAAATGGTTATAGCAGATTAGTAGAGCAGGAGGAAGGCAGGGAAAATCTGGCAAAGAGCAGAAGGCCTGCGAACAGATTATTCTCTGCCATTTCCTTTAACTTCAGTGTAAGGTGGTTCACAGCAATCAGCATTGTCTTCACTGGGGAAATAACATCAGGAGCAGTTCAAATGGCTGGTGATTTGCTACAACTCTTGTTGCACTCAGACCTAACTCCAAATTGTCCCCCAGTGTATTCATCTTTAAGTGTTCTCTGTATTGAAATCTTATTGTACGTGTTTGACCATTATTGTCTCACAATGGAATGCAGGAACAGGAGTTCGCCATTGACCTGCTCAAGCATGTCTCCATTCAGGTAGATCATGGCTGATCTGTACCTCGACTCCATTTACCTGCCTTGGCTCCATACACCTAAATACCCTAATCTAACAAAAATCTATCGAGCTCAGTTTAGAATTTTTCAATTGACCCCGAACCTCTACAGCTTTTTAAGGCAGAGAGTTCCAGATTTCCACTACCCTTTACTTATTAGTATTGACTGAAGGTGCAGCTAAGTGTTGCAAAGATCTCTTCCTTCACTGCAGCCTCAACATCCAGCATCAAAAAAGCAGATCATACCTCCTTAAAAATCAACAAATAGATCAATATGATAACCATATTTACCATTTCATTTCTTGAGATTAATTAGGTTAGATCCTAGGCAAAATGCCAAGTACTTGTGATCCAGTTGCTGGTTCCTGATTTTCATTTTCCCTTTCCAATCCAATTTCAATTTTGATCATTTCTCCCCTTTCATTCCCTCTGTTTTGTTGGCCCTTAATTAAATGTCACCATTTTGCTGATGTTCAATTTATCTGTCGTGATTCTCTCTTCAATGATGTGGGGACACCTGTCTTCATTGTCCAGTCTCCTGCATTCCCAATGCCTCATTACCTGCTGCCATTGGCCTTTGCACCATAATTAATGATGTGATTTCTCTGACAAAGTTCCATATCTGCTGGTAATAACATTCTATTCATGTTGCTGGGGATGAGAAAGGCAGACAGGTGTAAGAAGCAGAAAACACTGCTTTTACTCACTCCATTTGTGACTGGAGAAAAATATACTCCTTAATCTTTGTATTCTGCAAATTGTTTTGAGGAGACTGCTACAGTGTAGCAGATTTAAAGCCACATCAAACAACATTGGACTAATTAGTATCACAAAGCCCTGAGACAAACTGGAAGCAAACCGCAGTGGGTATATAGAGAGACTATTAAACCCATCTTTCATATTTGTTTACCAAATTAATTTGATCTAATTCTTTATCACTCATTTTTTTTAAAACCATAACCCGTGTATAGTATGAAGATCTGTGGCGTGTGGCTTTATATATCTCACCTCTGGTGCTAAGCATAACTAGGTCATCTCAGTTCTGGGACAGAAGTCATTTGCAGCAGGTCTTAAAATGGATTTTTTATATACTCTGCATCCCAGGAGAAAGATGACTACAAATGTTGGTCGAAGTTGGAGTTTGTAATTGGGTCTCCTAGTTTAGAGTTTAGCCCAATAGTTTATTTTTCATCATGCCCTGGAAAGTTGACAACAGCTTTACAGAAATTGGGATGGGAAGGAGCAAGAAGGCAGCGGCCGTGAATGGCAAAAGCACGTTTTTACGATCATGGAAAATAGACTAATTACAACGCATGTACCAGCACATGTATTGCTGAAACGTCTATGTTATAACATCGCAGATCTGTAAAAAAAAACAGGTGAGCCATTTCACATATAGAACTGCACATGATATTTGGCAGGGTTTCAGTAACACTGGAATCTTTGATTGCATTAACTGAAGCATGGTAACTAAATTGGAAGTTTTACAGGACTTTTTTGGAAGAATTTTTTTATTGTGTTTTAGAGCAATTGTGGAGTGATGTGATAAAAGTTCAGACGTGCATGGAATCCAAGGCAGATAATAGAATCACACTCATATACTTCCAGAAGGGTAAAATGAGGGGACGAGACATGTGTTTGTTTTAAATAACAGGAATAAAAAGTACTTAATCCATTTATTCCTTTCATTTCATGGCACTGCCCTGCCTCTTTTGAGATGTGGCGCAACTCATAATGCGACAACTAAATACTTAGTGATGTCTTTTGGACAGAGGAGCTTGTAAGTGCTTCTCTCATTCCTACTTGTATGTTGAAAAATTGACAAATAATGGGAAATTCATTGACATATTAAAGTGTCAGGTATCTTTACTGTAATTTAAATATAGCCACTTCAGACATAACTTATCTCAGTAATAATTACTTTGGGTATCTGCTGGAATTGGCAAAATTATATCCTTCATGAAGATTTGCATCTCTTTCTGCTTATCTTACTGCAGAGCTTGAAGGAAAGCAATCACGCATTCCCAGTTTGTGGAGATCCATAATCCAGAAATGCTGGGTGTAATTTAAACTCACGTTGATTATGTAAAGTGGGTGATATGGGATCGGCCGCATATCATATACCATTGTTATTCATTAAAACAGTGGAAAGGAAAATTGGACTGGGTGCATGATGGATGGCTGACCCTGAGTACACCCGTTACACACCATTGCAAACGTTTTCAAATTACCACTTCTGTTCCCCACGAATCTTGTCCCAGTAGAGGCCTGTTTACTGTTCTCATTCCATCTTGTAGATACTGAGTTTCCTACAACAGCACCTTCCAAACCCTGGACCTCTGCCGCCTAGAAGAACAAAGGATAGCAGGTGAATGGGAGCACCATCACATGCAAGTTCCCCTCCAAGTCACACACCATCCTGACTAGGAACTATATCGCTGTTTCTTCACTGTCGCTGTGTCAAACTCCTGGAACCTCCTCCCCAACAGCACTGTGGGTGCATCTACACCACATGGACTGCAGCTGTTCACCACCATATTCCTGAGGGTAGTAGGGATGGGCAATAAATGCTGTCCTTGTCAACGATGACCACATCCCATTAATAAATTAAAATAAAGTAACTGATAAGACCTGGTATCTTTATTACAACTCATGAGAGAGAATTGCTGGGTGGTTGCTACCTCTTCGTCGTCACCTCCATCCCTTCCCTGTTCAGTGCTCTAAGGCATTTCTTACTTTGGTTTTGTGATATATGGACGAGGACTTTTCATTGTCAATGTTAACAACTTAACTGAGGTGGTGGTAGGTCCATTATAATTGTCCTTAGTATTGCTGGAGCGAGGGAGGAAAGTGATGAACCAGAGTTCCCAGTTTGGTCACTATTAAGTGACCTCTGGTGCTAAATGTCAGTGTATGGATGTCAATTGAGGATGGTGATACTCAACGGTGATGTGTGCATCTGTTAAATGGCTTGGTGACACTCAGTCTAGACTGACACATGCAGAATAGGGTTTCATTCCTCCTTGTCCTTTTTAACTTCTTTGCAATGTTTAACACTCTAATTTCTTCCCACTGTCTCTTCCTCATTGTTCACCTTCAAGGGAATCACCCTCACTTTGCTCCACTCTTACCTGTCCAAAGTAGCTAACACATCTCAAGCGATAGATTTTCTTCCATCCCTGCATGGCCACCTTCAGAGCAAAGAACAAAGAGCAAAGAACAGTACAGCACAGGAACAGGCCATTCGGCCCTCCAAGCCTGCGCCGATCTTGATGCCTGCCTAAACTAAAACCTTCTGCACTTCCGGGGACCGTATCCCTCTATTCCCATCCTATTCATGTATTTGTCAAGATGCCTCTTAAATGTCGCTGTCGTACCTGTTTCCACCACCACCCCCGGCAGCATGTTCCAGGCACTCACCACCCTCTGTGTAAAGAACTTGCCTCGCACATCCCCTCTAAACTTTGCCCCTCGCACCTTAAACCTATGTCCCCTAGTAACTGACTCTTCCACCCTGGGAAAAAGCTTCTGACTATCCATTCTGTCCATGCCGCTCATAACTTTGTAAACCTCTATCATGTCGCCCCTCCACCTCCGTCATTCCACTGAAGACAATCCAAGTTTATCCAACCTCTCCTCATAGCTAATGCCCTCCAGACCAGGCAACATCCTGGTAAACCTCTTCTGTACCCTCTCCAAAGCCTCCACGTCCTTCTGGTAGTGTGGCGACCAGAATTGCACACAATATTCTAAGTGTGGCCTAACTAAAGTTCTGCACAGCTGCAGCATGACTTGCTAATGTTTATACTCTGTGCCCTGACTGATGAAGGCAAGCATGCCGTATGTCTTCTTGACTACCTTATCCACCTGCGTTGCCACTTTCAGTGAGATGTGGACCTGTACGCCCAGATCTCTCTGCCTGTCAATACTCCTAAGGGTTCTGCCATTTTCTGTATACTTCCTACCTGCATTAGACCTTCCAAAATGCAGTACCTCACATTTGTCCGGATTAAACTCCATCTGCCATTTCTCCGCCCAAGTCTCCAACCGATCTATATCCTGCTGTATCCTCTGACAATCCTCATCACTATCCGCAACTCCACCAACCTTTGTGTCGTCCGCAAACTTTCTAATCAGACCAGCTACATTTTCCTCCAAATCATTTATATATACTACAAACAGCAAAGGTCCCAGCACTGATCCCTGCGGAACACCACTAGTCACATCCCTCCATTCAGAAAAGCACCCTTCCACTGCTATCCTCTGTCTTCTATGACAGAGCTACTTCTGTATCCATCTTGCCAGCTCACCTCTGATCCCGTGTGACTTCACCTTTTGTACCAGTCTGCCATGAGGGAGGCTTGTCAAAGGCTTTACTGAAGTCCATATAGATAACATCCACTACCCTTCCTTCATCAATCATCTTTGTTGAAAAACTTCCTCAAAAAACTCAATCAAATTAGTGAGACACGACCTCCCCTTCACAAAACCATGCTGCCTCTCGCTAATAAGTTCGTTTGTTTCCAAATGGGAGTAAATTCTGTCCCGAAGAATCCTCTCCAATAATTTCCCGACCACTGACGGAAGGCTCACTGGCCTATAATTTCCTGGATTATCCTTGCTACCCTTCTTAAACAAAGGAACAATATTGGCTTTTCTACAGTACTCTGGGACCTCACCTGTAGCCAATGAGGATGCAAAGATTTCTGTCAAGTCCCCAGCAATTTCTTCCCTTGCCTCCCTCAGTATTCTGGGGTAGATCCCACCAGGCCCTGGGGACTTATCTACCTTAATGCTTTGCAAGACTCCCAACACCTCCTCCTTTTTGATAATGAGATGACTGAGACTATCTCCACTCCCTTCCCTAGGCTCATCATCCACCAAGTCCTTCTCCTTGGTGAATACTGATGCAAAGTACTCATTTAGTACCTCGACCATTTCCTCTGGCTCCACGCATAGATTCCCTTCTCTGTCCTTGAGTGGGCCTACCCTTTCCCTAGTTACCCTCTTGCTGTTTATATACATATAAAAAGCCTTGAGATTCTCCTTAATCCTGTTTGCCAATTACTTTTCATGACCCCTTTTAGCCCTCCTGATTCTTCACTAAGTTCCTTCCTACTGTCTTTATATTCCTCAAGGGATTCATCTGTTCCTAGCCTTCCAGCCCTTACGGATGCTTCCTTTTTCTTTTTGATTAGGCTCACAATATCCCACGTTATCCAAGGTTCCTGAAACTTGCCAAACTAATCCTTCTTCTTCACAGGAACATGCCAGTCCTGGATTCTCATCAACCGACATTTGAAAGACTCCCACATGTCAGATGTTGATTTACCCTCAAACAGCCGCCTCCAATCTAAATTCTTCAGTTCCTGCCTAATATTGTTCTAATTGTTATGGATTTCAGATAGGCGTTTGATAAGGTTCCCCACGGTAGGCTATTGCAGAAAATACGGAAGTATGGGATTGAAGGTGATTTAATGCTTTGGATCAGAAATTGGCTAGCTGAAAGAAGACAGAGGGTGGTGGTCGATGGCAAATGTTCATCCTGGAGTTTAGTTACGAGTGGTGTACCACAAGGATCTGTTTTGGGACCACTGCTGTTTGTCATTTTTATAAATGACCTGGAAGAGGGTGTAGAAGGGTGGGTTAGTAAATTTGCGGATGACACAAAGGTCGGTGGAGTTGTGGATAGTGCCAAAGGATGTTGTAGGTTACAGAGGGACATAGATAGGCTGCAGAGCTCGCTGAGAGATGGCAAATGGAGTTTAATGCGGAAAAGTGTGAGGTGATTCACTTTGGGAGGAGTAACAGGAATGCAGAGTACTGGGCTAATGGGAAGATTCTTGGTAGTGTAGATGAACAGAGAGATCTTGGTGTCCAGGGGCATAAATCCCTGAAAGTTGCCACCCAGGTTAATAGGGCTGTTAAGAAGGCATATGGTGTGTTAGCTTTTATTAGTAGGGGGATCGAGTTTCGGAGCCACGAGGTCATGCTGCAGCTGTACAAAACTCTGGTGCAGTCGCACCTGGAGTATTGCGTGCAGTCTGGTCACCGCATTATAGGAAGGATGTGGAAGCTTTGGAAAGGGTGCAGAGGAGATTTACTCGGATGTTGCCTGGTATGGAGGGAAGGTCTTACGAGGAAAGGCTGAGGGACTTGAGGTTGTTTTCGTTAGAGAGAAGGAGGAGGAGAGGTGACTTAATAGAGACATATAAGATAATTAGAGGGTTAGATAGGGTGGATAGTGAGAGTCTTTTTCCTCGGATGGTGATGGCAAACACGAGGGGACATAGCTTTCAGTTGAGGGGTGATAGATATAGGACAGATGTCAGAGGTAGTTTCTTTACTCAGAGAGTAGTAGGGGCGTGGAACGCCCTGCCTGCAACAGTAGTAGACTTGCCAACTTTAAGGGCATTTAAGTGGTCATTGGATAGACATATGGATGAAAATGGAATAGTTTAGGTCAGATGGTTTCACAGGTCGGCGCAACATCGAGGGCCGAAGGGCCTGTACTGCGCTGTAATGTTCTATGTTCGATGTTCTAATTAGCCTTCCCCCAATTTAGCACCTTCACCCGAGGACTACTCTTATCCTTATCCACAAGTACCTTAAAACTTATGGAATTATGGTCACTGTTCCTGAAATGCTCCCCTACTGAAACTTAGACCACTTGGCCGGGCTCATTCCCCAATACCAGGTCCAGTATGGCCTCATCCCTAGTTGGACTATCTACATATTGTTTCAAGAAGCCCTCCTGGATGCTCCTTACGAATTCTGCCCCATCCAAGCTCCGAGCACTAAGTGAGTCCCAGTCAATATTGGGGAAGTTAAAATCACCCACCACTACAACCCTGTTACCTTTACATCTTTCCAAAATCTGTCTACATATCTGCTCCTCTACCTCCCGCTGGCTGTTGGGAGGCCTGTAGAAAACCCCCAACATCGTGACTGCACCCTTCCTATTCCTGAGCTCCACCCATATTGCCTCGCTGCATTACCCCTCCAAGGTGTCCTCCCACAGTACAGCTGTGATATTCTCCTTAACCAGTAATGCAATCCCCCATCCCTTTTACATCCCCCTCTATCCCGCCTGAAGCTTCTAAATCCTGGAATATTTCGCTGCCAATCCTGTCCTTCCCTCAACCAAGTCTCTGTAATAGCAACAACATCATAGTTCCAAGTACTAATCCAAGCTCTAAGTTCATCTGCCTTACCTGTTATACTTCTCGCATTGAAACAAATGCACTTCAGACCACCAATCCCGCTGTGCTCCGCAACATCTCCCTGCCTGCTCTTCCTCTTAGTCTTACTGACCTTATTTACTAGTTCTCCCTCATTTATTTCACTTGCTGTCCTACTGCTCTGGTTCCCACCCCCCTGCCACACTAGTTTAAACACTCCCGAGTGACGCGAGCAAACCTCGCAGCCAGGATATTTGTGCCCCTCCAGTTTAGATGCAACCTGTCCTTCTTGTATAGGTCCCATCTGTCCCTGAAGAGATCCCAATGGTCCAGATATCTGAAACCCTCCCTTCTACACCAGCTGTTCAGCCACGTGTTTAGCTGCACTATCTTCCTATTTCTAACATCACTGGCACAGGGAGTAATCCCGAGATTACAACCCTAGAGGCCCTGACTTTTAACTTTCTCCCCAACTCCCTAAACTCCCCCTGCAGGACCTCATCACTCTTCCTGCCTATGTCGTTGGTACCGATGTGTACCACAACCTCTGGCTGTTCACCCTCCCCCTTCAGAATGCCCGCTGTCCGTTCAGAGACATCCTTGACCCTGGCACCAGGGAGGCAACATACCATCCTGGAGTCTCTTTCACGTCCACAGAAGTGCCTATCTGTGCCCCTGACTATCGAGTCCCCTATAACTATTACTCTTCTGCGCTTTGTCCCTCCCTGCTGAACAACAGTGCCAGCCATGGTGCCACTGCTCTGGCTGCTGCTGTTTTCCCCTGACAGGCCATTCCCCCCCCAACAGTATCCAAAACAGTATACTTGTTAGAGAGGGGGATAGCCACAGGGGATTCCTGCACTGACTGCCTGCCCCTTCTAGCGGTCACCCATCTATCTGCCTGCACCTTGGGTGTAACCACTTCTCAAAAACTCCTGTCTATGACGCTTTCTGCCACCTGCATGCTCCTAAGTGCATCCAGTTGCCGCTCCAACCGATCCATGTGGTCTGTGAGGAACTGCAACTGGGTACATTTCCTGCAGATGTAGTCGCAGATGCACCTCAAGTTTCCATGCTCAGCCTCATCTTTTTGCACGTTGCCCTTAGTGACAATGTCCAAAGGATGGCCTATACCCATTGGAGTTTAGGAGAATGAGAGGTGATCTTATTGTAACATAAAAGATTCTGAGGGGGCTTGACAGAGTGGATGTCGGGAGGATGTTTCCTCTTGTGGGGGAGACTAGAACTAGGGGACACAGTTTAAGAATAAGAGGTCGCCCTTTTAAGACAGAGATGAGGAGAATATTTTTTTCTCAAAGCATTGTTCCTCTATGGAATTCTCTTCCCCAGAAAGCAGTGGAGGGTGGATCATTGAATTTATTCAAAACTGAGTGAGATAGATTTTTAATAGACAAGGGAGTCAAGGGTTATGGGGGGCAGACAGGAAAGTGGTGTTCAGACCACAACCAGTTCAGCCATGATCTTATCGAATGGCAGAGCAGGCTTGAATGGCTGAATGGCCTCCTCCTGCTCCTATGTCCTCTGTTCTTATGATCAGTTTCCATGTTTGTACCTACAACATTCAGTTCTGCATTTTCATCACTACCCTCAACTCGACTGTTACCTCTGTGTTGTCACGCTATCTAACATAAAATGATGGATGGGTGAGAACGTCTTCCGCTTAAACATGAGGAAGACTTTATTCAATCGTTGCAAAAAATGTTGTATCTTGTGTAATATTTCTTGTTCCGTTGTTCTGTGAACTATTCTAAGAGTCACACGAGTCCAAGCAATATCCAAAGAAAACATGAGATTTTATTATCACCTAACCATATATATATATATATATATATATACACACACATAGTTACTATACAAGCCACCTCTAAGCACATCTCACTCTGTCAGGCTACACCCACAACTCTGGTCATCAATTCCTCCGGTGACCTTCAATTACAGCTTCTTGAGGTGGTCCCGCAACATCTCAACTGGCTTCTCACTGGGGTTGAACCAAATAGCACATAGAATTGGTTTCCTCCTCAAGTCTGAGTCAAAAGCCATATCCTTCTGATAACCAGGACTACTTAACTGCAACCCTGCAATATTATTTGTCTTCACTGCTATTTCTTCAGAGCAAGCTACAGAATACAAGGCGACTCAACTTCTGTTATCTGCCCTCTCCTTCAATGACAGCACCTTGTCATAGCCTTCCGTGTCACACCCAGAAGGCCTGGCTGAGAGCAGGAACTCATTTGAAGAGAATCATGAGGGAACTGACTATGGATAAAATTAGATTGCAGTTGTTCCACACTGGAGAGTACATGTGCCAAATTATACAGCATTTCCCAGTAGGAAATAAATATTACCTTGCTAAAATACTTCACAAAATAATAAGAAAATGTATTGCTTTGTGAAAGAATGACATGAGGTTAACTTAATGCATTGTTGATATTTATTCCATCGTTTTCCCCTCTGTGTGGTGATTTTTTGTGCCAAAATGAGAAATGTGACCTCCCATTTCGATGAAAGTCACAATTATCACCCGCTTTACATAATGAGGCAGAGTTTCCGCTTTGGGTGCAAATTGTGCCCAAACTTGTGCTAGTTTCAAAAAGTGCCTTTTTTCTTGAGTTTCTGTGCAGTCATTTGCATATCACCAAGTGTAAAATATGCCTTGAGCCAGCACATTTGAGCAATGTTTTAGAACTTAATTTTTTTTTAAATGTTGCCTTTAAAGAAAAAGATTCCCTGATGTACATGTTAACTTAGTGCAGTTTGATTAATACAGCTGAAAATGGGTTTATCACAAAAACTCGGCATTTTAATCAATCTAGTCCACAACCTGGAAATGATTTTAAAAAAGAAAATGACTTAAAAAAAATATACAGAATCATTTGCGAGTTATGTTAGCGTGCACGCTGCTTCTTAGTAAATTTTAGAAAATCGAGATTTTTAAACGTGCCTATTAGTGACTAAAACAATTAATTTTTAGACCTGCACAGGGTCCTGGAAAGTTACAATGGTGATTCATTCCTCCTGGAAGTATGGCTAGTTTTGCGTTGGAGGAGGGTGGGCTTGCAATACTAATTTGTTTCTGTATGACTGAGGTGGGAGGAGTGCACTGTTTTTTCTCGTTCTACTTCTCCACAGGTCACAACATATCTTCAAATTTTTCCCCACTTGCGGATACAGTCAATCATTTTATCCCAGAATAAATACACCAACCAGGTTTCTTTAATAAACAACAAAATTACCAATTTATTATAAAACCAGACTTAATTAGTAATGAAGCAAAGCATTAACACACAGATTGAAATATGAAAGTTCTCTTTTTACCTTAACCACCCACCCACACACACATACATATACCGGTTAACCGAAAAATCTACATTTTTTCTTTCGAGCTCTGTTACAAAAAAAAGACAAAGAAGAAAATTTTGGCCAAATACTTGCTAATTCTTGAAGGAAATAAAAAGAAGAGATGGAAAGATGTCAGTTGTCCCTTTTTGGTTAGGTGTCCCAACTGCGCGTAGACAGCTGTCTCTGGGATCTTCCTAGAACAGTTCTTTTCTGGTGACGTTGAGGATCAGTTCGGCAGCCTTTCCAGAAGAAACACAGCAACAGGGGTTTCTGGCAGGCTTTTCAGGAGGAATGCAGCATCAATTTCTCTGTTTCTTACACTTGCTTCTAAGAGCTTCTCAAAGAGAACATAGGAACTAGGAGCAGGAGTAGGCAATTCAGCCCCTCGAGCCTGCTCCGCCATTCAATATGATCATGGCTGATCTCATCTTGGCCTCAACTCCACTTTCCTGCCCTTTCTCCATAACCCTTCAACCCATTACTAATTAAAAATCTGTCTATCTCCTCCTTAAATTTACTCAATATCCCAGCATCCACCGCACTCAGAGAGTGAATTCCACAGACTCAAGACCCTTTGAGAGAAGTAATTTCTCCTCATCTCCCTTTTAAATCTGCTACCCCTTATCCTGAAACTATGACATGTTGTTCTAGATTGCCCCACCAGAGGAAACATCCTCTCTATGTCTACTTTGTCAATCCCCTTAATCATCTTATATGCCTCAATTAGATCCCCGCTCATTCTTCTAAACTCTAGAGAGTAAAGGCCTTAACTGCTCAATCTTTCTTCATAAGACAGACCCCTCATCTCTGGAATCTCTCTAGTGAACCTCCTCTGAACTGCCTCCAATGCAACTGCATCCCTGCTCAAGTAAGGGGACCAAAACTGTACGCAATACTCCAGGTGCAGTCTCACTAATGCCTTGTATGGTTGCAGCAACAATTCTCTACTTTTATACTCTATTCCTTTGGCAATAAATGCCAAAATTTCATTTGCCTTCCTTAATATCTGCTGCAGCTGCATACTAGTTTTCTGCTATTCATGCACGAGGACACCCAGATCCGTCTGCACCGAAGCACTCTGAAGTTTCTCTCCATTTAGATAATAATTTGTCTTTCTATTCTTCCGACCAAAATGGATAACCTCACACTTATCCACGTTAAACGCCATCTGCCAAATTTTGGCCCATTCACCGAACCTATCCATCTCCAAATTTGGCTATAGTACCTTCTATCCCTGCATCCAGGTCATTAATATATATTGTAAATAGTTGGGGCCCGAGGACTGAACCCTGTGGCACCCCACTACTTACATCTTGCCAACCAGAAAAGGACTCATTTGTCTCGACTCTCTGTTTTCTGTGGGTTAGCCAATCCTCTGTCCAAGCTAATAAATTGCCCCTACCCCATGTGATCTTAACTTTTGTATTAACCTTTTGTGCGGCACCTTATCAAATGCCTTCTGGACATCCAGATATACTATATCTACAGGATCCCCATTATCCACTTTGTTTGTTACATCTTCTAAGAACTCTAGAAAATTAATCAAACACGATTTAACCTTCATAAAACCATACTGACTCTGATGGATTGCGTTTTGACTTTCTAAACGTCCTGTTATTACTTCCTTAATAATGGATTCTAACAATTTTCCAACAACAGATGTTAAACTAACTGGTCTATTTTTTCTTAATTTCTGCCTCCCTCCTTTTTTGAATAAGGGCATTATATTAGCTTTTTTCCAATCCACTGGAACCTGTCTCGCATCCAGGGAATTTTGGAATATTATGACCAATGGATTCACTATCTCCACTGCCACTTCCTTTAAGACCCGAGGATGTAGGCCATCAGGCCCTGGGGACTTGTCTGCCTTCAATCCTAATAGTTTGCTCAGTACTTTTTCCCTAGAGATGATGATGTTCTCAGTTCCTCCCTTTCTATAACCTCTGCATTGCTTGTTGTTATTGGGATGGTACTAGTATCCTTCACTGTGAAAACTGAAGCAAAATACTGATTTAGTGTCTCCGCCATTTCTGTGTTCCCCTATATTAACTCCCCAGTCTCATCCTCCAAGGACCAACATTCACTTTAGCTACTCTGTTCCCTTTTATATACTTATAGAAGCTTTTGCTATCTGTTTTTATATTTTGTGCTAGTTTTCTTTCATCATTTACCTTTGTTCTTTTTATTACTTTTTTAGTAACCTTTTGTTGATCTTTAAAAGTTTCTCAATCTTCCAGCCTGCCACTGGCCTTTGCAATATGGTGTGCCTTAGTTTTTATCTTTATGTTATCCTTAACTTCCTTGCTTAGCCATGGATGTTTTTTCCCCCTCTTTGAATCTTTCTTCCTCTCTGGAATATATTTTAGTCGGGAGGAATTGAATATCTCCTTAAACATCTGCCACTGATCATCTACTGTCCTACCTTTCCGTTTTCCTGCCCAGTCCACTAGGGCCAAATCTGTCCTCGTGCCTATGTAATTACCTTTGTTTAACTCCAGAACGCTAGTGTGGGACTCCAGTTTCTCACTCTCAAACTGAATTTGAAATTCTAGCATACTATGATCACTCTTCCCTCGAGGATCCTTAACTATGAGATCATTAATTAATCCCACCTCATTGCACAATACCAAATCTATAATAGCCTGCTCCCTGGTTGGTTCCACAACATATTGCTCCAAAAAGCAATCTCTAATACATTCAATGAACTCTCCCTCGAGGCTACCTTTGCCAATTTGATTAATCCAGTCTATATGCATATTAAAATCACCCATGATTATTGCTGTACCTTTCTTACAAGCCCCCAGTATTTCCTGGTTTATACTGTACCCCACTGCGAACTACTGTTTGGGGACCTATAGATTACTCCCACCAGGGTTTTCTTTCCCTTACTATTTCTTATTTCCACCCAGACTGATTATACGTCTTGATCTCCAGTGCCTATATCATTTCTCTCTACAGCAGTGATCTCTTCCTTTACTAACAAAGCTACACTACCTCCTTTTCCTTACTGCCTATTCTTCCGAAATACTGAGTACCCTTGGATATTCAATTCCCAAAGTTGGTTTCCCTGCAACCACGTCTCAGTAATCTCCACTAAATCATACCCATTCGTCTCTATTTTCACTGTTAACTCATTAATTTTATTCTGAATGATTCGTGCATTCAGATACAAAGCCTTTAAGTTTGTTCTATTTTCAAATTTCCCTACTCTTGTATGATTCCTTGGTGCAATATGACGTTCTGTCCCTACCTTTAATATTCTGGTAACAATCAGCCTCATCATTGACCTGCACTCCTATCTTCTCCTTTAACTTTGACTTCCTAATTTTCCATGCAACTGAACCCTCCCCCCGCCCCCCCCCCCCCCCACTGTTTAGTTTAAAGCCCTATCTACAGCCCTAGTTATGCGATTCGCCAGGACTCTGGTCCTGGGAGATGGAAAAGCTGGCAGGCTTTTCAAAGAGATGGAAAAGGCTGAGCTGGGGTGACTGCTGTCTTAATTAAAGCAAAATACTGCTGATGCTGGAAATCTGAAATAAAAACAAAAAGTTTTGGAAATACTCGGGTCTGACAGCATCTGTGGAGAGAGAAGCCGAGTTAATGTTTCTGCTGTCTTGGCTGTTTTTTCTTAAACTCCTTTTAGAACACTGTCCAAACCCCAACTGACTGTTCAAAGCAAAACCAAAAACAATCTCAAGAGTCAAGCCACTGACGCCTATAAATCCTGACCTGTCACTTCTCTGTAAACATCTTCTCCAAGTCAAAAAGCCCTTGCTCAGTATTTATCTGAAGACAGGTGACTTACAGTAAGGGTTGTTTACAAACTAAGTCCAAAAGACCTTCCGATGACCCCACTGAAAAAAAATCCATGGCATCCTTTTCAGTTTTCCCAGATAAACAATGTCCATAATTCTAAAATACATGAGTCCTCAAAAAAAATTAACAAAAAATATAGAAGCACCTTCATAATATTTCAAATAGTGTATCATGAAGACCCAGACCTGCCAAGAATGAGGCATATTAATTTTGTCATTTGACCATTAATTTTAAACTGTTGCTGGGGTGAAGAAATTACTTGTTAAAAAAGAGATCACCAGACACTTGGCTGGAGGACGTTTGCATACTAAGAGACAGTGCTTGGAGAGACAAAAGAATAACTCACTGATTCAATTCACAAAGATTGGGCTGGGCAATGGTGATCCACATCGTGTCAGGGTGGGAGACAGCACTACACTACCACCCACAACCCGCCACCCCCCCGACCCTTACCAAGAGCTTTGGAATCCACAAACACAGGAGTGGTTAAACCAGCTAACCGGCTGATCCACTCTTTTTGAACTAGACACAGGACAGTTTGAAGAACAGACTGCAGATTGCAACCGAACCTGGAACAAGAGAGCTTCTGTCCTGGCCTGCTCTCTCTCGCTTTCTCACAAGCCTTCGAACCCACTGAAGACACGTAAACCTCAAGAGAAAAGACTCGTACATCGAAACAAGTTAAAGTGTGCACTGGGCACCAACGAACAGCAAGACTTACCAGCAACCAAAGACTCCACATTGAATTCAAAGGACCATAAATAACTACCAGATTTATTTTTTAGTTTATTTATTTATTTAGAGTTACAGCACTGAAACAGGCCCTTCGGCCCACCGAGTCTGTGCTGACCACCAACCACTCATTTATACTAATCCTTCATTAATCCCATATTCCTCCCACATCCCCTCAATTCTCCTACCACCTACCTCCACTGGGGGCAATTTACAATGGCCAATTTACCTATCAACCTGCAAGTCTTTAGCTGTGGGAAGAAATCAGAGCACCCGGCGAAAACCCACACGGTCACAGGGAGAACTTGCAAACTCCGCACAGGCAGAACCCAGAATTGAACCCGGGTCGTGTCTCTATCTGTGTGTGTCTTTATCGTGTATGCATGCTAGCGTGGTCGCGTCGCATATTTGTAGCCGTTACCTGAATTAGAGTTTAAGATTAATAAACTTCCACCTTTCTTGTTTAAATCTAAGAAAACCTGTCGGATTTCTTTCCCTTACAATTGGAAAGAGGTGAGCAAGGATTCACTCAGGGGGAACTAAGAACACGGTGCTTTTAAAATTAAACCCTGTCATGGTTAAACCAGGCAAAGGCTGAGAGGGAACCCCTAGACCCCTATCTCACCTCGTCGTCCCAAGTGCAAAAGATTGTGGAAACCCGAATTGCGCTGGGCATGTTTTGTGCTTGAAATTTTGCGATCTTTTGTGCAGGTTTGGCTGATTTTGGCCTTTTTTAATTCATTCGGCTTTTGGCGGATACGACATACCTGGGCACTGTTCTACTTTGTCGGGTAGAGTTGCACTGAAAAAACATGACTGAGGGGAAGCTGCAATGTATTTACATGAAGGGGTGGCAGCTATGGTTTAAAATTGCTCATGCAATGTATTGGAACTCTACAGGTGTCTACAGCACAATCCTAACATATATTTAAATTATGAGAGAAAAGGAATGTTGGAGGCAGTGAGGTTAAGTTGATTATGGACGGTTACATGAAATGGGTTATAGCGAATCAGCCACTGGCCTAACACTCCGTCTGGCATTCTCTCTCCTCTTCAATGGAAAAGAAAATGGGTGTCAAATGGGCAGTCAATTTGTTATTGCTCATTTCACTCTACTACCCAAGAAGCTTCACTCTCACAGCCTCCAACATGTGCTTGCAGTTTGCTTTCCAAAGCACCCTTTGGGGGGAAATTCCTGTTCAGCTTGTGACGAGGCAAACCCAAAGAAATAGGAATATTTTTAAAGCACAGATTTACGGAATAAACATGCCCTTTGAATAAGTACATTTTATAGTCACAAATAAAATACTATATTTGGACAAAAAAGGTGCACTTCACCACGCTTAAACTAAGAGCGGTTGGTGGATTTTACCTTTTTCTATTCCTTAGGGGCTGAATTTCCTTGCTGTTTCAGTGCATTATCACTGTGTAACCTAGGATTATAGGCATTGTCAGATGAAATAAGGCCAAGGTCTGTCTAGTTCGCCTTCTACCATCCTCATATTTGCTCCCGAAAAGGCTATTGAGCCGAGGTCAGTTGAAAATTTCAGAAGAGAAATAGTTTTTTTGTTACGTAAGGGTATTACAGATTTCCGAACCAAGGCTGGTAGATGGCGTAAAGGTACAGATGAGCCATGATTTAATTGAAAGGTGGAAGAGTTCAAGAGGCTGAATGGCCTACTCCTCCTCCTATGCATGATACCAGAATGGAATTATTCCAAATCGGAGGAACACCTACTTAATTTTTCATTTGAAAAGAACTTGGAACAGCATTCCCAACTGACAACTTTCAGTGCTAATATGGCTCTTCACAATACTCCTAACAAATCCCAACAAACTTGGAACTTTACTTGTGAAACAACTCTTGCTGGCTTTAGTTTCATCAAGCCATAAATAAACAACAAACACAATCTAATCTGATATGAGGGGATACTTATTCTGGGATGTCTCCGCTCCATCTCTTTGCCCACCGTGTACCTCACGAATAGAACTGGATGCCTCATGAAGTTAAATTATTTTGACCCATTCACAAATCCAAGTCATTCTCTCAGTATCTCACACAATGGGCTGAATTTTCATCGCGCACCGCACTCCTTGGTGGCGCACTTTCAACTCGGCGGCCTTCCGACACAGCAGCCTGCAGCCATCATCTCGGGTCCAAAGTCCTAATAATTTTCAGATAACAAGCATCTCAAGAGCCCTTGATTGAAACATAATGGACTGTCAACTCCCAGGTGTAGCTGCTGGGCAAGCACCTTGTAAGGTCACTAGACAAGGTAACAACACTTAAGACAGACAGCTGCCAAGAGCTCTGGCTCAAGGCAAGTGTTGCAATCATTCCACTCCCTCATTATCCTTTGTCATCAAGTGTTTTTAGAATGGTGTGGATTTATGGATTAGAAACTGGACTGAAATAATGACATTCGAGCTGCTGTACATAGTTTTAAGATGTTCTTTGCACTTTTTAATTTGCACAATGGGTAGGTAGAGGTTTTTAATCACCATTCTCACAGAAGTGCAGCTGAGGAGCCCCCACGATATTTCGCGCAGGGGCTCATTTAAATAGTGGGGGCAGAGCGCCCGCCCGCGATGACGTGTAGGGGCGGCGGCCGTGTCACCAGCAACAGCGTCCGGCATCACTGTGCAGGCGCCAATGCCATTTTTAAAGGGCTTTAAGCCCCGAGCAACAATTTTAATTTTTAAAGGGACCAGGAGTTTAATTTTTTATAAAAACAGTAAATTACACTTAAAAACGCCACTTCCACTCCCCCAATGATCACACAATAGATTTATTTCCCTCTCCCCATCCCCCCCAAAAGAACCATTCTTGACAGTCCTCAATGTTAAACCCCAAACTTTGCACTCTTTGCCCTTCAACCCCTTCCCACTAACCCCACAACCAATGAAAAATATTTTCCCCGCTCCTCCACCCCTCCCGCCCTGAAAACTTTATTCCTTCCCCCCCCCCACCTCCCCACCAGGATCTTGCCTCTGAACTCTGTATGGAGTTCAAAAGGCGCACGAGCTGCGCTCGGAGTCGGTAAAATCGGCGTGGGACGTCCGTTGCCTGCAAGTAAGTTTATTAACATCTAATTTAGGTTCATTTGAATATTTAGATGAAGGGCCTGCCACTAGGCAGCGAAGGGGCCGCACCGAGGTCCCCCCGCCGCCGGTAATATGCCACGGACCCTTGTCGACATCGCAGGTCGAGGCGGGCCTCTGCCCGCAACATTTTATCGGTCCCTGCGCCAAGACCCACAGCGTCGAGGGGCAGGTAAAATTCAGCCCAATGCAACTTCGAGATTCCTGTCACCAAACAGAGAATGAATTTGTGGAATACATTTATTAAATTATAGCTGCAAGAAATCCTTCAGGAAACACCTACAAAGCCAAATATATTAATCTTAGAGAGTAACTCTGAAAGGTTCTTCACATCTTTCCAAGCACAAACATGTTTCTCCGTTTAAAATAAAAGGCACTTGCCTTTTAGGCCTGCTTCATTGCTTGAGGTCCCATCTATTGTAAGACGTCCAGCTCTGCTAAGTGTCTTAATGCATTGTAGTCCCAATTGTGTATGGAGGGTGAGTGCAGAAGAAAGATAGGTTATTTTACTTTTGTGGTCCAGTTCATGCTTCAGTTGAAAGCATCTTCCATATACTATGTGACCTGCCAGACAATTTCCTTACTTCAATACTCTCCAGGAAATTACAGGCTGCTGAGCAATGTTACACTTGATGAGTTTAAATGTACAGTCAAAATGCTCGATACCCATTCAACTCCTTTTGGAGCAACAGTACAAACCACTGTCACGATTGACTATACTTCTCACCATGGTCTGTAAATCACATACAAGTATCTCCTAGCTTCTCCTGCAGCAAGAATCCAATGTTTCAGAAGAAGGTGCCATTCATATGGCTTTGAAGTTCAAAGTCAAGCAGGTGACATTGTTTATATTGAGAAAAATCTTCCAAGAGTTTCAGCCATGCAATGGCCTTTGTTCATGACTGCAGCCTATTCCTATTTTAAGTGGAGCTTGTGCCCATTTGCAGAATGAGGAAGATACTGCAGGGTAAATATTTTGTCCAAATGAAGATTTGAGTGAGAGTATCTCACTCAGAGTCAAGGAGCAGGATACTTGGGTTATTCATAGAGACTGAAAATGTTAGTCCTATTAGATGCTATTGATTATATGAACGAATGCTAATCTGATGCCTCTCTTGTCAATTTCCTTCCAAGTGTTTTTTGATTTCTTGTTTAGTGCGTCAGAAGATTGTATTGCGTGACCTGCCATGCAATTTCTTTATTCCAGTACTCTCCAGGAAATTACAGGTTGCTGTGCACAATATTTCCCTTGGTGTGTTTAAATATGGAAGAGTCGAGTCAATGTTTAAAGCAAACTTCATCCAATTAAAACATCATCAGAAGCTGTACTAACTGTGTGAATAATCTCTGAATAGTAATTTAAACTCCAAGCAATCCAATTTCAAGATATTTGGATTTTTTCAAAACTTTACTTCAATTCAGATGCAGTGCATTTCCTTGAAGAGAAAAGGAGCAGTAGTCTATTATTACTAATTTACTCTATTCCTCCAGTATGGCTGGGATTTTACGTGGCCCCATGAAGCGGGGTTGGAGACCAGGGGTCATGGAGTATCGCAATGACTTCTGGACTGGCCACGACGACCCTGCCTCTCTTACCTGAGGTCCAGGGTCTAAGGCCTCTGCAGTGCCAGCGGTGGCCACCACTCCCAGCGGTGCTGCCAATACTGCTGAGCTGCCGGCCCTCTGACTGGCCGGCATCACTTGGAGGTGGGATCCCCGTCTTTAAAGGGATGGGATCCAGGCTCCTGAAACTTATATTTAAAGAGACCGGAGGATCGCTCTGGTGGGGGGAGGGGGGAACACGAAAAGGCCGATTCAGGCTTTCCCCCACCTTTTTAGCCCAGTGCTGGGAGCCCCGCCTCCAACACAAATCCAGCCCCATGACACTGTAAATAAATTATTTAAAAACTCCTTTCCTGTTGGCTTCCAATATTGACGCTTAAAATGTTTAAATGATGATATACTGTTGTGATGTGTACAAGCAATTAGTTTGATTTCTTGTAGCTTTGTATTTGAACTATCTATTTTCCTGATAGCTTTGGGGGTGTTGCATGCAATTGCCCAGGTTTGCTGGTGTATTTAGACTGCAAAAGCCAAAGCATCTTTTCTCTCTTGAGGCCCTTAGGAAGAGGTTAGTGTTACGACCGAGGCAGGAGGATGCACTGTCGTTTTTAGTTCCACTTCTCCACAAGTCACTACATATATTTAAATGTTTACCCAGTTACCGATACGGTCAATCATATCGTCTACTTTTTATCCCAGAATAAAATACACCAACGCGGTTTCTGTAATAAACAACAAAATTATCAGTTTATTATAAACAAGACATATGCAGTAACAAAGCAAAGCATCAACACACAGATTTAAATATGAAAGTTCCCTTTTTGAATAGCTCACACACACACACACACACACACACACTCACCCACACTGGAAAAAAAAATAAAGAAATTCTCTCTGCAGAGGTCTTTTACAAAAAAAAAAGACAGAAAAAGGAATACTTTGGCCAACTACACGCTAATTCTTGAAGAAAAAAAAAGATATGGAAGGATGTCCGTTGTCCCTTTTGGTCTGGCATCCGGGTAAATGGAGATGGGTCACTGGGATTTTTTCAGAAGCCGTTTGTTCTGGAGATGTCGAGAAATAGTCTGGTTGGCTTTCCAGAGAAATGTGGCATCAGGAGTTTTAGTTATCACACTCTGGATTCACAGGGTTTTTTTCAAAGAGGTAGAGAAAGAGGAGCTGACACACTGGATTTCTCAGGGTCTCTTAGAGGGGTGCAGGAAAGATGATCTGGGGGGGGTTCTTTTCAGCAGGCTACAAAACCAACTTCTTTTCAACACTGTCCACACCCCAACTGAACCAAAACAAAATCTCAGAAACTAAACCAATTCCTGACCCTCATAAATCTTGACATGTCACTTCTCTGTAAACATCTCCCTCAAGTCACCAAGGTTTCTGTTGTTTATTTATCTAAGGCATGTGATATCCAGTAAAGGGTGTTTTCAAACAGAACATCTCAAGCGTCCTTTCAGTGAACTTTCAACAACAAAACAAAGTCCAGCATCTATGATATCTTCGACCTTCTGAAATGAATCCATTTCAACAATTTAAATATGAGTCCTCAAAAAAAATTTGACAAAAAAAATGGAAGCACTTTCATAACATTAGAAAAACTGATAGAACCAATGCATTTCTTTTGCTGGCAGTTTTTTTCAGCGGAGGGTAACAGTTTGTCACATCTGCTTAATAGTGCAAGACAGGAGGGAACAGAGAATTATATACTTGCACTGAACTAACTAGAGGCATCTTTTTCCAGATGATTCAGGGAAGCCGTTTTAGGGAAATTTTATTTTCTGATTGTGGAATTGATCATGCAAGATTCTATATCAAGGGAGGAGCTGTGATTCTGATTTCAGAAAATAATAAATGCTTAACCTTCAACAATGGGCTCTGTGATTCTCCTTGTTTATTTTTATCAATTTGTGGAGCTTATTTTGGTTACCATATATAGGCCAACTGATAATACAAACATACATGTGTTAAAAGGCATTAATTCTGGTGCAAAATTGAGCCCGAACAGTATTTTTTATTTCTGTCGTTCTGGAAGAAGCTTAGAAACCTAATCCAACATTCGTAAATTCATACAAATTACAAGTATTGCAAAATAATCCAAATTCAAGGGACAAATTTTAGGTCCTTTTTCAGTATTGGAGAATAAACACCAATTTCAGAATGTTTGATTGGGGAGGGTTTCTGGGTTTTGGCCTAAAAATTCATTGTGCACAGAAATGTATATCTGAAAGGAAATACAGCAAGTTTGAACCCTCAAAGCCTCTGCAAGAACTTCATGCCTGTCTTGCCCTTCAACCTTGATTAAGCTTTTCAATTATCATGTTCGAGTGATGTATAAAACATCATTTCATCACTTTTGTTTTTACTTTGCAGTCTTTGGGAGGAAGTAACACTCTGGATTTTCGCCTCACCTCTCTGGCCCATGCTTTAATTGCTACCAAGAGGATGAGGTAACAGCCCAGCCCTCGGCCTCAAGCAGCATCGCTCTGAGCTGGTTGCTAGGAGATGCAAAAGAGCAGCTCTTTCTCGTGTTCTCTGATTTCTCCTTCCTTCTGTGGGCAAACACTTGGTGCATTCCGGCAGCACCATAAACTGAGATCAGTAGGAGCAGGAGGAAATTTATAGTGTAGTTTGCACCAACTGGCATTTTTACACTAACTCAACTGAACAGAAGTCTGCAATATTATGATAATAAGTGCATAATGTATAGCACCCCGTGACGTTTTCACCGACCTCCCCATCATTTTACTAATATGGCAAATTTGATATGCAGAATGCCTTGTAGTGCATCAAATGTTCCCCATAGTATTTCGTGTGGTAATAAATATTCATCATCTGTTATTAAAGCCAATGAATAAAATAATTAGTTCTGTGTTCGTCAAGTAAAAAGGGGGAAAAAAGGCATGAACACTGGAAATCTGGAATGCAAATCATGCCTATGGGAAGTGCAGGCTGATAGCACAGTAAATGGCTTAGATTTGTCCTGCTTTTTGTGCATGTAACATAGCTAAGCAATTTTGCACATTGTTGCGTAGATGTCAGTGCCATAATTGGAACGGACCCATCGCATTGTCGCGTAGCAGTCTTCAGCAGTACAGCCACGGGATAGTCAGGGCTCATAGTCTTTGCCGTGTACAGTGTATGTTGCCACTTCTTAATGTCATGGAGAGCTAATCAAATTGGTTGGACTTTGGAACATATGGCGGCAGGACCTTGAGAAGAGGCCTGGTAGGTTTCTCCATTTCACAGTTTCTTGGTCATAGTGTACCAGAATGCTTAATTGGAGCTGGAGAACATTTATAGTTGTTCTGACATTATGGAGAGATGTTTTTCGTGAACTGACCTGCAGGGTTAGGATCGGTCAGAAAATCATGGGGAACCTAGGATTTCCCCCCACAAAACTGCACAGCGTGTCACTGATGTCGCTGATCAGTTCCTGACAGAGGCCAGCCTGATTGAGTGGGGAGCTGGTTAGTGAAGGCTGCAGCAATAGGTAAATCCAGGCCGATGGGTGGGGTCAATTGTGGTGGGTGGCATCTGCTGGAGGCCTGGGGTGGGTGGGGGTTCAGAGGCCTTGGGAGTGGGAGGTGCAAGTTGGACGCCTTGGTGAGGCCAGGGAACAGTGTTTAGGGGCCGGGTGGGGTGAGGGTAGTGGATTGGAGGCCTGGTGGTAGGGCTGGAGTGGGAGGTTGCAGGCCTCGTGGTGGAATCGGACACCTCAGGGAAAGGTTGGTTGGAGCAGCCCTGATTGCAGAGGCTCTTCAGGCAGGCACCTGGCTCCAGGAGCTAGGCATAAAGGCAATCAAACACCTCCTGAACCCACCAAGTCCTTGTATCGATGAACCTGCGGGGTTCCTTGATGCTCAGGAAATTGGGCCGACCCAATTTCAAATTTCAAAACCAGAATGATAATGAGGGGCTTTCAGGCTTGTTATCATATTTAAAGTTTCAACCCGCCTCCTTGGATCGGGTTGGTCAGCTGCCTACCGGCCTCAGTTAAATCTGGAAATGGGTGGCTTCGATGTGAGTAAGGGGTCACAAAACAGATTTCTCAGACTTTCTCTCCTCACCCACCTGACCCAAACCCATCCGATATTTTGGGTCAGGATTTAGCCCACTGTATGTATATACTTCCAGAGGTAGAAAATAAGACTCCATGGGTAGGATTTTCATCCCGATAGGGGGGGGGGGGGGGTGCGCGGAATGGATGTGGGCGGGCACAACATTTCACGCCACCGACCGTCATGCCAGTTTCCCGACGTCACTCCGACCATTAGCAATTTTGCTCGGGATGGGGGGAGGGCAGGACCCTGCAACCTACCCAAATCAGACCACTGTCCAATTAAGCTTGTTAATGAGCTTGTTGTCAGCTCATTCAGGGCCAGTTTGTAATTTTTGTGGGAATGCATGGGATCCACGATGGATCTGGAACAGTCCCAAGTAGAAAGAGGTGGCAACCCAGCGGGCATCCAGGCATGGCCACGTCATTCAATTAGGTGGGTTCATAAAAGGGTGCACAGCTGAGAGGGGCTGACAGTCATTGGTACACACAGTTTTGACTGAGGACCCGGTGATCATGGTAATCTACAGCCGCATTGGCATGTTCCCCCTCCATAACTGTCCCTGGAGGAGACATAAGAAGGTGATCATGAGAACTTGCCTCTGACATCAGATGCCTCTGCAGCTGCCCAATGCAGCTCAGGCTTTGACATGCTGGCAGATAGGGAAGGGTGCACTCCATCACCTTTACATAATTCAATATATTTTCACATTCTGTCACCGACTTCTTCATGAGGCGCCACCCTTGCGATATTCAGTGTCACCTCCTCCATGCCAGTCATGATGGCGAGCAGGGCCATTGCTCCTCCTCCTGTGCCACCCTCTCCCTGACATTGTGAGCCCTTTTCTCCTACAAGGACAAAAGAGAGAGAGAGATTAGGCAATAAAAATGGAAAATGTTGGAAAAACTCTGCAGCTCAGGCAGCATCTGTGGAGAGAGAAACAGAGTTAACGTTTCAGGTCTGTGACCTTCCATCAGGCTTGGAGATAAGGCAATGCTGGCTTCTATCGCCAATGCCAGCAGCTCATTTAAATAAGAAACTGCATGTCAGGTTGTCAACAGCGCTAGGGCTTTGAGTCTTGCTGACAGGCCAGTGATCAGGCGCACATTTCTCCCGTGGTCAGGAGCGCCATGCACCTACAGGCTGTTCAGCTAGTGTGTCAGTGACTGCTGGAGGGCTGTCATCTGGGTGTCACATTACTCTCAGCTTGCTGAATGAAAAAGATCATTAAACCTCTTGCGGCACTGCACCCCCAAGTCCTCCTGACGACACTATGGTTGCTTGCATGTTCTTCCACCTCCGGTTTGGCTGGGTGGCCTTCTCCTGCCACCCTGCAGGAACAAGACCCATCATCTTTCACTCACTGCCTCCAGCATCACCTGAAGGGCTGCATCGCTAAACTGAGGGGCAGCCCTGCCTCGAGTGCTTGGCCTCTGCCTCTCCTTCTCCACACTCTGCCTTGCATTGATTTGCAAGATGGCTGCCACAATAATAGCTGCCGCCATGCGTTTAAATCAGGCCCAGACTATTAGAGTTCCACCTCCCTCCTGCACCCGCCACAGCTAATTGGTCGGCAAACCCACCCTCTAGCCAATTAGGGCCGACCTCGGGGAAAATCGCGGTCGGTGAATACGTCCCCCTTGTAATGGAGGCGGATGCGGAAATGGTTCCGGCATTGGGGTCTCGACCCCAAAGGGAAAATCCTGCCCCATGCAAATTCCTGCTATTATTATTTACAATCAATGATGACCTTAGTAAAGTAGAATTTAGAAATATGCATTTCAAGCTTTATTTTTTGCTTGTTAAGTTACACTACAGATTTGAACAGTAAGCTAACACATTTTATCTGACCTTTGGAAAAGTTTATATACTTAGAAACATAGAAAATAGGAGCAGGAGTAGGCCATTCGGCCCTTTGAGCCTGCTCCACCATACATTGTGATCATGGCTGATCATCCAACTCAGTAACCTGGTCCCGCTTTCTCCCCATATCCTTTGATCCCTTTCACCGCAAGAGCTATTTCTAACTCCTTCTTGAAAACATACAATGTTTTGGCCTCATCTACTTTCTGTGGTAGCGAACTCCACAGGCTCACCACTCGCTGGGTGAAGTAATTTCTCCTCATCTCAGTCCTGAAAGGTTTACCCTGTATCCTTAGACTATGACCCTGGTTCTGGACTCCCTCACCATCGGGAACATCCTTCCTACCTCTACCCTGTCAAGTCCTGTTAGAATTTTTATAGGTTTCTATGCGATCCCCCCTCACTTGTCTGAACTCCAGCAAATATAATCCTAACCGACTCGATCTCTCCTCAGACGTCAGTCCTGCCATCCCAGGAATCAGTCTGGTAAACCTTCGCTGCACTCCCTCTATAGTAAGAACATCCTTCCTCATATAAGGAGACCAAAACTGCGCACAATATTCCAGGTGTGGCCTCACCAAGGTCCTGCAGCAAAACATCCCTGCTCCTGCACTCGAATCCTCTTGCTATGAAGGCCAACATACCATTTGCCATTTTTATTGCCTGTTGGACCTGCATGTTTACCCTCAGCAACTGGTGTACGAGAACACCTAGGTCTCGTTGCATATTCCCCTCTTTCAGTTTATAGCTGTTCAGATAATCTGTCTTCCTGTTTTTGCTATCAAAGTGGGTAACCTCACATTTATCCACATTATACTGCATCTGCCATGCATTTTCCCACTCACTTAACTTGTCCAAATCACCCTGAAGCCTCTCTGCATCCTCCTCACAACTCACCTTCCCACCCAGTTTTGTCTCATCTGCAAATTTGAAGATATTACATTTAGTTCCCTCATCTAAATCATTAATATATATTGTGAATAGCTGGGGTCCTAGCACCGATCCCTGCGGTACCTCACTAGTCACTGTCTGCCGTTCGGAAAAAGACCCATTTATCCTTACTCTTTGTTTCCTGTCTGCCAACCAATTTTCTATCCATCACAATACGTTACCCCCAATCCCATGCACTTTAATTTTACACGCTAATCTCTTATGTGGGACTTTGTCGAAAGCCTTCGGAAAGTCCAAATAAACCACATCCACTGGCTCCCCCTCATCACCTCTACTAGTTACATCCTTGAAGAATTCTGGTAGATTGGTCAAGCATGATTTCTCTTTCGTAAATCCATGCTGACTCTGTCCATTTCTACCACTGTTCTCCAAGCGCTCTGCTATAAAATCTTTTATAACTGACTCTAGAATTTTCCTCACTACTGACGTCAGGCTGACTGGTCTATAATTCCCTGTTTTCTCTCTATCTCCCTTTTTAAATATTTAGAATAGCTAACTTTGCCACATATTGACAGGAACAGGATACAACATGAAAGCAACTAAAAATGCTTTTTTTCCCCCAACAGCAGCAAGTCCCTCATTTCAAGTTTATATTTTGTATTTTATAAATAATGCGGAACTAGCACCAAGTCCTCTTCACCTGTCACCCCTTTGCCCACTGACTGACATTGACTCCTGGTCCAGCAATACCTCGAAATTAAAACTCTCATCCTTGTCTTCAAATCCCTCTATGGCCTCGCTCCTCCCTATCTCTTTAATCTCCTCCAGCCCTACAACCCTTTGAGAAATTTGCGTTCCATCAATTTTTGCCTCTTGTGAATCCCTGATTTCCTTCTCCAAATCATTGCCTTCAGCTGTCCAGGCCATAAGATGTGGAATTCCCTCCCTAAATCTCTCCACCTCTCTTTCTTCATTTAAGATGCTCTCTCTTTGACCACTTGGCTTAATATTTAGTCACCTTCAAATGTGGCTTAATAATTTTTTTGCCTGAGTTCTTTATCACTGGCTGCCAGTTAATTCATAATGCTACGAATGTCTTTCAGTACTCAGTAAGTTTATCATTGTTTCCCACTCTACATCCTCAGCACTTTGAACACTTTACCAAGGCAAAACCATTACTCTTAACACACCAGTTGTTACCTGTCCCAGTTATAAAGGATCGAAATGTGACTTTGTACTGAAAGATTACTTAGTGACTGTAAAATAAAGCCACATTAGTCAGAAACCCTGTAAAACTTGAAAGATTAAGGTGGGAAATCTAAAACAGCTTCCCTAGAGGATTTAATTTTTCATTAATCTTTGAGAGGTTTTATTGCACATGCATTTTTTTTATGAATACAGAGACTGCACACATTAAAGTTAAGTAATTATTTGTAACAATACAGACAAACTTGTCAGCGGCTCTTAAATGAGGGATAATAAATCGGAATTTCCTCAGATTCTCTCACTTGATCTTTGCTTCTGTTGACGCCAACCGAATGTCACTTCACAATAACCATGCTGAATACAGAGAAATTTCATATTATTTTTTGTGATCTGCTTACAACATCCAGCTAAATCCAGTTTTGGAAGCTTTGCATCAAAGAAACGAGTGGCATTAAAATAGCTTTTGTCATTTAATCTCTCCTGCCTCCTACCCTGTCATAGATCTTCCCTTTGTGCTTTTCTCACTCTCCCTTTCCCTGCCTCTGTAGAGTCATAGAGAGATACAGCACTGAAACAGGCCCTTCGGCCTACCGAGTCTGTGCCGAACATCAAATACCCATTTATTCTAATCCTAATCTTCCCTCAATTCTCCTACCACCTACCACCGACCAACAACCACCCATTTATACTAATCCTACATTAATCTCATATTCCCTACCACATCCCCACCATTCTCCTGCTACCTACCTACATTAGGGGCAATTTACAATGGCCAATTTGCCTATCAACCTGTAAGTCTTTGGCTGTGGGAGGAAACCAGAGCACCCGGCGGAAACCCACGCGGTCACAGGGAGAACTTGCAAACTCTGCACAGGCAGTACCCAGAATTGAACCTGGGTCGCTGGAACTGTGAGGTTGCGGTGCTAACCACAGCGCCACTGTGCCACCCCACTGTACTTGCTTAAAATCTGTTAGATCTCTAACTTTTTCCAGTTGTGATGAAGGGTTATTGACCTGAAATGCCACCTATTTCCCTTTCCACAAATATCGTCTGATCTGTTCAGTATTTCCAATATTTTCTGTATTTATTTGAGATTTCCAGCATCTGCAGTATTTGTCTTTTGTATTTATATAGCTGTGTGTCATCTCATGCTGTAGGTCACTCTGAGCAGATCATTTATTACATTAGTGTGGTAAACAGAGTTGATAATTTTTTCACTATTCATTTTGAAAAATGGGTGAAATTCTCTGAGCTGATAATCCAGCATTCAGACAGCATGCGGCCACGCTATTGAATATCTAGGCTCAGTTTATAATGTTCATTTTGCGTGCTGTAGTGTGCTTCATCTGTGGCAAGGTCATTATTTTAGATGTTTCACAGTGGGGGATTTTAGCTGGTTCGTTTCTCAGTTGTTTGCCTTTTACTGTAAAACACTGCAATTCAGAAATCTATGTATAAACGTTTTCTTTTGCAAGTCTGTGTCAGAGAGCTTTCTGAATGTAGAGAGTGGAAGCTTATTGGCGTCCCTTTATTTGTGACCTAGCTTTGCTATTAATGTTCCTTGGACACTTGAACATCAGAGCAAGACTCCCCTTACACTCTTCAGGGAATCCACCTGAACCATAACATAAGGCAACTGAAGCAAAAGGGAGATCCAGTTGGTCAAAAATAATTAATTCATTTCGCAATCCTGGGTATCAACTGGAAGCCATCCCTACTTACTGTAAGAGTTGTGAGTGTTTGGGTAGACGTGAATCAAATGCTATCATATATGACTTCACCAGATAATTAGGTATAGCATTTCACTTTTTGCTTCCTCCTTTTATATGCCATAAGCAAGTCTTTCATCTCCATGCAGAATGTACCATCTGGAGACCATCCTTTCATACAGTAGAGCTGTGAAATGCCAACTGAAATGTTGTGTTCTCTGCTAAGATGTCAAGAGATGACAGTCATCAGGTATGGGAGTAATTGAGTACTTTGGTGAACTTTTAAGAAGATCATTTCTCCACCTTTCCAAAAAAAAAAATACATCGTTTGATTGGGCTTCAGCTTGGAATGTAATTTTCACTCACATTTGAGAATATCATTGTATCAGCCTTGGCTCAGTGTGAGCAGTCTCATCTCTGTCAGAAAGTCATAGTTTCAACCCCCACTCCGGTGACTTGAAGGCCCTAATTTAGGCTGACATTTCAGTGCTCTACTGAAGGAGTGCTGCAATGTCAGAGGTGCTGTCATTTTGATGGGACATTAAACCTTGGGCCCAGGTGGACAGAAAAGATCCCATGACATTATTTGAAGAGCAGAGGAGTGTCCTGGTCAACATTTATCCCTTAACTAACATTGCGAACACTGATTTTCTAACATCACCACAGTGACGAGAACTCAAATGTGCTGCAAAGTACTTTTTTTTTAGATTAGAGATACAGCACTGAAACAGGCCCTTCGGCCCACCGAGTCTGTGCCGACCATCAACCACCCATTTATACTAATCCTACACTAATCCCATATTCCTACCAAACATCCCCACCTGTCCCTATATTTCCCTACCACCTACCTATACTAGTGACAATTTATAATGGCCAATTTACCTACCAACCTGCAAGTCTTTTGGCTTGTGGGAGGAAACCGGAGCACCCGGAGAAAACCCACGCAGACACAGGGAGAACTTGCAAACTCCACACAGGCAGTACCCGGAATCGAACCCGGGTCCCTGCAGCTGTGAGGCTGCGGTGCTAACCACTGCGCCACTGTGCCGCCCTTTGGGATGTCCTGAGATTGTGAAAGGCATTTTTAATGCAAGTCTTTTCCTTCTTTCTTTCCTGAGAAATACGGAAATTTATCCTCGAATTGTCGGATAATTTCTTAATTGATTCTGGCAGTGATTTTTCCTCTTAGTAAAAGTGGGGAGTGGGATTATTGCCCAAAGTGATTTAATTTCCAACCTGGAAATTGTGATAAGAATGAGCTACATTCAGGTTTTCATTTCCTTTTATAACTACACGCTGCTGCAGTGGAAGAGGTGGACCCATTGACATTGGGTTAGTTTGTAGAAGCCAAAAATGCCTTTTGGGTTTTGAGACAATGTTGCTGGAATTGAAGGGGATCATTTTGATTTTGAGTATAGTGTGGTGATAGCAAATCTGCAGCTGATAATATATCTCTCCCATTTATAGACAAGATCATCAGGGACAGAAAACAGGCTACCAAATCACGATCACCCATTTTATACTATTGTACAAAGTCAAGAGCTACCCCAAAAGTCTCATTTAAACTGGTGTTATCTCTATAACAGCAAAAAAAAAACTGTCTTATTACATCTGCAAATCTACATCAATCTGCCCACTCAGTGTCAGTCTAGGCTGCAACAACCCACAGCAGATGCTTTTTATGCTGGCAAATCCTTATGCCATCCTTGAGGTATTCATACCAATTCGTACCAAGTCCTGTTCCCCTATCACACCTGTGCTTGCTGACCTACATTGGCTCCCGTTTAAGTAACAGCTCCATTTTAAAATTCTCGTCCTTATTTTCAAATCCCCCAGTGGCTTTACCCGCCCTGTCTCTGTAATCTCCTCCAGCTTTACAAGCTTCAACAATATCTGTGCTGCCCCCCTTTCTGGCCGATTGCACACCCTGATTTTAATTGCTCCGCCTTTGCCGGCTGTGCCTTCAGCTGCCAAGGCCCTAAACTCTGGAATTCCCTCCCCACACTTCTCTGCCTCTCTACTTCTCTTTCCTCCTTTAAGATGCTCCTCAAAACCTACCTCTTTAACTAAGTTTTTGGTCATCTGCCCTCATATTTCCTTATGTGGCTCAGTGTCAAATCTTGTTTGGTAAAGCTCCTGTGAAAAATACCTTGGAACGTTTCATTATATTAAAGGCACTAGATAACTTCATGCTGTTGTTGTTGTTCATTTTCTTTTAAGCCTTGCAGTGAGCACAAGGGTAGAATCCCTGATCAGTTGCTGCTGTTGTGCTCTCAATAAGTGGACCTAGACGGTGCAGCAGCACATTGCAACATTGACATGAGTTGTGGGGGGTGGGGGTGGGAGTTTTAATTTTTGCGGCAGGGGTTTCGACGTCCGGATAAAGTGACGCCGAGATTCCCATGTCGCCACTTCTCCGGAACGTCCGCCAAATCTAGTGCCAATCAGGCACTTAAGTGAACAGCGGTGGGCCTTCCAGAGGATCAAGGACCCCGTTACTGATCTCCCTCACCCTCTTCCTCTTCCACAGCTCCATAAACAGTTTTTAAAAAAACCTGCTCAGCCTCATCATTAAAATGCAAAGCGTACTACAAAATACATTTAAATATCTCTTTCCTCCCACATTGGCTTAGCTGTTTTTCTGTTTGGTAATGTCGATAAATATATATATTTTTTTAATTTCATATAATGGAAGTCTCCTGTTGGTTACTAGGTTGAAGGGAGATAAAATACTTCACAAGTTATTTAAATTTCCCATCAAGAAACTGTTTAGGTTTCCTTTTTACATTTCAAGCTCAACATTATGATTTACAATATTAAGAAAATGTCTAAAAGGTAATTCTAACAAATGGCCTTGTAATAGAAATCATATTCTGAAAGGAGGAGACATTCAGCACTCATCTAGTTAAAATGAGGAGAGGTACATTATCATTAGTCATTTCTATTATACTTGTAGCTGTGCAAGTAATAGGATTTTGTTCGTATGCTAATGGATATTTAACAATATCCTTGATTCTTTCAGTACTTGATTAGTATTATGTTCTCACAAACATTTGAGTACATCTAATAAAGTTGACACTGGTTTTGGTGTTTTTGTGGTCTTTGGCAGCCAGTTCATTAGCTTCAGATAGCTGACTGGGTTTAATTTCACACCTTGTAACTAGATCCAGCTTTCTAAAATCAGATTTCATTTCCAACCCATTGTGCTGATGTTTGACTCCATTGTTTGGTGCACACATTTCAATTTGATAGTTTAACCCTTTCTGAACCCAAGGGATATTTTGGCACAGTTCGTTGGACCCTTTTTCAGGGCAATGACCGCATTGAATGTCTTTTGAAGGATGGAAGCAGAGTTTTATGGAGTAAATTTATACCCAGATCTGTAGCAATATGGCCTTCAAGTGCAGGATTCACTACTAAATGTGAAATGCAATATTAGAAGGCTGTGACAGGGCCCTCAATATAAATGAAAAGGCTAATTTCAACCCTATCCATGGGGAGGCTTCACACTGTGTTCCTAGTGCATTCCTGCTCTCTCTCCCCTCCATCACTCCCTTCTGCACAGAAAGACCACCCTATTCTAGAGGATTTGGGGTCTAACATAAATAACAAAGTCATGACCCAATGATATCTCAAATCTACCAGCCTAGCTTCCTGGCCACAGAAGATCCAGGTAAATTTATTTCTTTGTAATTTTCCAAGGTACCCGTGGGCTGGGGGTGTAGGAGTACCTGTTCTGCTAACACAAGGGTACCCTGGACATTCCTTACCCCAGACATGCCTCTGTCTCCCTGATCACAAACTCTAATGATTCCACGCCATCCCCTCACTCCAGCTTCTTTGCTGACCTTGTCGGGGACTGAATCCTTGAGTTCCGTGTGGCAGCCATACCCTCCCAGGGATTCATGCTCCAGGGGAGGGAGGAGGGGCATTCCAGATGAATTGCCATCTGCTCTCTTTCCCCCACCCAAACCCTGGTTCCTGCCCTCTTAAAATTGGGCCTGAAGTGCTTCCTGACCTTATGTTTTGTGTTACTTGTAAAAGTTGAAGTTTGATTCGTCACTTCTGCGAGCAGCATCCCAATTAAACGTGCAGTTAATTCAAAGCAGCGTGGCTGAGTTGGCAGCACACTTGTCTCTGAGTTAAACACTTGTGGTTTATGTCCCACTGTAGATTTGAGTTTCTAAACCAGCCGACATTTGAATGCCATGCTGAGGGAGTGCTACAGTGTCAGAAGTGCCATTATTTAGCTCAGATTTTAATCCGAGGCTCCATCAGCTCGTGTGACCCGCGTGGATGATAAAGATTTTTTGATATTACTCATAGAACAAAGAAGTTCTAGTCTGGGACTTTATCCTGGCGACAGTGGTCTCAACAACCGGTAAAAGCGATGCCAAGAACCCTGTGTCGCCTCTTCTATTACCTGGCGAGCCTTCCACGGGTTCAAGGATCCCTGATTGACCGGCAGCTCTTTAACTTTTTTTTCCGAAAATATACTTTATTCGTAAAAATCTGTTACAATAAAATTACAAAACAGTTCCAAGTTGACATTCCAGAAAGTGCAAAAGAAACCATTTTTCTTCAATACAGAATGTGAGTTGCCTCACAACCCTTCCATTCCATTTTATATGCAATGTAAACAATGTACACAGCAAAACCATATTTTGGTGCATACAGCCCGAGGGGTTTTACACCGGTTCCAGCCCCTCGGTTCGCTATGGCGGGAGGACCTTACATTGTGGCCTTTCCACATTGAGCCTTTGCAGCGTCTGCCCCAAGCTTTAGTGCATCCCTCAGCACGTAGTCCTGGACCTTGGAATGTGCCAGTCTGCGACTCTCGGTCATGGACAACTCTTTGCACTGGAAGACCAGCAAGTTTCGGGCAGACCAAAGAGTGTCTTTCACCGAGTTGATGGTCCTCCAGCAGCAGTTGATGTTTATCTCGGTATACGTCCCTGGGAACAGACCGTAGAGCACAGACTCCTGTGGTACAGAGCTGCTCGGGATGAACCTCGACAAAAATCACTGCATCTCTTTCCAGACCTACTTTGCAAAGGCACATTCCAGAAGGACGTGTGCAACAGTCTCTTCTATACCACAGCCACCTCGAGGGCAGTGTGCGGAGGCGGCGAGATTCCAGGTGTGTAGGAAGGATCTAACGTGGAGGGCCCTTCTCACCACCAGCCAAGCTACGTCTTGGTGCTTGTTTGAAAGCTCTGGTGGTGAGGCATTCCGCCAGATGACTTTGGCAGTCTGCTCAGGGAACCATCTGACAGGATCCACCATCTCCTTTTCCCGTAGGGCCTTAAGAACATTCCGTGCAGACCACTGCCTGATGGATTGGTGGTCAAAGGTGTTTTTCTGCAAGAATGTTTCCACGACGGATAGGTGGTATGGCATGGTCTAACCGGACAGAGTGTTCCGCGGCAAAGTGGCCAGACCCATCCTTCGCAACACCCGGGACAGATAGAACCTCAGCACGTAGTGACACCTGGTGGTTGCGTACTGGGGCTCTACGCACAGCTTGATGCAGCCATACACAAAGTCAGCCATCAGGATGAGGGCAACGTTGGGTATGTTTTTTCCCCCATTATCCAGAGGTTTGAACATCGTGTCCCTCCAGACACAGTCCATTTTGGATCTCCAGATAAAGCGGAAACTGGCACAGGTGACTGCCACGGCGCAGGAGTGGGGTATGGGCCAGACCTGTGCCACGTACAGCAACAACGTGATCGCCTCTCACCTGATGATCAGGTTCTTCCCCACAATGGAGAGACAACACTGATCCCACACACTCAGTTTCTGTTTTACCATGGCTACTTGCTCCTTCCAGGTTTTGGCGCATGCCCCGGCCCTTCCGAACCATATCCCCAGCACCTTCAGGTAATCTGACCTGACAGTGAAGGGGATGAGGGATTGGTCAGCCCAGTTCCCAAAAAACATGCCCTCACTCTTTCCGCGATTTGCTTTGGCTCCCGAGGCCAGTTTGAACTGGTCGCAGATGCTTGTCAGTCTGCGAACGGACGGCAGATCCGAGCAGAAGACGGCGACGTCGTCCATTTACAGGGAGGCTTTGTCCTGAATGCCTCCGCTGCCTGGGATTTTCACTCCTCTTATGCCCGCATCCTTCCTAATGGACTCAGCAAAAGGTTCGATACAGCAAACAAACAAGACAAGAGAGACAGGACAGCCCTGTTTGACTCCAGATTTGATTGAGAAACTTTTCAATTCCCACCCATTGATTGAGACTGCGCTACTGATGTTTGTGTAGAGCAGTCTGATCCAACTGCGGATTCCCTCCCCAAACCCCATTTTGGAGAGCACGTCCATCATGTATGTGTGTGATATCCTGTCAAAAGCCTTCTCCTGGTCCAAGCTGATGAGGCAGGTGTCTACCCCCCTGTACCATACATGGGCGATCTTATCCTTGAATAGTACAAGGCTATCAGATCTTTCTGCCGGGTACAGTGCAGGTCTGATCAGGGTGAATCACCAACTCCAGAGCAGACTTGACCCGACTGGTGATAACTTTGGACAGAATCTTGTAGTCTGCATTCAGCAGTGAGATGGACCGCCAATTTCTGATTTCTGCCTTCTCCCCCTTCCGCTTGTAGATGAGGGTGATGATGCCTTTCCTCATGGATTCTGACATGCTGCTGGCCAGAAGCATACTCTTGTACACCTCCAGCTCTCGTACACTTCCAGCAGGTCTGGGCCAGTCCAGTCCCACAGAGCCGAATACAACTCAACCGGTCTCTCCCCTGCGCAGCGTCACTGTGGAGATGGTGGCTGCTGGCGGTGGAGCACCAATCTGAAGCCCAGGCATGCCACTGGACCCAGGCCACAGTTAGGTAAGGGTGGCAGGGGTCTTACGAGGTGAGGGTTGCGGGAGAGGGGGTTGTGGGGAAGGGTCCCACCCCCACCACTATCCCTACCTCCAAACCCCCTGCGAGACAGAGCATAAAATTCCCCCCTTGGTGTTCTCCTGGGCATCGTTCCACCCTCGACAAACACCACAGTAAACATAAAGGAGTCGTTCATCCAATTACTGTTTGCAAAACAATGATGTGTGTAAAATGGCTGCCAAATTTGTCTAAATAACTACAAAGCACATTGGGGTCATTTTAATCCCCAAAAACCAGTGGGTTTTAGACAGATGGGAAGTTAACATTTTTAAAGCCCAAACTCAACACTCCTTATGACCACACGCTTCCGGTTTCAGTGGAGGCAAGATGGGGGATGGGCAACCAACCTGCTCTCAGGACGTGGTTCAATCATTGGAAAGATTTTAAGGAGGCTCCATGCTTCCATTTTTGCAAGCTTTTTATTTTTTATTGGCATTGGCACATTTCCCAGTCCACAGGAAACCTGGTAAGTAAAATGAGGTAAGACAAGCTGAATCTATAAGGTATGTGCCTTTACAGCGCTGCTTTATGGGCAGGAAGAGCAGGAGTGTTTCTGACTGCCTGCCAAACTACACCGTAAAGACCCCCAAGACCAACACACCTGCCACCAGATCCCCTCCCGGTGATCTTCCCCTGTGACTTCCATCATCTCCTCCACACCCCCCCCCCCCCACATGACTGCATTCTTCACCTTGCGATCTCTCTTCCCCACAACCCCCCCCCACCATGATCTCTCTTCCCCACCCCACCCCCCACCCCATCATCTCTTTCGCCCCGCAATCTCATTCCCCCTGCAATTTTTATCTCCACATGATCTCTGTCTCCCCACACGCACTCTCCCTGTTGAGGGAGACTTGGGTGTGCTCATACAAGGATCACAAAGTTAGCATGCAGGTACAGCAAGCCATTGGGAAGGCAAATAGCATGTTGACCTTTACTGCAAGGTGATTTGAATACAAGAATAAGGAGGTCTTGCTACGATGTATAGGGCTTTGGTGAGATTACACCTGCAATACTTTGTGCAGTTTCGCTCTCCATATTTAAGGAAGGATATACTTGCATTGGAGTCAGTACAGCAAAGGTTCACTAGAGTGGTTCCTGGGATGAGAAGGTTGTCTTATGATGAGAGGCTGAGCAAATTGAGCCTATACTCTCTGGAGTTTAGAAGAATAGAGGTGATCTCATTGAAACATACAAGGTTCTGAAGGGGCTTGACACTGAGAGGTTGTTTCCCTTGGCTGAGCAATCTGGAACATGGGGGCACAGTCTCAGGATAAGGCATCGATTATTTAAGACTGCGACAAAGAGAAATTTATTCACACAAAGCTTTGGGAATCTTTGAAATTCTCTGCCGCAGAGGGTTATGGCTGCTCCTTCACTGAGTATATTTTGGGCTGAGAGAGACAGAAATTTGGTGTCTCAGGGAATGAAGGCAGATGGAGAGTGGGTGGCAAAGTGGAATTGAGGTAGAAGATTAACCATGATCATATTGAATGGTGGAGAGGCTTAAGGGGCTGAGTGGTCTACTCCTAATCCTATTTCATATGTTCTTATGTTCCCCCACTGTGCTGTCACTGCTCCCTGTGATCTCTCTCCCCACCGTGATCTGTTTTCCTCATTGCTTTCTTCCTGGACCACCCACCCCACCCCCGCCAACCTTGTGATCTCTTTCCCACACCCCACCACTAGAGCTGCATGTTGCTTCAACGTGTCCAGCTGCTGCAGGCTTTCTTGCCCAACAGGCAGCCAAGCGGCAAATATCAGGGCCATTGTTTGAAGTACCTTGGGGTATTTGGGAGGAACATGATCAGGCACTGCACAAATGCAAGTTCTTTCTTCAAAATGCTCCGTAGGAAGTACTCCTGCCGATAGATTTTCACGTAGTTTAGATTTGGCAATTGGAGGAAACATTTTTCTGAATAAACCCATTCTATCTGGTGTAGGCAGGATGTGGTCACTGGTTACAAGACATCACAATGATTGACGCCAGGCTATATTTTGAAAACAATCATGATCGACACAAATAGAGAGAGCTTTTATTTTCATCAGTTTTGGTAAAGTGCAGAAAATGATTTTGCAGGTTGTATATTGAAAACTGCAAAGGAGCTGAGTATTCAAAGAGTAAACAAAAAGTTTAAGGGTTGTAGCGCTTTAAATAGAGTCAGGGAAGATTTCCCACGTGTGTTCTGTTGAATGAAATCAGGACGGTTTTATAAGGAACTTGTTTATATATTTCACTATTCATAGTTTACAGAAAACAACTTTTGTGAATGTTACAGCATACTGGTCCATCTTATTATCTTAGTCTGTTTGCCAAATAGATGACTGAAGATGAACTATTCCACAATCAATTTTGATTTGTTTCGAAAATGCTCTTTAAATTTAAGTCCTCCAGAAAACAATTCTGTCAATTCATTTTTCTTGAAAAGACTATTTGCAATTACTTTCTTCTGTGTCCAGGAAAACTGGTCAGTATGAACAATGGATGGCCAATCTCTTGCTGACTGATACACTCCCCAGCAATATTGAAAGTAATGTCCATTATGTTAAGAGAATATGAAAAAAAAATTGCTCTTGTTCCTTTTTCTCTCCCATGCCTCCATTTTCTTTTTGCTTTCTTTTGCAACAGCATTACAACTGATTGGTCATTATTTAATTGCTGTTTGTGGGATCTTGCTGTGCACGAATTGACTATCGCATTTCCTACATCGCAACAATGACTATGTTTCATAACAACTTCATTGGTTGTAAAGTGCTGTAGGACCTCCTGGGACAATATAGGCATTGGATAAATGCAAGTATTTCTTCTTCTTTTCCTTGATCTACTCCACCTGTTTTAGACTCTTTTTATCGCTTTTCTTCGAAAGTTTATAATCATCTGCTGACTTCTGTTTCCCCAAGAGAAATTTTTCAAAAACAAGTTACCCATTAGGTAGTTTGAAGCTTGTTCCAAAAGCCAATTTTGGTAGAACATAATTGGTAGCATTCACTGAGTTCTAGGTCTCTCACCTCTGAGTAAGGAATAGTAAGTTATTAAGTGGGGTCAGAGTAAAGAAGAAAGTAATGAAGTGTAAATGAGGTGTTACAACCAGGTGAGAAAGGTTTCTAGGGGTCCCTTTCAGCCTTCACCTGGTCTTACTGTAGCAGGATTTAATTTTAAATATACCGTGTTTTGAGCTCTCCCTTGGTGAATCCTTGTTCACCGCTTTCCAATTATAAGGCAAAGAAATGAGCACAAACAGGCTTTCTTAGGTTTAAAGAAGAAAAGCGAAATTTATTAAACTTAAACTAAAAACTCAAATTTGATTAACGCCTACAGATACAGGCCGCACCCCACGTTTGCATGCATACGCGATAAGCACATGCAAATAGAGACAGAAAAGAGCAGAAGAAAATAAAGTGGAGAAGTTTGAGGCAATATCTGAAGAGGGTTTTTTGTTACTGTGCTTCGAGCTCGCTGTAGTACTTGCTTGTTGGTAGATTTTGCTTTTCATTGGGGCCCAGGATTTTTTTTAAACCTTGCTCACTCTCGGAGACTTTTCTCTCTTGAGGTTCATATGTCTTCAGTGGTTTTCAGTTTTTTGAGAAAGAGATGGGAGCAGGCAGAAAGAGGTCTTCTTAGCCCAGGAGCAAACAGCTTTCTGCCAGTTCAAAACTCTGCAACAGCCAATTAGTCATGTGACTAAACTGGTCTGACCACATCTTCTGTGTATTGGGGGAGCAGCGACTGGTTCCTTTGTTCCAACACAGTCTGCTAGTATACAAAAAGGTCTTTCTGGCTATGGGCCTGGCAATTCCTTGTGCTACGCCCTCTTTTCTTCCCAGCAACAATTTTAAGTTTGATGCCCACGTGACGAAATCAATGTGCCTCATTCTTGGCAGGTGGTGGCTTGCATGTCACAGGGTTAATGTGTATGTATGTGAATGCACGGTCTGGTTGATAAGACTGGCGAGGTACAGGCACAGATTTCCTTGTGGAAATATGATGTTGTGGCTATAAAGAGAACTGGTTCAAAGAAGGGCAGGACTGGGTGTTAAATATTCCTGGATACAAGGTGTTCAGGAAAGATAGAAAAGAGAAAAAGGGAGAGGGGTGGAGGTACTGTTTAAGGAGAGCATTGCAGTGCTGGAGAAAAAGGATGTCCCAGAGGGGTTGAGGACAGAATTAATTTGGCTAGAGCTAAGAAACTAAAAAGGTGGGGTTACATTGCTCGAATTTGTCTATAGGCCACCAGGTTGTGCGAAGGACATGGAGGAACAAATTTGCAAGGAAATTATAGAGAGGTGCAAAACTTATAGTGTAGTTATAATGGGGGACTTTAATAATCCAAACAAGGACTGGGATAGTAGTAGTATAAAGGGCAGTGCAAGGCAAGAGTTCCGAGAGTCTATTCAGGAAAATTTTCTACAACAGTATGTTGCTAGTCCAACAAGAAAGGAGGCACTGCTAGACCTGGTTCTTGGGAATGAGGTGGGCCAAGTGGATCAAGTATCATAGGAGAGCATTTAGGTGATAGTGATCATTGTATCATAAAGTTTAGGCTGACTATGGAAAAGGACAAAGAGCAATCCAGAGTAAGAATGATTAACTGGGGGAAGGCCAACTTCAATGGGGTAAGAATGGAGCTGGGGGCAAATAAATTGGAGTCAAAAGCTGGCAGGAAAACCGGTAGATGAACAATGGGCTACCTTCAATGAAGAGATAGTTCAGGCACAGTCAAGGTATGTTCTCTCGAAGGGGAAAAGTAGGGCAAACAAATCCAGAGCTCCCTGGATGACAAAAGAGGTAGAGATTAAGATAAAGAAGAAAACGTGTGCGTATGACAGATGCCAGGTCGAAAATACTATTGAGAACCAGGCTGAATAAAGAAGGCCCAGAGGGGAAGTGCAAAAGCAAATAAGAGAAGCAAAGAGAGAGCATGAAAAGAGACTGGAAGCTAGCATTAAAGGAAATCCCAAAGTTTTCTGTAAGCATATAAATAGTAAAAGGGTGGAAAAAGGAGTGGGACTGATTACGGACCATAAAGGGGATTTACACAGGGAGGCAGAGGGCATAGCTGAGCTATTAAATGAATATTTTGCATCTGTCTTTACCAAGGAAGAAGATGCAACCCAGGCAATGTTGAAAGAGGAGGTAAGTCAGACACTAGAGGGGTTTAAAATTGCTAAAGAGGAGGTATTAGATAGGCTGTCTGTACTTAAAGTGGATAAAGCACCAGGACCGGATGAGATGCATCCATGGATACTGAGGGAAGTGATGGTGGAAATCACAGAGGCACTGGCCATAATTTTTCAGTCTTCCAGAGAGTCGGGGGTGGTGCCAGAGGACTGGAGACTTGCAAATGTTAAACCCTTGTTATAAAAGGGTATAAAAATAAGCCCAACAACTACAGGCCAGTCAGTTTAACTTCGGTGGTGGGAAAACTTCTAGAAAAAAATAATTTGGGACAAAATTAGTAGTCACATGGACAAATGTGAGTTAATTAAGGGGAACCAGCATGGATTTCTTAAGGGAAAATCATGTTTAACTAACTTGCTGGAGTTTTTTGAGGAGGTAACAAAGAGGGTTGATGAGGGCAAAGCTGTTGATGTGGTGTACATGGACTTTCAAAAGGCGTTTGATACAGTGACGCACAACAGACTTGTGAGCAAACTTGTAGCTCATGGAATAAAAGGGATGGTAACAACATGGATACGAAATTGGCTGAGTGACAGGAATCAAAGAGTAGTGGTTAATGGATGTTTTTTGGGCTGGAGAATGGTTTGTACTGGAGTTTCGCAGGGGTCAGTGTTGGGACCCTTGCTTTTCCTGATATATATTAATGACCTAGACCTTGGTGTACAGGGCAAAATTTCAAAGTTTGCAAATGATACGAAACTTGGAAGCATTGTGAACTGTGAGGAGGATAGTATAGAACTTCAAAAGGACATAGACAAGTTGGTGGAATGGGCAGACAGGTGGCAGATGAAGTTCAATGCAGAGATATGTGAAGTGATTCATTTTGGTAGGAAGAACATGGAGAGACAATATAAAATAACGGGTACAATTGTAATGGGGGTGCATGAGCAGAGGGACCTAGGTGTATATGTGCATAAGTCATTGAAGGTGACAGGACAAGTTGAGAGCAGGTAATAAAGCATACAGTATCTTGGCCTTTATTAGTAGGGGCATAGAGTACAAGAGCAAGGAAGTTATGTTGAACTTGTGTAAGACACTATTTGGCCTCAGCTGGAGTATTACATCCAGTTCTGGATGCAGCATTTAGGAAAGATGTGAAAGCATTGGAGAGAGTACAGAAAAGATTCACGAGAATAGTTCCAGGGATGAGGAACTTCAGTTATGAAGGTAGATTGGAGAAGTTAGGACTGTTTTCCTTGGAGAAGAGAAGGCTGAGAGGTGATTTGATTGAGGTATTCAAAATTATGAGGGGTCTGGACAGAGTAGATAGAGAGAAACTGTTCCCACTCGTGAAGGGATGAAGAACGAGAGAGCACAGATTTAAAGTACTTGGTAAGAGAAGCAAAAATGACATGAGGAAAAACTTTTTCACGCAGCGAGTGGTTAAGGTCTGAAATGTGCTACCTGAGAACGTGGTGGAGGCAGGTTTAACTGAAGCATTCAAAAGGGAATTAGACAGTTACATGAAATGGCAGAATGTGCAAGGTTACGGGGAGAAGGTGGAGGAATGGAACTGAGGGAATTGCTCTTTCAGAGAGCCAGTATGGACACAATGGGCTGAATGGCCTCCTTTTGCACTATAATGATTCTGTGAGACAGAAAATCCTTGGTTCTAGCCTTACATAGTCTAAGCTGACACAGTAGTGCAGTACTGAGGGAATACTGCACTCCTGGAGGTGCCATCTTTTGATGATGCGTGAAACCAAGTAGTCCTATTAAACTTTACCTTCCCATGTGGTCGTAAAAGATCCCACAGCACTATTTGAAGATGAGCAGGTGAATTCTTCCAGTGCCTGAGCCAATATTTATCCCTCAACCAATGCGTAAAAAAATGATTCGCTCCTTTATTTAATTACCCTTTGTGGGAGCTTGCTGTGTGTAAATTAACTGCTGCATTTTCTACATTGCAACAGTGACTTCCAAAGCACTTAATTGGCTTTAAAGTGCTTTGGGATATCCTGAGGTCAAGAAAAATGTTAAAGAAATTTTAATCTATCTTTCTTTTTAAAAATTATGAGATTGCGATGTTTCTTTCATAGAAACAGCCTCACAAATTCATTTCTACTTCTGAGCAGAAAGGAGCTATTGTCAACAGCCTCCACGAGAGTCACAACAGGGTCAATGAATTGTCCGTGGCATATCAGGGAACAGAAATGAAAATTTAGGTAGGATCCAGGAGTAGGCTATTCACCCCATGGACCATTTTCATCATGGCTGATTTGTATCTTAATTGCGTCTTTTTTAAAATTTGTTTATGGAATGTAAGCATAACTGGCAAGGCCAGCATTTATTGCCCATCCCTAACTGCCCATGAGCCGCTGGTGGTGAGCCACTTCTTTGAACTGCTACTGCTCTGGGACACCTGTGAAAGGTGTGCGGTGCATAAGGACACTCGGCCTGCCTATGCAGGAATTCTGGCTCCAAAGATACAGCCAGAAGTCAGAACACAGACAAACAGAAAGCAGGGCAACAGCAGCAAGGCAAATGCCAGAGATCTGTGAAAACGTAAGCCAATAGACGAAGTCCACAGCGAAGCAGACCTGAGACAAGACCCAGAGAGAAGTAATTCTTAGCGAGAAGACAAACATGCGTTTCACATTGTGAACCTGACGCACGATGTTGATGAAGTCAAACAATTGGAAGCTTTTGCCACTATTAACATCACATGCTCAAAGAAAACTGGCAAACACACACTCAGGGTTAAGACTGACACCAGTGCTAGTGCAAATATCCTACCAGTTCAAATCCTCGAAGATGTGTACCGGATTCGGTGGAAGTCAGTGATACAACCGACAACTGCCAAGTTATCCGCTGACAACGGGTCACCCATCCCTTGCAGTGGCACACTGACAATGCAGTGTGGCTTTGGCAAGTCAGCATGGAAACCAAAAACATTCGACCTCGTAGACACAAGTGAACCAGCTGTGGCAGGACTACCCACTGTGTAAGGACCTGAACATCATAACTATCCCCGAGCGCATTGCCAAGGGAGAATCTCCAAGGACCATAACCCGCTCACAGACTCTGGCCAGCATCAAACAGTGCAGTCTGGAAACCCAACAACAGCACAACTATGTTGTGCCTTTACCCCTGCTCTCTAGAGAACTGCAGCACCACAACGAGCCAGAACGGACTGGTAATGCAATGAGGCCAAGTATTCCTCCCCCAACAAGTCCTCGACCTTGAGTCCAAGACTTTCAGATGTGAAGGGTAAGGAGAGGCAATGGGCACACAATGTCCTGAGGAGGAATGAGTTGAAGCATTGTCTGTTGGCTTTTCAAGATGAGGTACCAGAACATTCCAAGAATGACAAAGCCTCAAAAGTTGCCAGTTTGAGAAATGCAACAGAGTATATATTAGCAGGCTGGAGGCAGAGCAACAGAAACTGAGCGCAGAGAGGGAGAAACTTCAGAAAGAACGGAAACAAATGAGACGCAAATTCCCTGAGCAAGAGTTGTCAAACCACCGAGATGATATATGGACTTTTGAGCCTCTGTACTTGTAAATGTTTTAATCTATATTCCATGTAACTAATTTTGATCTCGAATGTTATATGTTTTTATTTTTAGCATACAAGACTTATCTTTGGAAAGAAGGGGGATGTTGTATGATTGCCTTTAAGAGTGATGTCCTTTTAAGATCCTCTTACCAGGATATAGTCGTGTGACTACTTGCCAGAGTCACTCTGCAACTGTAACACCCAGAGTAAGGGTCTGTAAATAGTTAGCTTTGTACTGTATCAGAGTTTAGCTGTTTAATAAACCTGTTTGAGATCTTCAATCAACTGGACTTCATGCAACTCATTTATGTTGCATCAGACAATATAAAAGAACTGTTGTGCCTAACACGCACTCTACTCTTAAAGAATCCGCGGAATCCGATAGGTGAAAGGTATATCAATATTTTATTCACACACTAAGTCATCAAGTACAAGCTTTCACTAACTTGCACAGTATCAAAACTCATCAAAGTACAAGCTCTCACTACTTGCACAGTATACTACCCATCAAGGCACGAGGTGATCAGTCTCGGACTTGCGGCTGCTCTTCTGTTCTCTGAGCCCCTGGCTCAGGGGTATCTTGTCGAGTGTTCTTCCCCGGGGTTCTCGTGCCTTCTCTAGTTTCAGTCAAAGGTTAAATCTTGTTTCCAAGACCCGCCCCTCTTACTTACTCATAGGGGTCTGGTATCATGACATAATGATAATTCCTTATTTGGCTCAGTGAGAATCTGTTCAAAACTTCATAGTTTCTCATTGTCTATTATGAGTTTAATCATATCTGGTGTCCATGAGGACTCCCTATATCTGCTTCATGCAAGGACTGTGTCTGGGACTCTCCTCAACATCTTTTCTATACTATCTACAATTCCTCGGCCATCAGTATGCTGTGGCCCCTTTCTATTCATTCTCCCTATGCTTCAGCACACTGTTCATCGTTGTGTGACTAGCCCCTTTGTTTTAACTAAGTTCTTATGTGTTTTTGCTGTATGTGTTTTTACTATATGTGTTTTTACTGGGTCTACAGAACTCATTACATATTGCATCAGACAACATAAAAGAACTCATTACATTTTCCACATTGTCAGGTAGATACTGTTATTGGAGCTGTACTGGAACAGCTGGGCTAAGGGTATGGCTAGTTCTGGAGCACAAGTCTTCAGTACTACAGCCGGGATGTTGCCAGGGCCCATAGCCTTTGCTGTATCCAGCACCTTCAGCCATTTCTTGATATCACTTGTAACAAATAAAATTATCTGAAGACTCTCATTTATGATGCTGGGGACCTCAGGAGGTGGCGAAGATGGATCATCCACTCTGTACTTCTGGCTGAAGATGATTGCAAATGTTTCAGCCTTGTCTTTTGCACTAACATGCTGATCTTTACCATCTTTGAGGATGGGGATGTTTTTGGAGCCTCCTCCTCCAGTTACTTGTTTAATTGGTCCACCGTCATGCATGAATGGATGTGGCAGGACTGCAGAGTTTTGATCTGACCTGTTGTGGGATCGATTAGCTCTGTCTATGGTACGTTGCTTCTGCCGTTTAGCAAGCATGTCGTGCCATGTTGTAGCTTCATCAGGTTGGCACCTCACTTGTAAATATGCCTGGTGCTGCTCCTGGCATGCTTTACTACAGTGCTCATTGAACCAGGGTCAGTCCACTGGCTCAATGGCAATGGTGGAGTGAGGGATATGCTGGGCCATGAGTTTACAGATGGTGGTTGAATACAATTCAGCTGCTGCTGATGGCCCACAATGCCTCATGGATGACCAGTTTTGAGTTGCTAGATCTGTTTTGAGTCTAACCCATTTCGTAGAGTGGTACTGCCACACAACAGGATGGAGGGTGTCCTCAGTGTGAAGACGGGATTGTGTGGTGGTCATTCCTACCAGCGCTGTCACAGATAGATGCATCTGCGACAGGTAGATTGGCGAGGACAAGGTCAAGTAGATTTTTCCCTCTTGGTTCTCTCACCACCTGCCACAGACCCAGTCTAGGAGCTATGTCCTTCAGGACTCAGCCAGCTCTGTCAATCGCCGTGCTACCAAGCCACTCTTGGTGATGGACATTGAAGTGCCCTCACCCAGAGTACATTCTGTACCCTTGCTAGCCTCAGTGCCTGCCTTTGTTTTGAAACCTTCAGTACTCTTGTCTAACAAAAATCTTTCAATCTCAGGTTTGAAATTTTCATTTGACGGCCCCTCCCCCGCCATTTTTGGAGGAGAGAATTCTAGGCTTCCCTTACCCTTTGTGTGAAGAAGCATGTCCTGCTATTTTGCCATGTGATGCCAACTCTCTTTACCAGAGTGCTCTCTATAATCTTATGAAAGGGGTTATCTTTCAGAGAGTGCATCCTCAAAGTGTTGATGTTTGAACATGTACAAATGAACAATGCCTTCTGACTCTGTTGGCTACTAAGACTTCACAACATAGGCAAAAGGAAGTTAAGAATCGCGGTAAAACTTGTGATATACCAGAGATTACAAAATATCTACAGAAAGATGATTCATATTCATGATTTGGTAAATAAAATGACTGGTTTGGTTTCAGCTATGGCTAACTTGCACTAACTGTTGTTCCATATTTACAATTAAACTGGAAAGCTGCAAAGCCCAGTAATATCCAAACTGCTCCATGGCAACCAGTGTGCTTATTCTAGATTCACCTCACGTCTTAATGTTGAAAACTTGATCCTATACAATAACAAGGAGTAAATTATCAAGAAATGAAGAGTCAATGCTTTGGAGGCTTATGTAATAATAAACAAATTACTATTAAATGGATTAGGATGTAAAACTGTACAACAAAGCTTTGCCATGCTAAATGATGTACCAATTATTCAACACACCATTAAACAACTGTTTCTCTCTACTGTCACGTAAAAGCTGGCTAAAACTTGCTAAATTTACAGCAATAATGCTTCTTTGAGCTACTTCAGCTGTCACTGTGCTGATGGTCAAATTGATTTAGCACACCGTGATCATTTCCCTGAAATGGTTTTCAAATTATTTTAAAGCTTGCTTGCTGTTTTATCTTCTTTCTTTCAGAGGCAAAAAACATGACTGTTTAAAATAAAATACAAGGTACAGGGTTAGGCAATAATGTTTATTTTCAAATGCTACCAAATGGAGTGTTTGTTGGAAAACACTTAGCTCTGTATCAGATATTCTGCACTACATTTCTGTGTGAATATTTAATTTCTTTCAGTTCACTAATAGGTATCTTAAACTCGATTGTGGAGCCAAGATCCATCATGCATAATACTGTGATGTGATCTGCATTGCAGGCGCCTGCGTAAGATTGTAAGACAAAAAGGCATTTCCACTTTGTATCAGGATCAGATTGCCAATTGTCACAGAGGCTTTATCTACAGGACAAAGATTAACTGATTAAAAATGTATGGAGACTGCTCCCTATTAAACTGGTAGTTCTCAATCACAGATTTAAAAGTAAGAATGGATTGTAATACCTCAGAATTACTTTATATTTGTGAACCTTTTGGGGTAGTATTAGGTTTTTCAAACAGAAACAGAAAATATTTGCATGAATTTTGACAAATGGAAAATATTGTGGTGCATTATTCTGTTCCTAGTTTACTAGAAATATTGTCTCCCCACCTCCTCCTATCTTCCTGAAGAGCGGGCATTGACAAATGTAAAAATTAACATGTATCTTTAAGTCTATCTGACTCAATCATAATGGACCTCATCATTTGTTAGCTTGACAATGGCAGGATGATAAGGATGAGCACTGGAGTCTGAATCAATCTGAATTGGACTAGTTCAAATTTTGGTTCAGTGGAAATTTACTTTTGACACAGTTTTAGATGATGACATGCAGTTTCTATGGTTGCCACCTGTTTCTTTCATTAGAGCTGTTGGTTTGTGAAGGCACCAACGGTGCACAGTTTTCACTGGCAACACAGTCAAATAACTGTCATATGCTGATGCCTTGGGTCTGTGCAGAACACGTGTTAGAAATGAGCATTGTGATGGGGGAAAGGAGGGAAGTGAGGGGGATTGTTGATGCGGGAGATATATTTGGTCGTTTTAACATGCAGTCTCTAATCTGTTGTATTCCAGGTGATCCTGCAACCCTCTGCTGTTGAGATTATGGGTTTTGGATTTTGCATTTTGGGTGGGGACCCCAACATCTGCATCAAATGGGCGTTGCGACCCAGCACTGAGTCGGGGTTGGTCACCTGGCAGTGATTTTTCCCTTGTTCGGCCAATTAATGGCTAGAGGGCGTGCTCGCTGTCCAGTTAAGGATGGTGGGTGGGCTCTCGAAGCTCGATGGCCAACAGAAGGCCTTCCAACATGGAAGGAGCTGCAGCTTGCCTTTGCACATAAGGGAGAGAGAAGGTACCTCCATCTGGGAGTGTCCTGTCAGCAGCTTTAACAAATTTGAATTAAAAAATGTTACAGTTGCCAGGCAGCCATTGTGGAGGGAGAGCCCCTCCACAGGGCAACCTGCGAACACAGCTACGGGCAGGTAGGCAGGGAGGGCTTCGAAGGTATCCAGAGTGCTGGCTCCCTAGTCTGTCACTGGGATGCTGTCTCCAAGCAGCTAGCCTGTTCCTGACAACCTGGGGGCCCAAAGGCCGACTGGGAAATTCCAGTTGGTCTCTGATAATTGGCCTTTAACTTACCGCTGCTACCCACTGCTTGTGGGCGGGTTTCCCTTCCACCCACACCCAATCCACCTCTGGCAAACCGACATGCCAGCTGGGGGTGTAAAATTACGCGCCCACCTGCCTCAACCTGTGAAAATCCTGCCCTACATTTTGGGAAATGGTGAATGCACACCTGTTTATTAAAATTAATAGAATGAAAATCATGTGTGGCACACCTTTTAATTCACCAAGATGTGCTCCCTCAAATGAAGGAATCATTCAAATGGGTTCATTTCCAGTTTGGAGCATTCAAAGACATTTGTTATATCTTTAACATTCAGAGAGAGTTTTGATGGTGCAATCCTCAGTGAAATAATAGATGCTGTTTTGCCTTTCGGACAGATAAAAACCCTTGTCATGACTAAAAATTATGGTCGTTCTCCTGTCTGCTCTGTCATTTTCCTCCATAGATTACTTATTATTTACATAATTTTCTGCCTTACAAACAAAAATCTAGATGACAAAAGCAAAATACTGCAGATGATGGAAATCTCTAACTTTTTACATCTCTAACTTTTTCCAGTTCTGATGAAAGGTCATTGACCTGAAACGTTAACTCTGTTTCTCTCTCCACAGATGCTGCCAGACCTGCTGAGTGATTCCAGCATTTTCTTATTTTAAAAATCTAGGTGGCACTGCCTTAATACACCCTGCCACACAGTTCTTTGCAAAGTTTTGTGAACTTCTACCAAATCGCTGAAATTTTGGCAGTCTGTTGTCCGTGTGAAGTCTCATTAGTTATGTGTAAGGTTTGGAGATAGGCAATTAAATTCAGTGAATCTGAGTTTCGGATGGGGCATATAGATCCATAGGATACTGCCCATTTTGTACAGCCGCCCAAGATAGATATTTACTTGTTTATGTTGAGTGAGCAATGGTTCTCAAAATTTTAGTCACTCTCTGTTTGATATTGAAGAGTTCAAATAAATATTAAATGGACGTGAAAAGGGGAAGGAAATGAAAATGGCAGGAAGTCTGAAATAGAAACTAAAAGAAACTGGGAAATTCACAGCGAGGCATTAGGATCTTGAAAGGCCTCACTTGAACATTAACCTATCTTTGTCTATCTGTCAGATACTGACTGAGCTGCAACATATTGCTCCGTTGAGCATTAACTGGGGATGAGAATGCAGGTGAATTCATCTTAAGTTCTGGAAAGATGAAGCCTTGAATCTGGATGAACTTGAAGCTGAGCCTTATATAGTCTTGTTTCCAAAAGGAAATAGTGCAGTCTAATTAAAAGCATCTCTGTCCAAGCATTCACTCGACATCGGTCTGTTCCAGCGCACAGTTAGCTGCAGTTTTTACTCCTGGGCTGGGTCATCCACTGTGTGTTTTCCTTACATTTTTCTGTTTTGATCTCAGCGCAATTGCATTAGCAGATTGCTTTCACCCCACTGCTCCACCTTTCAATTTTCCCCAGTCTTCTCGTCTTCCTGTTTCTGTAGATGTCTGACATTGTCTTTCAACCCTGCACTATTTGTCATTTTTGTATCTCTGCATCACCTCTTACATCTCACTGAACATTCTGTGAGGCTGTTTCACAAATCATTCTACGCATGCGTGCCTGCCCTGTGATTGGCACACTTGTTACTTCTCTGTTCCTCCCACTCTCTCTATTTTTCCCAACCCTTACTACCAATCTTTAATCCTGACGATTTCCGATCTTCTTTGTTTTTGATTTCAGTTTTCTAGCATTTTCACTTTCGTATCTACTTGTTTGCACGCGCAGTGCTCTGCTCTGACCCAGTAGATTTTCACAGAACCTTCTAATGAGTATTGATTTTCACTTGATAGCATAAATTGTTCTTTCCCTCCCCACAGTGTTACACTGCAGATACAATTATGAGTGTCAACTTCCATGTGTTAAAAATAAAAGTTGGTGTGTGAACATTTAAAACTATTACTAGTTGCAAAGCTGGAAGAATGAGGGAAGTACACATAAAGCCAGAGGATCTTTCTTTTGTTAATCTACACAATCCCCAGTCTCTCTTTTACAAGAAAAGATCTGTTGTATAAAATAAAGGACTCTTTTCTCTGTTGGTTTAACCTGCTGTGGGCAAAGCTTTGTGGCATCCCAATTGTCCTTCACTGAAGCTCAGCGGAAAGTACCAACAGGGATGCTGCAACATTGATTCTGCCCAGGGCAGTGTATAATTTTGTAACAGACATTTCTGTAAGCTTGCTTTTTGTTGGCAAACAGTAGGAACACAAGAGGGCAGTGAAAACAGATCCTGCCCTTGGTTGGATGACTTTGCTGTACACTCCCATTCCTTTTCAAGAAGGAAGCTTAATCTTGTCAAGCGAATGTTCAAAACTTCATAATTTTTTTGCAGGGGAGCAACTTAGCTGCTGTTGATATCATGGAAATGCATAGAATTTAACTCTCACTAATTGATGTCCTTAAGACTTAACATTTTGAGAGTTCGTTACTTTGCAGAAAGTGGCACAACTGCAATCTATTAACCATTGCCAAACAAATGTATCAGATAGTGCAACTGACATGAGTTTAATTTCACTATTACGCAGCCTTAATCTCAACAGTGCCATCAGAACCAGGTGCTTCACCACAGACAGCATACACAGCAACCATTTCAAAATACTCTGATGCTCCTCCAAGCAGCTGATTATGCCAAGAAAATCTTCACAGGTTGAAATGAACATCCATTGCATTGCCTTGCAGTCTAACTCATTCTTTATTTGAACTGCAGCCGCAGTTTCCCTTTCTCAATCAATCAAGCGTCTTTTTTTATCCATTCACGGACGTGAGCATTGCAAGATAGGCCATCATTTATTGCCAATCCCTAATTGCACTTGAGAAGGTGGTGGTGAGCTGCCTTCTTGGTCACTGCAGTTTTTATGGTGAAGGTACTCTCACAGTGCTGCTAGAGAGGGAGTTCCAGGATTTTGACCCAGGAATATTTTTCCAACTCAGGATTGTGTGTGGCTTGGAGGGGGACCCAGAGGTGGTGGTGTTCCCATGCACCTGCTGCCCTTGTCCTTCTAGGTTAGAGGTCGAGGTTTTGGGAGGTGCTGTTGAAGAAGCCTTGGCAAGTTGCTGTAGTGCATCTTGTATATGGTACACACAGCAACCATGGTGGAGGGAATGAATGTTTTAGGTAGTGCATGAGGTGCTGATGAAGCTTTGACCTGGATGGTGTTGAACTTCTTGAGTGTTGTTGGAGTTGGACTTATACAGGCAAGTATTCCATCACATTCCTGACTTGAGCCTTGTAGATGGTGGACAGGCTTTGGGGAGTCAGGAGATGAGTTACTCATTGCAGAATTCCCAGCGTTTGATCTGCTCTTATAGCTGCACTATTTATGTGGCTGATCCTATTTAAGTTTCTGGTCAATGCTTACCCTGAGGATGTTGATGGTGGGGTATTTGAAGATGGTAATACCATTGTCAAGGGGAGGTGGTTAGATTCTCTGTTGTTAGAGATGATCATTTCCTGGCACTTATGTGGCATGAATATTACTTGCTGTTAAAGCTGAAACTTGGCATCAGTCACCTACTACTACATGATTTGTCTTGTCTTCTCTACTGCTACAGTGTATACATCGGTTGCTCACCAAGAGCAAAAGTTGAAAGTAGAGGACTCGGCAGTGCAGTGGGTTGCACTTTGACCTTTAATCTTGGGGCACTTTGTTCAAATTCAGCGCAAATGATCCACAGAAAGTCACATCTGTCTGTTGAATCCTCCGTGAAATGAGTTTAAGCTTGAGCACTTGAATCTAGCAATAAACTGGCAACCTCACTTAGAAAAGCCACAGGATAAGGTGGTGTGGGAGGTGAAAATGTCACAGTCATGTAGTGGAAGATGATCTTCTGAACCATGTTTAACTGTGCTCTATCTGAGTTGAGTGTGCTTGATGGTGACACTGGATCCTCTAGTACTAACATCCCTCAATTTGAGCAGAAATCGTATGCAAGAATTATCCTCAAGGTTTCAGCTGAATCATCATACATGAGGCAGGGAATACTTAGAAAGAGAAAGGTGACGCTTCCATGAAGCACCTTGGGATATATTACTATGTTAAAGGCACTATATACATATGAATTGTTGTTGTTGTATAAACACCGGCATAGACGATTTGGACCAAGTGGCCTGTTTCTGCACTGTAACTTCTATCCAATTCTATGTAAATATTAAACAGATACAGTGATTGATGGCAGCTTAGAATTTATAAGGATTAGTTAAGATTCTCAGTTTGTACTTTTAGATTTTCCCAGGATTTGTTATTAATTAGGTAAGATATATGCAGATTACTTCCTCCTTGGACAACTCAAATCACATTTTGTAACTTCTGGACATTGTCACGCATCAGAAAAAGTACATTCCATTCTCAATTCTATTGCAGAGTACTTACAGTGCAAAAACAGGCCATTCGGCCCAACAGGTCCATGCTGGTGTTTATGCTCCACATAAGCCTCCTCCCACCCTTCTTCTTCTTATCCCATCAACATAACCTTCTATGCCTTTCCCCTTCATGTGCTTATCTGCCTTTCCCCCGAAAGCTCCTATGCTATTCGCCTCGACGACTCCCTGTGGTAGGGAGCTCCATGCTCCAACCACTCTCTGGGTAAAGAAGTTTCTCCTGAATTCTTTATTGGATTGAGTAGTGACTATCTTACATTTATGGTCTGTAGTTTTGGTCTCACCTGAAAGTAGGTATGTCTGCAGAGGCGGAGTGAAGTAAGGTTTAATGTAGGATTATGCATTGGACGTAGACAAGCTGAGAGCCAATACTATACGTATTCTATACTCATGTCATAATTTTAATATCCTGGTGATTTGCTGTGAAGAAACCACATGATCAAAAAAGATTTTTTTTTTTGTTTTTCTTATTGAGAAACATGGACAGGTGGGAGGTGCGGTTGGTGGAGGTGGGGGGGTTGGGGGGAGGAGTGGGTGGTGAGGTCAACAGCGCCAGAGAGTACCAAGGATGAAACAAATAAGAGCCAAGCACAATGGCCTGGAGTTGTCGCTCGGTTGCGTTGGCTTTTTCAATACAAGTTGTTCAAAATGCGCCAAACCTTTGCAAAAGATCAATGAATTTTAAATGCAAATTCTTTCCAGTACAAATTAAGTTTCTGTGATCTTTTGTGTGAGCTTAAAAAACATTGCACTAGAAGCCAGCCCTGCCCCCAAAATTGGCCCACCCCCAGATTGAATTAATCACCTTAAGAATGCATAGAATTGGAGCAGGAGTAGGCTATATGGCCCCTTGAGCCCGCTCCTCCATTCCTTAAGACCATGGCTGATCTGACCTTGGTTTCAACTCCACTTTCCTGCCTCCTCCCCATAGCCTTTGATTCCTCTATAGTTCAGAAATCTGAATATCTCAGCCTTGAATATATTCAATGAACCAGATGCCACAGCTCTCTGGGGTAGAGAATTACAAAGATTTATGGCTCTCTGAGAGAAGAAGTTCCTCATCTCCCAACCCCTTATTCTGAAATTATGCTCCGTTATTCTGGATTGTCCCATGAGGGAATCACCCTCTCAGCATCTACCCTGTCAAGCTCCCTCGGAGTCTTATATGTTTCAATAAGATCACCTCTTATTCATCTAAACTCCAATGAATATAGAACCAATCTGCTCAACCTTTCCTCATAGGACAACACCTTCATCCCAGGAATCAACCGAGTAAAACTTCTCTGAACTGCCTCCAATGCAAGTACTTCCCTTTTTAAATAAAGAGAACAACATTGTGTGCTGTACTCTAGGTGTAGTCTCACTAACACCCTACGCAATTGTAGCAAGTCATCCCTACTTGTATACTCCATCCTCCTTGCAATAAAGTATAACATTCCATTTGTCTTCCTAATTACTTGCTGTCCTGCGTGCTAACTTTCTGAAATTCATGTACGAGGTCACCCAGATCCTTTTGTACTGCAGAATTATGCAGTCATTCTCTATTTTGACAATATTTTACTTTTCTATTCTTTCTACAAAAGTGTAGAACCTCACATTTTTCACACATTTGCCCACTTACTTAACGTATCTAGATCTCTTTCTAGACTCTCTGTCCTCCTCACAATTTGCATTCCCACCTATCTTTGTAGCATCAGCAAATTTGGCTACAATACACTCAGTCCCTTCATCCAAGTCATTGATATAAATTGCAAATCGTTGAGGCCTGAGCACTGATCCCTGTAGCACCACACTAGTTTAAATTTGCCAACCTGACAATGACTCATTTATCCTGACTCTCTGGGCTGAGTTTTATTCTGATGACGGGGGAGAGGGCGAGGGCTGGAAGGCAGGGGAAGAATCTGCCTCGGCCCTCCTTCGGACCCCCGTTGCTATTCCACGGCAGGCAACCAAATAACTGCCCACCGTCAGAGACGCCGTCCCTTTAAGGCTTGAGCGCCTGCCTCCAGAGCTGCTGGTCAATGCAGTATTCTGAAGAAGGAGACCCTGGGACAAGTAAATGGCCAATGAGGCAGGCCCTGGCAATGTGAATGGGGGGAGGGTTAGTGAGGGTTGGGGGTGGGGGGGGGGGGAAGTGGGGAGCAGCCAGCACCACCGAGATGGCCCTCAGGGGGCCCTGGAATGCCCCCAAAGAAGGGACCCCCGATCACGTTAGGAGGCTGAAGTGGAGGCAGGAAGAGGTCCTTAAGTGGCCATTGGCTACGTAAGGACCTCAATTGGTCTGGGGCAGGAATCGTGTTCTCGGCCTTCCCTGCCCCGGACAAAATAGCAAGTGGTCCGGCCTTCCCTGCCCCGGACAAAATAGCAAGTGGCCCGGGCAATGTTGGGAATGGCACTCCCTGCCGTTTTGTCTTGCCATCCTGCCTCCGTGCCTGTCTCCAAGGGAAGAATAAAATCATTCCCTCTGTTTTCTGTTAGTTAGCCAATCCTCTATCCATGCTAATATATTAGCTCCAAACCATGTACTCTTAACTTCTACAGTACCCTTATATGTGGCATCTTAACAAATTTGGAAATCCAAATTTGCTGCATCTACTGGTTCCCCTTTATCCACACTGCTTATTACATCCTCAAAGAACTGTAATATATTTGTCAATCAGATTTTCCTTTCATAAAACCACATTGAGTCTGCTTGATTGCATTATGATTTTCTAAATGTCCTGCTACTACTTCCTTAAGAATGGATTCCAACATTTTCCCAATGATAGATGTTAGGCTAACTGGCCTGTAATTTCCTGCTTTCTGTCTCCCTCCTTTCTTGAATAGAGATGTTAAATTTGCATTTTTCCAATCCGCTAGAACTTTTCCAGAATCTAAGGAATTTTGGAATATTTCAGCTAATGTATCCACTATCTCTGCAGCCACTTCTTTTAAGACCTTAGGATGCAGGTCATCAGGTTCAGGGGATTTTGTCAGCCTTTAGTTCCATAGGTTCGCCTAGTACTTCTTGTCTCGTGACAGTGATTGTTTTGAGTTACTCCTTCCCTTTAGCCTCTTGATTTTCTACTATTATTGGGATGTTTTAGTGACTTCTGCCATGAAACAAAATATTTGTTAAAGTCTCTGCCATTTTCTTGTTTCCTATTATTAATTCCCCAGTCTCATCCTCTGAGAAACCAATATTTACTTTAACTCTTCTCTTCCTTTTTATATGGTTGTGGAAGCTTTTACTATCTGTTTTTGTATTTCTTGCTAGTTTACTGTCATAATCTATTTCCTCCCTCTACTTTTTCTATCCATCCTTTGCTGGTTTCTAAAATTTTTCCAATCTCTGGCCTACCACCAACCTTTACAACATTGTATTCTATTTCTTTTAATTTGATACTATCCTTGACTTCCTTAGTTAGCTATAAATGATTCATCCTTCTACATACAGTCTTTCTTTCTCAATGGAAGATACCTTTGTTGAGAATTATGGAATCTATCCTTAAATGTCTGCCACTGCTTATCTAGCATCTTACCTATTAATCTATTTTTGCAGTCTACTTTAGCCAACTCTGTCTTCATACCTTTGTGATTGCCTTTACTTAAGTTTAAGTCACTAGCTTCAGACTCAAATTTCTCATCCTCAAACTGAATATGACATTCCATCATGTTATGATCACTGTTCCCTAGAGGATCCTTTTCTGTGAGATCCTGAATTAATCCTGTCTCATTACACATTACCAGATCTAAAGTAGCCTGTTCCCTGGTTGGTTCCAGAACCTATTGTTCTAAGTTCACTCTGTGAACTTGTCCTCAAGGTAATCTTTGCCAATTTGATTTGTCCAATCTATATGAAGATTAAAATTGCCCACAATTATTGCAGTAACTTTCCTACAAGCCCCTCTTATTTCTGGATTTATACATGATGAGTTTCCACTAATTGTGCTCATTTGTAGGTCTTCGTAGAGGATCTTAAAATGAAGATTTGTTTAGGTGCAAGGACACTAATGGACACCTTTCAATAACTTTTAAATATTAAAATATATTTAATCTTCTAAGAATCTGACTGCTAAAAATCTGACTGCTATACTCCAATGAACCTAGTAGTTTGTTCAGTGTTTCAAAAGTAATTTTCAGTTATTTAAAATCAGATTTCTTGCTGGTTGTGGACCCAACATTGATTAAAAATGCTTACTTTTTTGTGATAAACCCATGTATTGATAAAACTGCATCTGGTTACCACTTTTAAATGTATCGAGAAATATAATTAAATGTAATTCTTTTCACAAGTTATGGTCTAAAATGCTGCCCGATTGCATTGGTCCATGGCAGCTTTTACATTCACAACATGTGAGAGTTTGAGCTGAACCTTGAGCGGAAAAGTCACTTCTGGAAACCAGCATAATTTTGAGTGCAATTCGCGGATTGCTGATTGCACCGAAAGCAGAAACTCTACTCTGATAGATTGAAAAATAGGAGTGAGTAATGCCAACCTTGGGTTTTAAAAACCACCTAATCACTTAATCACTTCTACATGATTTATTTTTCTTCTCCCCTCATTTCATCCTTTTTCATCTAGGTTCCTCAGTACAGATTCGATGGAGCAATGGGGTCACCTCTAAGGCTTGGGTTGAAAACCAGCCCTGCCAGATCGTACAGCACAAAGGAGACTTGCTCTATTAGAAAGCATTCTTTTTCTCCTGGGTCTGTAATTCATCTTGAATTGGAGGTGGAAGAAAAAAAACTAAATTATTGATCAACAGTTATTGTTAGATATTAGTAAAGTTTATTAACCTTAAACTCTAATTTGGTTAATGATTACGCAACGTGACCACGCTGGCATGTATACGCAATAAACACACGCACTGATAGAGACAAAGTAGAAAGAATAAAGGGAAAAAGTTTGAGGCAATAGCTGGGTGTATTTAGAGTCCTTTGCGTTCAATGTGAAGTCTTTGGTTGCCGGTAAGTTTTGCTGTTCGTTGGAGCCTAGTGCACATTTCAACTTGTTTCAATGTAGGAGTCTTTTCTCTCTTGAGGTTTAAGTGACTTCAGTGGGTCCGGAGGTTTGTGAGAAAGCAAGAGAGAGCCAGCCAGGAGGGAGCCTCTCTTGTTCAAGGTTCAGTTGCAATTTGCAGTCTGTCCTCAGACTGTCCTGTGTGTAATTCAAAAAGCCTGGGCCAGCAGGTTAGTCGTGTGACCAGCTGGTTTAAACATTCCTGCGTTTGTGGATTCTCCATCTTAGCAGACACTGGAATGTAAGCGTTCTACACCTTCAAAGTCTGGTGATCAAAATCCTTTTGGGTTAATTGGACCAGGGAGAATCTCCCTTCCTAACAGCACTGTGGGTTTACCTCTCCAAGCACTGTCTCTTAGTATGCAATTGTCCTCCAGCCAAATGTCTGGTGATCTCTTTAAACAAGTCATTTCTTCACTCCAGCAACAGTTGAATATTAATGTTCATATGACAAAATTAATATGCCTCATTCTTGGCAGGTGGGGGTCTTCATGACAAGTCTATTAAGTGGGCCAGCTACTTCGGGCAGTTCAAGCAGCTGTTTGCACCTCATTAAAGTACAATTACGTTCCATTGACTTGTAACTGCGTCAGTCCAAAAAAGTGATGTAAATTATGTATTGAGAAGCAGTTTCCCAAAAACTAATAGTGACCAACTTATAACAGTTCTTGAAAGACAATTTAAATTTGAATGGGAGGGACTATGATGCCTGGTTTTACTATTTGCTTTGGATTTAGGATCAGCTTCCATCCGCTCCCTGTTGCAGTCTACCATTCATTGCTTATAGTGGGCATAGCACATTAGCACGAACGTTCCTGCTATAGGCGGTGGGGGACCATATTAGCAATCATGCTTCCTATCTACATGTAGTTCATTGGCTCAGCGATGTAATCAACAGTCACTACTTGTTTTTAAGGACATGTCCATTTTCCTCCTCCTCTTCTGACGGCAGTGGTTTGTGCCTAACCAAGAGAAGTATGAGACCAGCCTGACCAGAATTGTTAAAGTTGAGACCAGGAATTTTCTACTTTTGATGGAGTACAAGGCAGTAGCTGTCAAAAGGGCTTGTCGAGAGACATGGAGAAACGGCGTGAATTGAAAAGAAAAAGGATTTCTATTGTCCCTTTTGACTGGAAGGCTGTGATCCAGTATGAGTGTTTGATCTGAAGGAAGTTGATAAATAAAGGATTACCACTGGCAGGGCTGTCTCTTTTTTGCTAATCGCTACCGACAGAAACAAAACTGAGAAACCTCAAATCATTTCTATAGAGTGGTGTATGTTCTTTGAATCCATTAGCAGCTGTAAGGAAGATCAGTTTGTCTCTAAACCAGTTGCAACTCATGAATGCTGGTAAAGAGGCACTATCTAACCAGCACTACATTTTTTTTTATTCTTTCACGGGACGTGGCCATCACTGGCTCGCCCAGAATTTATTGCCTATTCCTAATTGCCCTTGAGAATGTGGTGGTGAACCGCCTTCTTGAACCACCGCAGTCCATATGGCGTAGGTCAACCCACAGTGCTGTTAGGAAGGGAGATTCTGCCAGTCAGTTCAAACCTGTTTAGTGGCAAATTACCAAAAGGAGAGGCATCTCTCTTCTCTTTGGCCTCCTTGTCTCGGGAGACAAAGGGTAAGCGCCTGGAGGTGGTTTGTGGAGCAGCGCCTGGTGCCCAGAAAACAGTTCTTCAATTTTTAGCCTTATCCTGTTGAGTGGAAAGATTTCTCTGTCTGACAGAGAATGTGGCAATGACTGAGGAACAGAAAACCAGCACGCCAGAAGGGTGCCAAGAAAACCCTGAATAAAGTTGCAGCAAAGACCGGTAGGAAGCGAAGAAGATCGAGGAAGGATCTACATCGACAAAGTGATGAAGCAGGTTCACCTCGCTGTGTCGGAAGGGATAAAGGCTGTGATGCGACCAAGTAAAACTCCACAATGTACGAAGAAACACTCCCGTCACCTCCATGCACAGTGGAACTCTGTAGAGGTCAACAACATCTCAGATTATAGCCATTTTGACTGACCTGGATCCTCATAGTGAAAAGGTGAATATTATTTTTAATAAAGCAGCCAGTGTTGTTTCACATAAAATTATATAAAATATTAGCTGAAACCATTTGTATGATGTTTCTAAAATAGAGAGAGTTATAAAATATAAATTGTTCCTAAATATATGAGAGGATTTGCCTACAAGGCCACTTTACTGGAATGTGTTGTCACTGACAGGCCCACAATATGCTGCTTTGTTGTTTTGATTGTTCTTTTTTAGTTACATTAGCACCCACTGTGTGCCTGGAATACACTTTAAGTTTACTTCCTGTAGGTAACCCTGGGGCTATCGTTAAGTGTCTATGTGGGTTACACTCATTTTAAGGTTTGGAGGCAGATGTAGATGTATGCTTGCTTTTTAAGTACAGTGAATCCTGGCATATTCTTGTCTCCATCATGTTTTTGACCAAAGCAGGCAATGCTTATAGGCAGGAATGTGAAAGGCACCTGCACAGGTACAGTTGACTTTTTCAGTAAGCTTGAATTGATTACAGTACTATGCTGGGGGAATTTAATGCTCTCCCCAGGGTGGGTTTGGAGGCGGGTGTTATTAGGTGGAATGGTGGCGGAGGAGGAACGCTGCCACCTTCTCAGCTTTGCCGAGATTAGGTCCGGGATGGGAAGTGCGAACGGCCTTTCCACCCTGCTGCCACTTGAGGCCCTTAAGTGGGCAATTAATGCCCAATTAAGGGCCTCATCCCACTGCCTCTGCAATTAGCCATGCGGTGGGTGGGCCTGTTGGCACACGGGCAGCAAGGCAAGAAAGACCGCGTGGGTTGTTTGCTGGCTCTGAGGGTGGGGTGGGGTGGGGGTGGTCTCTTTTTAAAAGACACTTACAGCCTGATGAAGGGACCCAGCATCTGGAAGGGGAAGGCCCGCTGACAGCCACCACCCGGCCCTTGCTGCTGACACCCCCCTCCCCCACAACTCCACCCCGCGAGACCCCTCCCCCCCGACCTACCTGTGGCCTCGGTCCAGCGCCGCTCCTCGGGTGGGTGCTGCACTGGCATCTTCATGGTGGTGCTGCTCAGTTAAACAACATCTGGCCTCTGATTAGCCAGCAGCTCTCAGAGGCTGGGACTTCCGTTGCCGGGGTCCTTGATCCCGTGAAAGGCCCCCGCTGTCCAGTTAAGTGCCTAATTGGCACTTGATTTGGTGGGCATCCCACAGAAGGGACAACGCAGGGTTCTCACCAGCGCTTTTGAGGAGGTGGAGCTCCTCCACGCCCGGATAAAATCCCGACCGCTGTTTCTCCATCTTCTGAATCATTCTGCATTAATTCAAGAACTTACTGCGCCTCTGTCCTCACCCCAGATTCTTACTTCACTGCTCTTGTAACCCAGGGCACCTGAACCCCAACACCCACCCAGTCCGCCCTCCACTCCCAGACCCCTCTCCCCCCACCCTGAATTTCCTCTTGCAATCTGGAGTGTCAGCTGTGGCTCAGTTGGTAGCATTCTCGCCTTTGAGCCACAAGATTCTGGGTTGTAAATCTCAGAGAAATCAAGGCTGACACTCCAGTGTAGTACTGAGGGAGTGCTGCACTGTCGGAGGTGCAGTCCTTCAGGTGAGACATTGAGTCAAGGCCCCAGCTGCTTGCTTGGGTAGATGTAAAAGATCCCATGACACTATTTCAAAGAAGAGCAGGCGAGCTTTCTCTCCAGTGTCCTGGCCAATATTTATCCCTCAATCAACATTTCAAAAATTAATCAGATTATCTGGTCATGATCACATTGCTGTTTGTGGGAATTTTCTGTGTGCATACTGGCGGCTGCATTTCCTGTGTTGCAACAGTGACTACACTTCAAAAGTACTTCATTGGCTGTAAAGCACTTTGAGATGTCCGGTGTTCATGAAAGGTACTATAGAAATCCAAGTCTGTCTTAATTTTCTCGCTGACCTTGGACTGGCAGCCAACTGTATACAGCTGATGGTGATGATTGGCTGACGATCTGGAGCTAGTCTGGCTTATGGTGGCTGGTTGATGGCTATTGATGAGCGACTAACTGTTGGTGATTGTTGGCATTCAATGGATGGCTGGTTTCAGTGGCTAGCTGCTAGCTGTACATAGGGAGACAGTGGTGTAATGGTAACGTCACTGGACCAGTAATCCAGAGGCCTAGACTAAGGCCCTGGTGACGTGGGTTCAAATCCCAACATGGCAGCTGGTGGAATTTAAATTTAATTGATAAAAATCTGGACTTGAAAGCCAGTCTCAGTAATGGCGCCATGAAACCATCAATTGTCGTAAAAACCCATCTGTTTCACACATGGCCTTTAGGGAAGAAAATCTGCCATCCCTACCTAGTCTGGCCTACATGTGACTCCAGACCTACAACAATATGATTGACTCTTAACTGCCCTCTGAAATGGCCTAGCAAACCACTCAGTTGTCAAGGGCAATTAGGGATGAGCAACAAATGCTGGCCTTGCCAGTGATGAAACATCCCATGAAAAGAATTTTTAAAAATGGTGGTTTCTCTGCTGCAACCTTAGTTCTGGTGGCTAAGTGGTGATTATGCTTGGCTGGGCTCTGCTGGCAGTGCTTCGCTGTGGTTTGTTTCGCTGCTGAAGGTGGACAGTTGGTTAATGGTGACTGACTTCTGTTCATTACTGGTCTGTTTTTCAATGGCTGACTGCAACATGGTGGATTGAATGGCCTGTCTGCTCAATATAATTTATTGATTCAGTGGATAAAATTACTGAGGCACTCGAGAAACAAGCTTTGTGTGTTTTAATAATATATTGCACTTTTACACGAGTAGCATTGTTACGTCCAAGGGGGGAGGAGTGCACTGTTAATTCAGTCCCACTTCTTCACAGGTCACAGCACATCAATAAATTTTCCCACTTACCAAAACAGCCAATTCGATACTCTATTTGTCCCAAGAATAAAGCCCACCAACCAACAACAACAAAATCAACAACAAAATTAACTACTTATTATAAAACCAAGTCTTAACCAATAATGAAGTAAATCTTTATATGAATTGAAATATTAAAGCTCCTTATTTTCCCGAGCCCTCATGCACATGCACATACATCCAAAAACCGGTTAACTGTGAAAAAAGGGATTTTTTTTACAGCTGTTTTAAGTGAATAAAAAAACTTTTACTGCCAAGATATAGAAGGAAGACCTTTGGTTTGATGAGGTGTCCCAAAGTCGAATAGTTGGATGCCACGCAATGTCTTTCCAGGTGAGGTTGATGAACAGTATGTGATGGGTAGGCGTTCGAGGAAGTTCAACAGTAGAAGGCTTCACATAAGGTCTTCCATCAGGGATGTAGCAACAGGTCTTCTTAGGTTTTACAGCAGTATTATGTCTCTGATCGTGTTTTTGGGATCCTTAAAGGGGAGGGGGAGCACCCCCAAGTCGTGGTCCACATAGGCACCAACGACATAGGTAGGAAGAGAGATGGGGATTTAAGGCAGAAATTCAGGGAGCTAGGGTGGAAGCTTCGAGCGAGAACAAACAGAGTTGTTATCTCTGGGTTGTTGCCCGTGCCACGTGCTAGCGAAGAGAGGAATAGGGAGAGAGAGGAGTTGAACACGTGGCTGCAGGGATGGCGTAGGAGGGAGGGTTTTGGTTTCCTGGATAATTGGGGCTCTTTCTGGGGTAGGTGGGACCTCTACAAACAGGATGGTCTTCACCTGAACCAGAGGGGTACCAATATCCTGGGGGGGAGATTTGTTAGTGCTCTTCGGGGGGGTTTAAACTAAATCAGCAGGGGAATGGGAACCTAAATTGTAGTTCCAGTGTACAGGCTGTTGAGAGTAGTGAGGTAGGGGATAAGGTTACAGGGACGCAAGAGGGCACTGGCAAGCAAGAACTTGGTTTAAAGTGTGTCTACTTCAACGCCAGGAGCATCCGGAATAAGGTGGGTAAGCTTGCAGCATGGGTTGGTACCTGGGATCCTGATGTTGTGGCCATTTCAGAGACATGGGTAGAGCAGGGGCAGGAATGGATGTTACAGGTTCCGGGATTTAGATGTTTCAGTAAGAACAGAGAAGAGGGTAAAAGGGGGGGGGTGTGGCATTGTTAATCAAGGAAAGTATTACAGCGGCAGAAAGGACGTTTGAGGACTCGTCTACTGAGGTAGTATGGGCCGAGGTTAGAAACAGGAGAGGAGAGGTCACCCTGTTGGGAGTTTTCCATAGACCTCCGAATAGTTCCAGAGATGTAGAGGAAAGGATAGCGAAGATGATTCTCGACAGGAGCGAGAGTAACAGGGTAGTGGTTATGGGGGACTTTAACTTTCCAAATATTGACTGGAAATACTATAGTTCGAGTACTTTAGATGGGTCTGTTTTTGTCCAGTGTGTGCAGGAGGGTTTTCTGACACAGTATGTGGACAGGCCAACCAGGGGCGATGCCACTTTGGATTTGGTACTGGGTAATGAACCCGGCCAGGTGTTCGATTTAGATGTAGGTGAGCACTTTGGCGATAGTGATCACAATTCGGTTAGGTTTACCTTAGCGATGGGCAGGGACAGGTATATACCGCAGGGCAAGAATTATAGCTGGGGGAAAGGAAATTATGACGCGATTAGGCAAGATTTAGGATGTGTAGGATGGGGAAGGAAACTGCAGGGGATGGGCACAAACGAAATGTGGAGCTTATTCAAGGAGCAGCTAATGCGTGTCCTTGATAAGTATGTACCTGTCAGGCAGGGAGGAAGTTGTCAAGCGAGGGAGCCGTGGTTTACTCAAGAAGTTGAAGCGCTTGTCAAGAGGAAGAGGGCGGCTTATGTTAGGATGAGACGTGAAGGCTCAGTCAGGGCGCTTGAGAGTTACAAGCTAGCCAGGAAGGATCTAAAAGGAGGGCTAAGAAGAGCAAGGAGAGGACACGAGAAGTCATTGGCGGATAGGATCAAGGAAAACCCTAAGGCTTTCTATAGGTATATCAGGAATAAAAGAATGATAAGAGTTAGAACAGGGCCAATCAAGGATAGTAGTGGGAAGTTGTGTGCGGAATCAGAGGAGATAGGGGAAGCGTTAAATGAATATTTTTCGTCAGTATTTACAGTAGAGAAAGAAAATGTTGCCGAGGAGATTACTGAGATACAGCCGACTAGGCTAGATGGGATTGAGATTCACAAGGAGGAGGTGTTAGCAATTTTGGAAAGAGTGAAAATAGATAAGTCCCCTGGGCCAGATGGGATTTATCCTAGGATTCTGTGGGAAGCCAGGGAGGAGATTGCAGAGCCGTTGTTGTTGATCTTTATGTCGTCATTGTTGACAGGAGTAGTGCCGGAGGACTGGAGGATAGCAAATGTTGTCCCCTTGTTCAAGAAGGGGAGTACAGACAGCCCTGGTAATTATAGACCTGTGAGCCTTACTTCGGTTGTGGGTAAAATGTTGGAAAGGGTTATAAGAGATAGGATTTATAATCATCTTGAAAAGAATAAGTTCATTTGCGATAGTCAGCACGGTTTTGTGAAAGGTAGGTCGTGCCTCACAAACCTTATTGAGTTTTTCGAGAAGGTGACCAAACAGGTGGATGAGGGTAAAGCCGTGGATGTGGTGTATATGGATTTCAGTAAGACGTTTGATAAGGTTCCCCACGGTAGGCTATTGCAGAAAATACGGAAGTATGGGGTTGAAGGTGATTTAGAGCTTTGGATCAGAAATTGGCTAGCTGAAAGAAGACAGAGGGTGGTGGTTGATGGCAAATGTTCATCCTGGAGTTTAGTTACTAGTGGTGTACCGCAAGGTTCTGTTTTGGGGCCACTGCTGTTTGTCATTTTTATAAATGACCTGGATGAGGGTGTAGAAGGGTGGGTTAGTAAATTTGCGGATGACACGAAGGTCGGTGGAGTTGTGGATAGTGTCGAAGGGTGTTGTAGGGTACAGAGGGACATAGATAGGCTGCAGAGCTGGGCTGAGAGATGGCAAATGGAGTTTAATGCGGAGAAGTGTGAGGTGATTCACTTTGGAAGGAGTAACAGCAATGCAGAGTACTGGGCTAATGGGAAGATTCTTGGTAGTGTAGATGAGCAGAGAGATCTTGGTGTCCAGGTACATAAATCCCTGAAAGTTGCTACCCAGGTTAATAGGGCTGTTAAGAAGGCATATGGTGTGTTAGCTTTTATTAGTAGGGGGATCGAGTTTCGGAGCCACGAGGTCATGATGCAGCTGTACAAAACTCTGGTGAGGCCGCACCTTGAGTATTGCGTGCAGTTCTGGTCACCGCATTATAGGAAGGATGTGGAAGCTTTGGAAAGGGTGCAGAGGAGATTTACTAGGATGTTGCCTGGTATGGAAGGAAGGTCTTACGAGGAAAGGCTGAGGGACTTGGGGTTGTCTTCGTTAGAGAGAAGGAGGAGGAGAGGTGACTTAATAGAGCCATACAAGATAATCAGAGGGTTAGATAGGGTGGATAGCGAGAGTCTTTTTCCTCGGATGATGATGGCAAACACGAGGGGACATGGCTTTAAGTTGAGGGGTGAAAGATATAGGACAGATGTCAGAGGTAGTTTCTTTACGCAGAGAGTAGTAGGGGCGTGGAACGCCCTGCCTGCAACAGTAGTAGACTCGCCAACTTTAAGGGCATTTAAGTTGTCATTGGATAGACATATGGATGAAAATGGAATAGTGTAGGTCAGATGATTGGCGCAACATCGAGGGCCGAAGGGCCTGTACTGCGCTGTAATGTTCTAAAAAAAATTATAGCAGTCGAAGATTTCTTCACAATTTCAGGATTTCTTTAAACATAGAAGGCAACTGGAACCACACTTGATGCAGGGGTTTTTCAGAGACAGGAGGCGATAGGAATATGCCACATTTGAAATACAGGTTTCTTCTCAAAAGATGCAGAATTCCTTTGCATAGAGGTAAAACCTTTTCTGGGTCTTCTTCTGATTTCCAGGCAGGTCAAAATCAAATTTCAAATGCTGGCTTTTTTTCCAAACTCACTGGCTTTTAAAATTCAAAACTGAAACTTCCAGAAACAAGTCACATGCCCAGTCATAAAACCTCTCTTGTCACTCAAAGAGTAGCTCTGAGGTCAAACCCCTTCCTGGTTTCCTTGAAATTACCTGCTTTCCTGCCCTTGTTTTACAAGTTCAGCTTTTGTTGAAACTTCCTTTCAAAACATCCATAAAGTTCAGATGTCTCAATGTCCACTGAAATCTTTTACATTTTTTTAAAACACATAGAATCCTCAGTTTTTAATACAAAAACAAAATCCTTGTAACAGCATATTCCTCAGATCCTAAAGCAGCCCATGCCCAGATGCAGCAAGACCTGGACAACATCCAGGCTGATAGCTGGCAAGTAACATTTGTGGCAGGCAATGACCACCTCAAACAAAAGAGAATCTGATCATCTTCCCTTGATGTTTAATGGCATTACCATCGCTCAATCCCCCACTATCAACATCTTGAGAGTTACCATTGACCAGAAACACATTAATACTGTGGTACAAGAGCAGTTCAGAGGCTGGGAATTCTGCGGCGAATAACTCACCTCCTGTCTCCCCAATGCCTGTCCACCATCTACAAGGCACAAGTCAGGAGTGTGATGGAATACTCTCCACTTGCCTGTATAGGTACAGCTCCAACAACCTCATGAAGTTCGACACCAACCAGGATAAAGCAGCCCACTTGATAAGCACCCTATCCACTACCTTTAACATTCATTGCCTTTACCACTGATGCACAGTGGCAGCAGTGCGTACCATTTACAAGATACACTGCAGCAACTTACCAAGCTTCCTTCGACAGCGGATTCCAAACCCCCGACCTCTATCACCTAGAAGGACAAGGCCAGCAACTAGTTGAGTACAAATATAAAATCTTGCTCCGATGAGTCCACTGTTTTGGTAATTCCTCACTTTTCATTTCATTACAAGCATTACATCCTGAAGGCGATCTCACACTCATCCTCCACTCGAGCATAGAAACACCACCACCTGCAAGTTCCCCTCCAAGCCACACACCATCCTGACTTGGAACTATATCGCCGTTCCTCCACTGTCGCTGGGTCAAAATCCTGGAACTCCCTTCCTAACAGCACTGTGGGTGTACCTACACCCCAAGGACTGCAGTAGTTCAAGAAAGCAGCTCACCACCAACTTCTCAAAGGCAATTAGTGATGGGCAATAAATGCTGGCCTAGCCAGTGACGCCCACATCATATGATTGAATTAAAAAAAACACATGATAAAGTAAGTGTGTTTATGTGTCTGCCTGATCTATATATTATAGAATGAAAGGAGGCCATTTGGCCCATCATGCCTGTGCTGGCTCCTTGAAAGAGCTGTCCAGTTAGTCCCACTCTTGCTGTTTCTCCACAGCCCGACAATTTTTTTCATTTTAAAGTATTTTTCCAATCCCCTTTTGAAAATTACTGTTGAATCTGCTTCCATTGCCCTCTCAGGCAGTGCATTCCAGTTCACAACAACTCGCTGTGCAAAAAAAATCTCCTCTTCTCCCCCTTGGCTTCGATTGCCAATTATCTTAAATCTGTTTCCTTTGGTTACCAACCTTCCTGACAGTCAAAACACTTTCTCCCTATCTACTATCAAAGCCCCTCATAATTTTGAACACCTCGAAGAAATCTCTCATTAACCTCCTTTGATATATTTCAACATGCTGGAAAATACGCCAAATAAAGGGGCAAGAGTCAAACTTTTTTGGGATTCCGTACTCTCATCTTCTTCTTCTTTGGCCTCCTTGTCTCGAGAGACAATGGGTAAGCGCTTGGAGGTGGTCAGTGGTTTGTGGAGCAGTGCCTGGAGTAAAGGCCAATTCTAGAGTGACAGACTCTTCCACAGGTGCTGCAGAAAATTTTCTTTGTTGGGGCTCTTCCCTTGCGCTTCTGTTTTTTTTCCTGCCAACTGCTAAGTCTCTTCGACTCGCCACACTTTAGCCCCGCCTTTATGGCTGCCCCCCAGCTCTGGCGATCGCTGGCAACTGACTCCCACGACTTGTGATCAATGTCACAGGACTTCATGTCGCGTTTGCAGATGTCTTTAAAGCGGAGACATGGACGGCTGGTGGGTCTGATACCAGTGGCGAGCTCGCTGTACAATGTGTCTTTGGGGATCCTGCCATCTTCCACGCGGCTCACATGGCCAAGCTATCTCAAGCGCCGCTGACTCAGTAGTGTGTATACGCTGGGGATGTTGGCCACCTTGAGGACTTCTGTGTTGGAGATATGGTCCTGCCACCTGATGCCAAGTATTCTCCGGAGGCAGCGAAGATGGAATGAATTGAGACGTCACTCTTGACTGACATACGTTGTCCAGGCCTCGCTGCCACAGAGCAAGGTACTGAGGACACAGTCTTGATACACTGGGACTTTTGTGTTCTGTGTCAGTGCGCCATTTTCCCACACTCTCTTGGCCAGTCTGGACATAGCAGTGGAAGCCTTTCCCCTGCGCTTGTTGATTTCTGCATCTAGAGACAGGTTACTGGTGATAGTTGAGCCTCGGTAGGTGAACTCAAGAACCACTTCCAGAGCGTGGTCGCCGATATTGATGGATGGAGCATTTCTGACGTCCTGTCCCATGATGTTCATTTTCTTGAGGCAGATGGTTAGGCCAAATTCATTGCAGGCAGCCGCAAACCTGTCGATGAGGCTCTGCAGACACTCTTCAGTGTGAGATGTTCAAGCAGCATCGTCAGCAAAGAGGAGTTCCCTGATGAGGACTTTCCGTACTTTGGTCTTCGCTCTTAGATGGGCAAGGTTGAACAACCTGCCCCCTGATCTTGTGTGGAGGAAAATTTTCCTGTACTCTCATACTCTGCCTTAAAGCAGAGACAAATGGGAGACTGAATAGAGGCATAAAAATTATGAAGAGTTTTGGTAGAGCAAATAGGAAGCAACTTTTCCTCTGGCAAGTGGGTCAATAACCAGAGGTCATAGATTTGTATGATTTAATTTGTTTACATTCAATTGTCAAGCATTTCTGTTTTAATCGATTGGCATTAGAGGTGATCTGGAGGATAAATTGAATCTCCATCTTGTGGTAGTAGAAGTCAAAACCAGCACTGTAACTTTATTTCAGCAGAGACTGTTGCATTTGAAATGGGGCAAGATTCAGGGCTGTGGGGAGGGAGCAGAACATTTGGATTAGTTTTGGATTGCTGCAGCAAAGAATTGACTTAGACTTGATGAGTTGATAGCCTTCTTTTCTTGTTATAGTAATCTCTGATTCTCCCTTCTCAAATCAAAAAACGTTCCAGTCAATTTTCAGTGCTCCTTTAAATACTGTTTTACTCTAAACGCTTCATGTGTTGAGTCTGCAGGCAAAATAGATTTGAGTCGCAGTTCAATTTTGATTGTACTTGTGCAAAGGCAGGAGTAGATCAAACCCCCTGTACACAAATGGCTGTGTGGCAGTGGTGCATCACCATAGGTTATGTGCACAGTGACCCAACTAGTGAAAATGCTGTGGAAAGGGACTGTTTTAAATCTACTTACTGCAGCTGCCCAGTATACTGGAAGAAGTCAATTCTCCTCAGAGTCACCAATGTTCAAGGGAGTGAGGCTTCATAAAGCAGTAATATTAGTGTTACTAATGTGTTCAGTAGTGATTATAGTGAATGGTGCATCTCCGTGTGCTGTAGAATACATCAAGCTAGCTAGAACCCCTGTGCTCTGGATTGTGCTGAGTTTGCTGATCTGAACCGCTGGGCAGGGTGTACGGGAATGGGAGACAGGGGGAGGGAGGGTGGTGGGGTGGAAAGGGAAATTAGCAAGTTGCCTTCCGCCTGATAACTGCCCAATGATCCATAAGGAAGGTGTATATATATATATATGGGGATGTTTGGTAAGGTTAGGATCGAATACAGTTATAGAATCTTATGGCATGTAAGGAGACCATTTGGCCCATCATGCCTGTGCTGGCTGTTTGAAAGAGCTGTCAAATTAGTCCCATTCTCCTGCTCTTTCCCTCTAGGCCTGCATTTTTTTTCCAATTCCCTTTTGAAAGTTGCTGTTGAATCTGCTTCCACTGCCCTTTCAGATAAGCATTCCAGATCATAATAACGCTGCATTCAAACAATTCTCCTCATTTTCCCCCTTAGTTCTTTTGTCAATTATCTCCCTATCTATTCTATCAAAGCCCTCATAATTTTCAACACCTCTATCAAATCTCCCAATAACGTTTCTGCTCAGAAGAAAACAGTCCCAGCTTCTCTCGTCTCTCCAATTATCTGACGTCCCTCAACACTAGTCAAGTAAATCTCCTGCACACCTTGTCCAGGGCCTTGATGTTTTTACTAAAGTGTGCTACTTAGAATTGGACACATTACTCCAACTGAGGCCTAACCAGTAATTTATAAAGGTTTAGCATAACAATCCCATAAATCAGTGCACTCACAAGGCCTTGTCTGTCTCCGGATACTGGCAGGGACGGCCAGATATGTACTGAAAAAGGAAAGATTTGCAGTGCTATGGGGATAGAGCAGGAGATAGTGGGACTAATTGGGATAGGTCTTTCAAAGTTCCAGCACGGGCACCATGAACTAAATGGCCTCCTGCTATGCTGTATAATTCAATGGGCTGAATTTTGCCCTTAACGGGGAAGTCCTGGCTCTCGGTCTGCAAACGGGAGGCAACCCTACGTTGGCCAGCGGCAGGACCCAGGGTGGCATATTGCTGGCGGTGGCAAATTAAAAGCCTACTGCCCACCAATTAAGGATGGAGACCTGCCTCCACGAGCTGCTGGCCCAATCAGAGGGCCAGCAGCTCAGCAATGCCACTGCTAGTGGGGGCAGTTGTTGAGGCTGCAGCTCCAGGGAGAGGATGTCTTCATAGCCTGGAGCTCTCAAAGACAGATAAGTTGGTTTGCAGAAGGATGGGGTGGAAGGGGGTCGGGTGGGGGGGTGGGGGGGGGGGTGCTACCCATAAAATAAACTGTCCCCCAGAACTCTCTGGTCGGCCACCAGGTTTCACTGGGTAGTCTCCCCATGCAGCGGTGGGCCTTCCTGATGTAGACAAAATGCCTGGGGAGGTGGGAAGTGGCCCTTAATTGGCTACCTAAGTGGCTCAGTTTGCCTCCCAGCGGGCGTCCTAGCTGCCAACATTCCTGCCTTCCCCCGCCAGTTGCCAGCCCCTCCGCCTGCAAGCCCGTCCCCAAAGGGCTCCGAAATTTCAGCCCAATGATCCAAGATCAAGTGCTATAGGACTGGCAGTTCCACAGGATATTTGTGTCACACTTACAGTTACAGTGCTGTGGCATTCCTCTTTTAACAGCTTCAGAGGTTCCGATGATTTACAGGGGCACTGTTACAGGAGTCGCTTTGCAATACTTCATGTGATTCTGTGAGGGCCATTCAGTATGTTCTACACCGAGTATGTAACTCCATAAAATATTTCGTAAAATAGTCCTCCTCCAGTCAGTCATGTGACTCTTACTCTGAAGTGATGATATCTCAATAGATTCATGTCGTCTTCGATCAATGTCGCCTTAGTTCCATTGAGCTGTCATTGCTGGTGTTTTCATTTTATTGAGGTTGTAATATATTATTGAATTCATAGATGGTGGAGTGTGAATAAAAGGCTATTATTTATTCTCTGGTTCAAATGGCATCTATAAACCATTCAAGTTTGCTGTTCTGGCTTATGATATCATCGCAATACATTAATTAAATTATAGCCTTATTACTCAGTCCCGAACATGTATAATTTGATATAGAATGGTCTAAATAATGTAACAATTGTGACATTTAATCAAACAAACTGGAATTATTAGCATTGAACCCCATGTTTAAAAATGACTTTTCAACATAGTTAGTCTTTTAAATTTCAGCTCACTTACGATAGCTGGCACTTGATCTTTTGATAATGGCTGTTAAATGTTATTACCACGCTGCGGACAGGCTGTGCCTTATTTAGGTTGTCTGCCTCCAACCAGTCAAGTGATTATTTTCAAACACTACAACAACAATTTACATTTATAATTTCTGCAGGCGCAGGAGCGTAATCGGACAAAACATTTGACACTGAGCTCAGAGAAAGAATCTTTAGGATGGGTGATCAAAAGCTTGGTCAAAGTGGTTGTAGGTTTTAAGGAGTGTCTTAAAGGAGGGGAGAGAAGTAGAGAAGTTTAGGCATGGAATTCCAGGGCCGAGACAGCTGAAGGCATAGCCGTCAGCGGCAGGGCAAAGGAAGTTGGGAATGCGCAAGTGCCCAAAATCACAGGAGCTAAGAGATCTCGGAAGATTGTACGGATGGAACCAGTTGCACAGAGATAGGGAGGGGCGAAGCCATGGAGAGATATCTACACAAGAATGAAAACTTTAAAATGGAGATGCTCAGGGGACTAGGAGTCAGCAAGCCCGGGGGCAATGGGCGAACAGGACTTGGTGCGATTTAGGATACAGGCAGTAGAGTTTTGGATGCGCTCAAATTTATGGAGGATGGAAGAACAGTAAATAACTGTAATCCTGAAATCCATCCTTTCCTTCACTTCCTCGTTGGTAGCAAGACGTTTAATATTTTATTTTATTTATATGATATCTTTGGAATTCCTGACCTAAAGCTTTCTACCTCTGCTTGGTTCTTTGAAAACCTCCATAAAACCCATCTCTTCAACCGAACTTTTGGTCACCCCTCTTAATCTCGCCTTTCATGGCTTCGGGTCTGCTTTCCCACACAACTGCACTGTGAAGCACGGTGGGGAGTTTTTATTTTACATTAAAGGAGCATTATAAATGGAAGTTCTTGTTGCTAAGTGACGTTAGCTTTTGGGAAAGAGCATGATTATTTCCAGAAATTAAATGAAAAGCCACAAGACAATGCAGTGAAGCTCGAGTAACTTTGAAGCCATAAGAAATATTCATAGATGTTCAGGCATATGGAAGGAGAGGCACACAAAGAGTTGTGGAGAGATAACTTTCTAAATCATCCAGAGAAAGGCCAAAAACCACTGGTTTTATGACTTCATTTTAAAAATTTCATTTTATAGCAGTCTTTAGAGAATGGTGGCAGGCCAGCAATAAGGTACAAGGAATGTTAGGGTGATTAAATAAAGAGTAAGTGGTATCTGACGATGAGTTACAAGGTAGTAATTTAATCAGTGGTTCTGACATTGTTCTACTGACACAGCGGGTTAGATGTTGACTCACTGTGATGGTGTAAACCGGGTGGTAGCAAATTAGCCACCCGTTTTACATCTCTCCCCACTTTTATTTCCATTGAGGCCCAGATCTACCCCGGTGAAATCAATGGAAAAGTTTATTTTGGGTCTCATATCCAGGCTGCTATGGTAGGAATGGAAAATACATGAGAAGTCAGCAGGTAGGATTTATATATCATGCAAGGCTGATGTGTTAATGGCCAATGTCATAACTGAGACATAGATTTATCATGCACTCTGTTTACACTACAATATCAAGTAATAGCTTAAAACAATAAAAGGTAGGATTTGAAGTCGAGCATAAATTATGGAGTAACCCCAATTAAAGCCTGGCAACCCGACTGCATGTCTCAGCCTCGGGTCGGGTCGGGCTGGAATGTACTGTTTTGTTTCGTAGTGTTTTCGTTTTAATCTATGAGTCTGTTCTGTTTCAGTAATAGGTTTGTTATTTTCAGGTTGGGTTGGGCATTTTAAAAAATGAAAGGACTCGGGCCCGGGTCAGGTTCAGATTGGCTATTGTCGGGTCGGGTTTTAATTTTACAGTTGAGCCGGGCTTTAGGCCCAGTGCCTCCACAGTGATGTCTGTGTACAATTGTGACCTTTGTTAATCGTTCCAGTCAATGACATGTTGACACTAATTGTTTCACACTAAAATTATCTAAAGGGGAAATCCTACTCGTACTGATCTATTTTTTGTTGTAAAATTAGTTAACAAAGTATTTTTGCCCTAGTCGGAAGTTAGATATCTCCTTAACACAAGTCTGTCCTTAATGACCAGAAGCACCTTGCATTTTTATAACATGTCTTATGTTCAGGAAAATATCTCTGAGTGTTCTGTATATTCAGGAGGAAAATGGTGGACAGCAGCATAGGAAAAGAGGGGAATAGAAGACATGGGGACATGGAAGGCTTTTGAAAACTGAGCAGAAGGTGGCAAAGCAGAAGGAAAATCTCATGGCCCCTTTTTGCCCTCCTAATTTCCTTCTTAAGTGTAGTCCCACATCCCCTAACATCCTCGAGGGACTCGCTCGATCCCAGCTGCCTATACCTGACATATGCCTGCTTCTTTGTACTGACCAGACCCTCAATATCCCTCGTCAACCAAGGTTCCCTAAACTTGCCAGCCTAGCCCTTCCATCTAACAGGAACATGCCGGCCCTGAACTCTTCCTATCTCACTTTTAAAAGCCTCCCACTTGCCAGACTGTCCCTTTACCTGTAAACAGCCTCTCCCATTCAACTTTTGAGAGTTCCTGTCTGATGCCAATTTAGGACTTCAACCTGAGGACCAGTCCTATCCTTTTCCATAACTATCTTATAACTTTCCATAACTATTTGCGAAAGGCTGGCGGAACTTGCATTGGAAGAGAGCCTGAATGTGACTTGAAACTGGAGTTTCAACTTTGAACTCTGACAAGAGGGTGGCACAGTGGTTAGCACCGCAGCCTCACAGCTCCAGGGACCCGGGTTCAGTTCTGGGTACTGTCTGTGTGGAGTTTGCAAGTTCTCCCTGTGTCTGCGTGGGTTTCCTCCGGGTGCTCGGGTTTCCTCCCACATGCCAAAGACTTGCAGGTGATAGGTAAATTGGCCGTTATAAATTGCCGCTAGTGTAGGGAGGTGGTAGGGCATATGGGATTACTGTAGGGTTAGTATAAATGGGTGGTTGTTGGTCGGCACAGACTCGATGGGCCGAAGGGCCTGTTTCAGTGCTGTATCTCGAAAGAAAAAAGTCCTTCAGTGTCTGGAACATTCCTTTACCTAAAAAAAAATTGTTTCTGACATTTCTGAAGATCAGTTTCCATTGTACTCAATTCAAAGTTCGGTAAGTGGGTGTTATTTCTGTTGAGAATATACCTGGGACTTCATTTCTAGTCACATACAACTATCATGCTCAAACAGACAGATGGGCGAGGTGCATGGAGTAATAACATAGGATTGGTCCTTCCAGTGTAGATTATTCGGATCTGTTGAAGTGGATAAGGAAAGATATACTGCAACTGAAAGCTATCAGTAGTAAAACATATACACAACTGTGCTTGATTATCCAAAATTTTCATAAAATATGGCATTCAAAAAGACACTGGGGTGAATTTCGACTGTGTCTGATTGTGCAAAATGGCTGAGAGCAAAATAGCAGCAACATCTCTCCCAATTTTTCTTTTAATTGAAATCAATGGGAATAAAAATCCAGACAGTTATAAAACAGGCTGCCGATTTACTCTCAGTCATTTTAAACAATCGTATAAAGTCAAAATCTACCCCACTGTGTATTGTAAATCATATCAATGACTGTTTGCAGAGATCATGATAACCACGAGCCTAATGCTTTATTCTGTGAGAAAGTTAATGGGCTGGACTTTAAGTGCCTGCCACTGGGAGTGGTGACAGGCGACAAAAATGGCAACCCGCGTGTGCGAGCCGCACGCTGCACTGCCACTGTGATCTTCTGCTCGGTGGCTCATTTAAACACCCCGCTCGGCCTGCCCCCCCACCGCCAAATCATGTGGGGGCTCTCCAATGCCGGAAAAGGGATCAGCTGCCTGTGTGCAGGCACTGGCACCATTTTGAAAGGGCTGTGTAGGGCTGGCTAATTTAAATTTTTTTAAGCGAACAGCCCCTCCCCCACTATTCAAATTAAAACTCTGTCACCCCTTTCCCACCCCCCCCCAATAACAATAAAATTAAGTATCTGCACTTACCCGCCCCCCCCAAACCGAACACTTACCTTTCAAATATGACCTTCCCCTGCAAACTAAACATAGTTCACAGTTCACCCCTTCCCACCATCCCCTACACTAATGACAAAAGTTTCATGCTGTTCCCCTCCCAGACTAAAAATCTCGCATTCCCCCCTTCCCTACCACTGCGGTGTCTGCTTTCCCCAGACGGGAAAGTGAAGGCGCAGGACTGCAGGCTGCCGCTCTGAAGATAGTGGCCCAACCATTAGATCGCAGGTAAGTGTATTTAAATGTATGCATTTCATTAATTACCATATGTTAATTCAGGTCCCACCGCCCAGCGGCGGGGGGAGGGTGTGCGGGGAGGGGGCGGCTGCCACGGCGACTCACCGCCACCACTGCGAAGATTAGGCCCGGCCGTCCCGGCAACAGCTCCATGGTAGGCCACTGTTGGCTTTTGGCCCCTCCACCACCACCCCCCCACCCCCGATGTCGGGGGCCCTGTAGAATCCAGCCCAGTGAGAGGGAGCTGGAACAGTTCTTGACAACTATTTGCATTAATATAGCGCCTTTAATGTAGAAAAATGTTCCAAGGAACTTCGCAGGAGCGTTACCGAACATGCTTTGACACCAAGCCACATGTGATATTTGGACAGATGACCAAATGCTTGGTGAAAGGAGCCGTTTTGCACCACCGTCACCCTGCGTAAAGTGGTAACGGAGGCGGGAACGGGTTGGGAAGGTCTCCCAGTGCCTCCCACTCCATTTTACGCCAACCCCCCTCCCCGCCACCATCTCCCTCGTCGGGGTTGCATAAAATTCTGGCCATAGACTTAATGGCACAGGGACCAAAGGATCTGGGGATGCATGTCCGTAGATCTTTGACAGTGGCAGGATATACTGAGAGCTGTCAGAAATGCATTTGGGTTCTTGGGCTTCATGAATAAAGGCATTGAGTACAAAAGCAGGGAAGTTATGCTGAACCTTTATAAGCTCTGGTTAGGCTACAACTGGGGTATTGCTTTCAGTTCTGGTCACCACACTTTGGGAAAGATGTGAGGGTCCGTGAGAGGGTGCAGAGGAGATTTACCAGAATGGTTCCAGGGATGAGGATTTTGAACTACAAGGTTAGGTTGGAGAAACTGGGGTTGTTCTCCTTGGAGCAAAGTAGACTGCGGGGAGATTTGAGGTGTACAAGACTTATGACAGGTTTGGGTAAGGTAGACAAAGAAAAACAGTTCCCATTAGCAGATGGTACAAACACTGGGAGACACAGATACAAGGTTTTGGGCAAGAGATGCAGGGGGAATGTGAGGAAGAACTCTTTTACAAATCAAGTGATAATGACTTGGAACATGCTGCCTATGAAGGCCTTGGAAGTGGAGACTGTCAGTGATTTTTAAAGGTAATTGGATGAAGCAAATAAACTTGCAGAGTTTTAGGGATAGAGTGGGGGAATGGGACTGCCTGGATTGCCCTACGGAAAGCTGGTGTGGACTCGATGGGCTGAATGGTCTCCTTCTGTGCTGTAAATGACTCTATGGGGAGAATTTTACGCCCTTCCCCTGCGGCGGGTTTGGAGCTGGGAAGAGCCTGTAATCGGGAGGGATGGTGGCGGGGGGATCCCACACCTTCCCACCCATGCCGAAATTAAGATCGGGGCTGGAAGGCCTGTGAATGGCCTACCAGCCCCACCGCCATTTGAGACCCTTTAGTGGGAAATTAATACCCAATGAAGGGCCTCATCCCACCGCTGCCACAGCTATCCCAGCGGCGAGCATGCTGTCGCTGCACGGGGAGCACGACAAGAGAAACCGTGCGTGTTGCTTGCCGGCTCCGGGTGGGGAGAGTGTCCCTTACTAAAAGGCACTTAGTGCCTGAATGAGGGACCGGCATCAGGAGGGGATGGTGGGCCACTGAGAGCCACTCCCCTACTTTGCTAACAACCCCCCTCCCTTGTACCTCCACTCCACGAGACCCCTCCTGACCTACCTGTGGCCTGGGTCCAGCACTGCCCCTGGTTCTCGGGTAGGTGATCCACTGGCAGCAGCCACTGCCTCCGCTGTGGCGCTGCTCAATTAAAGAGCTGCCAAGCTCTGATTAGCTGACAGCTCTCAGAGGGCGGGACTTCCATCACTGGCATCCTTGATCCATGGAAGGCCCGCCGCTGTCCAGTAAAGTGCCGAACTGGTGTTTAATTTTGTGAGCCTCCCACAGAAGAGGCGGCGCGGGGTTCTCGCCAGCGCTTTTGTTGGAGGTCGAGACCCCCGTCGCCCAGATAAAATCCTGGCCTATGTCCCTATATGGTTCACACTTGGTCCATGTGATCTCCTGGGATGTTTTTGACCACTTGAGGGAGTCGAAGAGGAATTTTCCAGAATTTTTGATCCTGTGTTTTTCTTTGGTTTGTGATTAGTGGAGGTGGGATAGGGGGATGGGAAGTGAGATTTCTGGTGGGACATGGGGGAGTTAGGGTTGGATGACGTGACTAGACATAAAGTTCCAGCCATCATTAGTGTAGGGCAGACTTGATGGACCAGCTGGTCTTTTCCTGCCTGTCACTTTGCATATCGAATGAATGTGAGACAGAAAGCATGTTGCTCAGACTGCAATATTTTGAAATGCATATGTAGTAGATCTGGTCTAATTTATATTATATCTGATTTAAGCCTTGTAGTATGCTGAAGAAAAGGTCTCAATCGATATAATAAAGTGTATTGTGTTAGCTATAGGAGATTTTTTTTTAAATCACACTTTTCTCATTGGCTCAAATCAGCAATGGAGGGTGAAATCTAGATCGGCAATTATTTGAAATTTCATTGAGTTACTTCACTGCACTGCATGTAGTTTTTCGAAATGGTTCCATTTATGATCCGGATGAAAATATCACCAAATAAATAACATTTAAGAACAAAATAGATTTACATTTATATAGCGCCTTTCATGACCACCAGACATCTCAAAGCACTTTACAGCCAATGAAGTACTTTTGGAGTGTAGTCACTGTTGTAACATAGGAAACATGGCAGCCAGTTTATGCACAGCAAGCTCCCACAAACAGCAATGGGATAATGACCAGATGATCTGTTTTAGTGATGTTAATTGAGGGATAAATATTGGTCAGGACACCAGGGAGAACTCGCCTGCTCTTCTCTGAAATAGTGCCATGGGATCTTTTATATCCATCTGAGAGGGCAGGCGGGGCCTCAGTTTAATGTCTCATCCAAAAGATGACCTCCAACAGTGCAGTACACCCTTAGTACTGAGTTGGAGTGTCAGCCTTGATTTTTGTGTTCAAGGCCTGGAGTGGGACTTGAACAGGGAACCTTGTAACTCAGAGGCAAGAGTGCTACCGACTAAGGCATGGCTGATGCCTTATGAAGTAAGAAGCCTATTAAAACATTACAATTACTATTAAAATTATACATCTTGTTAGGTCCCTTGCAAATGGGTGGCGCAGTGGTTAGCGCCACAGCCTCACAGCTCCAGCGACCCGGGTTCAGTTCTGGGTACTGCCTGTGTGGAGTTTGCAAGTTCTCCCTGTGACTGCGTGGGTTTCCTCTGGGTGCTCCGGTTTCCTCCCACATGCCAAAGACTTGCGGGTTGATAAGTAAATTGGCCATTGTAAATTGCTCCTAGTGTAGGTAGGTGGTAGGAGAATTTGAGGGAAGGTGGGGATGGGAGAAGGAAATGGGATTAATGTAGGATTAGTGTAAATGGGTGGTTGATGGTCAGCATGGACTCAGTGGGTTGAAGGGCTTGTTTTGGTGCTGTATCTCTCTGTGACTCTATGTCAGTGAGGGAACTTATGCCTTTTTGAAGACCCTTTAACAAAATTAGTTAATTGGGCATCAAGTCCAACTCGGGATTCTCCAGTGGCCTTCGCAGCCATTAACAGAAGTGTTGGGTGGTTTTATACTTAAACTAAATTTTCCATAGAGTCTGGAGGAGCAGGAATACGACCTGGTGATCGACTTCCCTCAATTGCCTGATCCAACTGTCATCCTAAAAGTTCCCTCAGAATTGCTGTCGATAGCCCAAAATTGATTTTGCTTCTGGGGCAAGCTGCCGCTGAGGGGATGGGTGCTGGAAATTTGACCTGAATATGCAGTAGAGGCTGGTGTCCCAGTTTCTGGAAGGCCTCAGGCCTCTTTGCTCGGGCACTCATTCCTCTTGTATTTCCATCCCTGGGCCTGAAAACAAGCAAGGACTAGTGTCTACTTCATTGACTGAAGAACACAAAAAATATATATTGTTTTTTTTAAAAGTCTTCCAAGAGAGACAGGAGACTTTTTGGGGTAGACACTTGTTATGGCCTACTTTGGGTGCATAACTGGTAGCAAACTTGGAAACTGGAGATTGGCCTCTAGAACCAACTTCGTCACATGGCCTGATTTAGGGTGGACCACTTGACCCTGCTAGCAGTGGCTGTAAGGGAAGTGCAGAGAGGAATGCTGGGTAGAAGAACAGGAGTTGGGTAGTGGTGAATATGGGTCTGCAGCGAACTTTAGGAGTGTTGTGGAGTCTGGATGAGCACTCTTTTCCTTCCTGCTCAACAGGAAGGTAAGTATATATGTGTGTGTATGGGTATATATAACTTATGTTTTGGTGGATCAGCTTGTTGAGGTGCAGCTATTCTACTGAAATCTGAGTGGAGCAGGTACAGCATTGATGAGTTTTGCTTAGGAATCCTCTATCAGCTACAAATCTAATGCCTATTTAAAATGGCTGCCCAGGTGGCCTGAAAATTGTCCACGGCCAATATGACATCCCTGGGGCGCAGGGCATAACCCTGTGAAATTGGCCATTTTTGCACATCGAAGATCAGTTTCTACTCCATTACCTCCAGTACCAGGTGGGATTTGAGTCATTATAACTAGAACCAAGAAATAAAAATGAGCTGAAGAGAAGATTAGATGAACTAAGAGCTTCCTTCTTTACCAAATGTATCTGTAATCCAAAGTTTTGCTAATATGTTTGCAGTCCTTCCTGAATTTCTGCTTTCATATCAGCCTTTTATTTGCTGAATGAAAGGAGAAATTCACAAAATATTGCACAGGACAAATTGCCTTTTCATTTCTCTTCCAGATACATATATTTAAATATCAAACAATAACAAAATTTCAAAGTGTAAAAGTTCACTTGTCACTACTAAATTATAAAAATGGTAGAATGTCTCCAGGTAAATAGATTGATTCCCCTCTGTTGACACAGATGTGACATTTGCCTTGTCAGAGCATATTCAGCATGCTTTGTGTGCACTGTGCTGACGGAGCACTGATTTGGACACCTTCCAGGAGCTAATGCATTATTTTATGCATTTATTCACCTGTATAAGAAAATTTCAGGTGGGGGGGGGGGGGGTGGAAAAAAATCCTTTGTGATTTTTGTGAACCTACTAATCTTGTTTTTGTCCAGAAAATAAAATTCTGTTTTGTCCTGTGGACTTCCTGTTGAAAATAGCTGTGTTAGCTGATTCCAATGGTTGGAGCGGAGGGAGATTCTTGGCAGCTTCATTGCATCTGCTGACATTGTGGGAGGGTTGCTGACAAATTATATCAGTGAAGTAATGACTTAATTGCCATAGTTCTGGCAGATGCTGAATGGCAGTAGTGATGGAGGGAAGAGTGAGGTTTGTCAACAGATGGAAGGGAAGCCTCAAGTGTTGATCTCAGAAGCCTTGCACATTGATCTCAGGAGCTAGGGAGGATTCAACACCATCAGACTGGGAAAAGCATTGAACACTGATCAGAGAGCTTGCGTTGTCAGGTGAGGGAGGCTGTGAGTATTGTTTTAGATTATTGACCATAGAATCTGACAAGGGAATCCTTTCATATTGATCTTCGAAGCCTGGAACCTTTCTGGGTGGTATTGATCTAAGAAGCTTTGATCATTGATCCAGGTACATCCAATATGAAACACATTGAATATTGACAAAGAAAACTTCGAGGTATTGATGCAAAGCACCTGAGTGTGATGCCTTTGAGCATCAACCTTAGAAAACTTCAGTCCAGGAAACAGGAAGCTATTTTTTAATATGTTATTGTACATAGGTCAATATTTTAAGGCTTGTATGACTGACTGCCACATTAACCTGTAATGACATTTTCAGTTGTAGAGGAGTTGCAAGGTTAAGGAAAAGGAAAGAACGTGCATTTATGTAGCACCTTTCATGGCCTCAGGATGTTCTAACGGTCTTTACAACCAATTACCTACCTTTGAACTGTTGTGATGTAGAAAAGACAGCAACCAATTTGCACACAGCTAGGTCCCACAAACAGCAACATGATAATGACTAGATAATCTGTTTTTAGTGATGTTGATTGAAAGATAAATGTTGGCCAGGACACTGAGTAGATATATTCAAACCTTGAGGTTTGACATAAGTGACACTGTACAAAGAGCAATAAAGATTGTGGCATAAGGCTTGAAAATAAATGGGGGAGGTTCCATTTGCACTAGAAGAAAAGGATTTGAAGCAAAACTGACCATTTGCTGAGTGTATTCAGTCAATATGGAACTGTTGCCAAGGCAGACCATGAGCTGAGATACATCTCAAGAATTTTACAAGCAAGAACAAGTTTTGTGTACACCAGCAGGAGATTCAGTCATGAAGAGTATCATAAACCAACCCAATGCTGCATTCAAGGTTCACACATGTACATTTTCCATTCTGATTAATTAGGAGCAAGATTCCCAATTGATGTTCTTCCTGACCGTGGAGTATTGAAATTAGTTTTAAAGCATGAATCATTGTCCTGGCTTAGATTGTCCAACTCAGTTTCAACCATAGATTAAACTGGACCTTCCTGGTCAATGTCATACGAGATGGTGCAATTCCAAACTGAGCCACATATGGGGCTTTCTAGTCATTTTGTGTGTGAATATGTGCATGTGATGTCCCCCTGCATTTGCACCCCTACTCCATTATCAATCTGGAGAGAAATTGGAGGTAATTTTAACCTAACTCGCCAGTGGGAAACTCACAGGAATGAGTGGAATGCTGGTTTTACGTCCCGACCAATTTAACTCTCCGTTGAAGACATTTGTGTCCTAACTTGCACCGTCCAGTTCATCCATCACCCTGTTCTTGCTGGTTTACATTGGCTTCCAGTCTGGCAACACCTTGATTTAAAAAATCACGTGCTTGTTTTCAGCTTCTCACTCCACCCTATATCTGCAACCTCATCTAACTCTGCACCCCTCCAATTCTGGCCTTTTGCGCATCCCCAATTTTAATTGCTTCACCATCGGATGGCCATGCACTCAGCTTCCTAAGCTCTGGAACACCCTGCCTAAACCTCTCAGGCTCTCACCTCCTTTTAGATGCTCCTTAAAAAACTACCTCTTTGTCTAAGCTTTCAGTCACCTGCACTAACATCTTATATGGCGCGGTGTCAAATTTTGATTGATAACACTCCTGTGAAGAATCTTGGGTTGTCTTACTATGTTAAAGGGGCTATATAAATGCTGTTGTCGTTGCTGTCGCATTGTTCACACTATTCAGCCAGTACAGAATTTCTGAAACAAAAGCAGGTTGTGGATTGATGAATTTCAGCTGCTCTTTTGAAAAATGGTGTCGCTTAGCATATGTCTAGAGGACAACCACATTTACAGTCTCCTCCATATTCATTAAACCTGTCAGCATGTTGTGCTACTAGGATACCTTTCTGCAGATTTTTGATTTAGATTTAGATTTAGAGATACAGCACTGAAACAGGCCCTTTGGCCCACCGAGTCTGTGCCGACCATTAACCACCCATTTATACTAATCCTACACTAATCCCATATTCCTACCACATCCTCACCTGTCCCGATATTCCCCTACCACCTACCTATACTAGGGGCAATTTATAATGGCCAATTTACCGATCAACCTGCAAGTCTTTTGGCATGTGGGAGGAAACCGGAGCACCCGGAGGAAACCCACGCAGACACAGGGAGAACTTGCAAACTCCACACAGGCAGTAACCAGAATTGAACCCGGGTCGCTGGAGCTGTGAGGCTGCGGTGCTAACCACTGCGCCGCCCTAATGATAATGATATAAGATATTGGGTGAGAAATTGGGATTGTTTGTGTCCTTTTTTTAGGCACTAAGAGTGCCCTTAGAGCTCCAAGATAATATCCACAGAGCATGCACACACTTGAAGGGCAAAATGTGTCGGATGCTATATTAATGAGGGCTGACTTCAGGGCTTCTGCACAAACCAGTTGCTCCAAGACATGGGTGCATTCGTAGCTATTCCGTTTGGAATACAGAATGACTTGGGAATGAACAGAGCCCATGCAAAGCAGGGCAAGCTGCTGGAGGAGTGAGGAGGACAAGGTCGCTCAGCAGGCGGGCTTATCTGCCTAGAGTGTTGAGGAAGCAATTCTCCTACCTGAACTTCAGCAAGGAACAATGTGTAAGATGTCTGCATTTCAGTAAGGATGTCCTCACTGAAATCTGCCACCTGCAGCAGCCACAACTGCAACCAGAGCAGGGCAAGGATGGCATTGCCAATGGCTGTGAATGTGACCATGGTGATGTGTTTTTATGCATCTAGCCCCTTCCAGGCTGGATCTGGAGATATTTGCAACATCTTGCAGTTTGCTGCCCACTGTTGCATAAAGGATGGCTGACAGGCAACAGCAAAGGCACTTTTTTAAAATGTGTTTGTTCATGGGATGTGGGCGTCGCTGATTATGCCAGCACTTATTACCCATCCCTAATTGCCCTTGAACTGAATGGCTTGCTAGGCCAATTCAGAGGGCATTTAAGAGTCAACCACATTGCTGTGGGTCTGGAGGCACATTATGGCCAGACCAGGTAAGGACAGCAGATTTCCTTCTCTAAAGGACATTAGTGAACCAGATGGGTTTTTACAACAATCAACAATGGTTTCATGGTCACCACTAGACTTGTTTTTTAATTCCAGATTTATTAATTGAATTCAAATTCCACCATCTGCCGTGGTGGGATTTGAAACCCATGTCCCCAGAGCATAAGCCTGGGTCTCTGGGTTACTAGTCTAGTGACATTACCACTACGCCACCGCCTCCCCATTTGGTGGTGGATTGGCATGGGTGGGAGGACAAATGCTATCGTCCTGGGAGAGGACAGCAGGTTCGTTCGTGTTCCAAGAAAGCACTGCCGCTGCTCAGGACTACAGTGCATTGGCAATCCCAATAATCTATTGGAGGACAGATTGCTGAGTTTCTGTGACAGCTGCAAGCCCCTTTGCACACTATAATCCATCGCCTTGATGGCAGCAGTCTGAGCTTCCACTGCAGGCACTCATACTGGGTGGTTGCTGCATGTACTGCAATGGAAGCTGCAACATTGGCCATCCGATGCTGCATCATGTTTGGACCCACAAGTGCATGAACAGAGTTGGCCACCACTACCATGCCGGAAAGGATGGGCTCCAAGCTTTGGGCTAAGCCCTGAACCAGGTTGGATCTGGACTCCTTCATAATCCTTTCCATTGACTATCGGCCTTCTGGCAGGCTTCCCAATGCACCAAGCATTTTGTTGTGCATACCCATCAAGTCCTTCTGTAGGCTGCCCCAATGAAGTGCTCATCTGAGTCCTCTGCAACAGAACTCTTGTGCGACCTCACCCTCCAGTCAGCTGGCATCTGCATTATCTTTGCCCCCTGCCCTGGCTTCAGGCTACTCACGCTCAGCACATGCAGATTCCACCTCTATGCTAACCTCCAAATTACGTGTCATTTTAGTATCTGAGCTGTTAGCTGCAAGTGTGAAATTGAGTGACAGTGCATCTTCATCATCACTGTCTTCTTACTGTTTTTCCACTGCCAGGCAAGGTTGCACTACCTTGTTACCTGAAAGGAGAAAGGCACAAAAGTAAGATTGTGGTGTGAGTAGTGGGGGGGCGGTGGAGGTAGGGCGGGTTAAGTAAGAGGTGCATGCTTACACCATTTGCAGCTTGTAAATCAGAAGAGATTGTAGGATGAGAGGGAAATACAATGAGAGAATGAGGATTAGTTATGAAGGTACCCTTATCTTCGATGGTCTCAGTCCCATTGCTGGCCCTGGTGTTAGCAATGCACATCCCAATATTACCCAGTGCTGTCTCCTGCATGGGGTTAGGACTTGCATGGCTCTCCGGTTAGTGCCTCTTGCCTCTGATTATGTGCCACCTTGTCCTGCAAGAGAGAGGAGGGTGTGTCCTTGAAGGTCATGCAATCTGTTTGGGCGATGTGGCTATCATGGATGAATAGCTGGCCGTTTATGCAAGTTGTGAGATGTGGTTGCATTGACTCCTCCACTGTTGCTAAATTATCAGACTGCTTATCCAACATCCAATACGGGATGAGCAGAAATTTCCACCAATTAAATATTGGAAAGACTGAAGCCATCGTTTTTGGTCCCCACTCCAAACTCTGTCCCCTAGTGACTGACTTCATCCCTCTCCCTGGCAACAGGCTGAGGTTAAGCCAGTCTGTTCACAATCTTGGTGTCAGATTGGAGCCCGAGATGAGCTTCCAACCACATATTTGCGCCATCACTAAGACCGCCTATTTCCATCTCCGTAACATCACCTGACTTTGCCCCTGTCTCAGCTCATCTGCTGATTGCTCATTGACTATTCCAACGCACTCCTGGCTGATATCCCACAGTCTACCCTCCATATACTTGAGTTAATCTAAAGCACTGCTGCCTGTGTCTTACTCACACCAGGTCCCGTTCCCCTATTGCCCTTGTGCTCTCTGACCTACATTGGCTCATAGTCATGCAACGCCTTGATTTTAAAATTCTCATTTTTGTTTTCAAATTCCTGCATGGCCTCACCCCTCCCTATTTCTGTAATCTCCTCCAGCCCACAACCTTCTAAAATATCTGCGCTCCTCTAATTTTGGCCTCCTGAGCATCCCTGATTTTAATTGCTCCACCATTGATGGCTGCACCTTCAGTTGCCTAGGCCCCAACCTCTGGAATACCCTCCCTACCTTCTCTGCCTCTCCACCTCACATTCCTCCTTTAAGACACTCCTTAAAACCTACCTCTTTGACCAAGCTTTTGGTCATTGAATCAGTGGCTTAGTGTCATATTTTGTTTTATAATGCTCCTTTGAAACGCCTTAGGATGCTTTATCTTGTTAATGGCGCTATATAAATAGAAGTTGTTGTTACCACCATCTAAGAATTATGTACCTGTGTATTATTATATGATAGGCAGCATGAGTATGTTGAAGTTTATTCCACTTTGCAATACATGTTAAATGGACAGATGCTGTACGAAATCCAGTCCCTAGGAATGATAGACTTGGTTGACATAGAAAACTGAATTCGACAAAAGGACAAACAAAGTCTTAATTAAAGATGATGATCAAGTACAAAGTAAAATTGACGAAAAATAAACAGCAGTTAATTTTTTTACTTGTATCAACAATTCATAGTATATTGAGAAGTTAGAGCTTTCTTTGCTCGAGCTGGGAAAGCTAATAGGTGACCAGATAGAGGTTTTCAAGGTCACAAAGAGTTATGAAAGGAAAGGTTAGAAAAAAAAATCCTCTAAACAGTGTCAGTTGGGGTGTTAGAATTTGGAATTCTCTGCCACCAATCCATTTTTGAAGCAGAGGTCCATAAATTCTTTCGAAAAGGAATTGGATAGATTCTTGAATATCAAAAGATGTGAAGAACAAGCAGGAGAGTGGTGTTAGACCAGGTGGCTTGTAGTGAAAAACACAACCACAGACTTGACTGATCAAATGGCCTTTTCTGTACTATGATATTCCATGATTCTCTCTCTGTGCTGTTAATCAAAAATCTGTGGGAACATTATTCTCTTTAGGAGGTTGACAAAGGAAAGATACGTTTTTCTCCATCAGGCTTCTAATTTGTATGCTTGGTATAATGTCCCAGCCTGAACCGCTAGCCTCATGAAAGGGGGAGAGGCAAACAGTTGGGGAACAATTAATAGCTTGCTGTCTCTCTACCACAAATCTACTCAGGGGTTCACTGTTGCCACTGTCAAGTTCTTAGTCTCTCCAAATTTACCACACGTTACTTGCGGCATTCCCAACTGTGCACTCATTAGCACTGTCCTCGATTTCAGAGCAACTGAGCTGGTTACAGATTCATGTAACCCTCCAGGTGAAGGACAAACTGTAAAAATAAGGGAGAAAAAGAATGATATTTATTATATGCAGCTTCAGTTCCCACTCCATTTTGCAAAGGTTTGTTACACTTGGGACCACCCCACACCAACTGTTATTAATTTGCTATGAAGCAAAACCAAAAAGTAATTATGCTATATATTCATTAAAATTGTGTGTCAATTCTCTAATAATGCAACTAAAATCAATCTTTTTTTACAGGCTCATATCTCATGTTTTTGTAAAATGTTAAAATAAATGATTTTCCTGCCTTATCTTTCACCCCTTACTCAAGGCTAAATTATCCACGTGATAAATGGAACATCCCACTCCTGATGATACATTACATGTATTCCTTAAATTGTGCAAAAGGCCATTGCAATTCACACTTGCTTAAAGCGTTTGTGAGTTATGAATCTTTTATACTTGGGAAAGAGCTTCAATAATGTATCCAGTGATGGTGCACTTTTATAGGTTTTATTATAGAGCTGAAAGAGATCCCTTCAAAAATGACCACTAAGACTTTAATAGGTCTGAAATGTTATATTAAAACTGTCAATAGAAATGATCATGGTTCTTTGTTTCTTTGTGAAGCAACTGAAATTTTGCACAGTGTCTCAACAGAGTACACAGTTAAGTTTATTCAGTGCACGAAGCAATATTCCTTTTGACAATTAATATCACTGCGGGGACAGAGATGCCCACGAGTATTTTGCTAACAGAAGTAATGAGACGTTAGTGTTTTTGCTTTTCTTTTCTCCCGCTGTTTGTTCAGCAATAAGCATGATGGAAACAGAATGCAGCTATAATATTGTGGGTGGTTAGACATTGTATGTGCACAAAGACCAGCTGTAAACAACACAATAAGGCATGACGGTAAATGGTTTTCAGGCTTTGGCTAAGTACATCGAATAACTGAATTTTAATTCATTTTCTTAAAATGTAGGGTTTGGCACTTCATTTATCAAAAGTTCTGTAGTTTTGATTTTGTTTCAATTATTATTTGTTCTATGATACTATGAAATTTCAAAAAAAGCTATGCTTTAATGTATTCAAGCGTGCTGTTTATAGTTTTGTTAATAAAGATTTATAAGGATGATACCAGAACTGAGAGGTTATTCTTATTAAGAAAGGTTAAACAGGCTAGCAAAGTAAAGACTGAGGGGTGACCTGATAGTGGCCTTTAAAATTATAAAAGGGTTTTATACTAATGGAGGGGGGTGGGGGGGCGGGGAAACCAAAGTGAGGGGTCATAAATATAACCTCTATAAATCCAATAAGGTATTCAGAAGAAACTTCTTTACCCAGAGTGTGGATAGAATGTGGAGCTTGCTGCCACATAGAATGGTTGAGGTGAATAGTATAGATGCATTTAAGAGGAACCTAGTTAGACACATGAGGGAGAAAGGAATAGAAGAAATTACACTGATAGGATTAGATGAAGTATATGGGAGGAGGCTCATGTGGAGCATAAACACTGACATAAGCCTGTTGGGCCGAATGGCCTGTTTCTGTGCTGTGAGTTCTATGTAATTCCATGTAATTTCAGAAACTCCAATTTTGATCAGCTGTTAATAAAATTGTTTTCTTTCAATCTACAAAGGATTTCTGAAACAATTATTGCTCCTGTAGGACGTTGTCAACTATAGCAAACACTGGGCTTAGTTTTCCCCCAGGCATCAGAACCATATACGGGTCCTGAGCCCACACATGTCCTTAGCGCGCCACAAGAGCAGCTTTACGAGAGGCAGCCTCCTGATTGGTCTCCACTTTCACCGCCCAATTAAAGGGAGTGGGTGGACCAACGAAGCCAGAGGTCCAGTAAGAGGACACTCAGCAATGTCTGAATGGCAGCCTCACCAGGAGAGGTGAGCGGTGCTGGAGAAAAGGAAGACCTACGGGGTGCCTCAAAGTCGAGGTGCTCACGAAGACCTCCCATTTCAGTGGTGAAAAAGATAGCAAAGTACTCAAGGTGGAGGGTCCCCTGATGCTGCCAAGTAATTGAGCCAACCTCTTGGTGAGAGGCCACTTCTACAGCATTGCCAGGCTGCAGACACAGTGGGGGCCTGTGCGATACTGGGGCAAAATAGCCCTTGATTAAGGCCTTAATTGGCTTCATTGCCTTGCTGCCTCTGTGGAGCGGGCTGCTGATTCCCGTGGTAGCCTACCCCTGGGAACGTCGGCCGAAGTGGGGGGGACACTGACCGGGAGCCGTACCGATGGGGTTTCCCGCTGCTTTCCCAGCACCCCACCCCCACTGGTCCACCTCCAAACCTGTCTCCACAGGGCTGGGGAAATACTGCCCACTGTGTTTTAAGGTCATCTGTTGAATATTAAATGCTAATCTTGTTTTAACTTTTATGCATTTATTCAATCATTATACCACTCCACATTAATTAAGGCAAATGGCTACTTGTGAAAGGAAGTGAGAAATCATACATAAATGCTCAGGTTGAATTCTGTAGCAGGGACTCAGTATCGTGTTCACATGACAGCGGGAATATTTTACACGCAAAGTAAAATAAATTGGGGGTAATTTATCTTTGTGTGCTGGAATAAAACAGATGATGGCGAATCAGCAGCTTTTTTTTTCACCTCTCTTGATTTTTATTTCCATTGCCTTCAATGAATATAAAGATTGAGTGGGATATAAAATGCATTGTTGATTCACAATGAGCTGCTTTATACTATCGTACAAAGTCAAAATTATCCCCATTGACTTTTCCTGAGCGTGTTTTCTTTTTCCTCTAATGTGTCCGTGAATAATAATGGCATATAGAAAGTGCAGTATTAGATATTCATTCTGTTTGGAGGGTCTTACTTCTAGTCTCTGCTTGTTCTGCCTTCAAGTTCTTCACCAATATGGTGGACAGTGCTCTTCTACCTGGAATTGTGCGTGCGCTTCCTGCCCACCAGATTGGGATTTAGTAGACCTCCAAAAAATGGGCCGAACTCTTGGCCAACAACACTCTATCACTCCACTAGCTGCTTCACACTTCCTTTCTTAACCATCTAAATGGGCTCTGTAAATGTAAGTGTCTATCGGTGCCAAGTTATTTTGCAGTTTCTTCTCTGATTGTATACCTGGGTTGTGCCTTCATGTGCAATCCCTGATGTTACCAGAGGAGACTTGCATCCCTTCGCTCTGGGCTGAATTCAATATCAGAGGTGACATGTCATTGTCCCAAGTCAATATACCCTCTGGTTCCCATCTACCTTACAGCTTCAGGACGTGCAGCCATCGAAATTTGCAGTGCAGGAAGAGGCCATTTGGTTCTTCATACCAGCACTTTGCTAAAACAATTCCAATTTCCCTGCAAGGGAGCTTTGAGATAAGACTGTCACAACAGAGATGATTACTACTTCCTTCTGCCATGAGGCTGATATTTTGTTGGTAAGGTTGCCACACATCCATCGTCAAGCCAAACAATCTGGGTCCAGCGATGACTGCCAGTAATTTTGAATTGGAATGGAACAGAACAAGTCTAGTTCAGGATGGCTGTATTTCTTCATATTCACAATGACTTTTTTTTTTCAAATATATCGCTCCATCTGGTATTGGATTGTGCAAAAGATTGGCAACAGTTCCTGTGAGAAACAGTTGGAATCACAATGCATGTGTAATTTACCTTAATGAAGTTGTATAACACAGTAACCGAGGGATATGATGAGAAGATAGGTAGAAGGAGTTAAGACCACTCAAAAACCAGTGGGCTGGTTCAGCTTGGTGACCTTTCTCAGTTACTAATGATTCAAGTGTACATGAGCAGATAATCCTTGTTGCTGATGGGTTTACTAGGGTCTGCAGCATGGTTGAAACTTTTAGGTGATAGCTATGTTTAACCTGGCCTTGTTGGTAGCACTGTTGACCCTGACTCAGAAGGTTATGGGTTCAAGTCCGACTTAAGCACAAAGTCTAGGGTGATATTCCAGTGCAGTACTGAGGGAATGCTGAACTGTTGGAGTTGCTGTCTTTCAGATGACATGTTAAACCAAGGCCCCATCTGCCCCCTCAAGTGGATGTAAAAGATCCAATGACACAATTTGATGAAGAGCAGGGGAGATCGCCAACGTTATTAAAAACAAATATCTGGCCATTTGCTGATTGCTGTGCGCATAATGGCTGTGGTGTTTCCTTACATTACAGTGAATACATTTCAAAAGTACTTCATTGGCTGTAAAGCAGTTTGGGGCATTCCGAGGTCTTGAAAGGTGCTATATAAATGCAAGCTCTTCCTTTCTTTATACAATTTAAACTTATAAATTTCTCTCTGATGCCCTTGGTGGGGAATTAGGCAAAATTATCAATGTCAGAAGGAAATGACTGGCTTTTAGTGTACTTTTGAAATGAGGCATCTAAAGCGTGATATACAAATACGTTGGGGGTATTTTATGCTCTCCCCAGCGACAGGTTTGGAGGCGGGGGAGAGCATTTAATCAGGTGGGATGTATCGGGTGGGGATCCTGCCACCTTCCTGCCTCCACCCCAGTTAAGACCGTGGCGGGAAGGCCCAGCTGCCTTTTTGGGGCCTTAAATGGGTAATCTCCCCGGATGGGTGTGCACTAGACACAAGACTCGCTTGTGTATTTTACCAATATTCATTGCTGTACCATTGGCAGCTGAGGCCCTAAGCTTTCGAATTCCCTCCATAAACCTCTCTGCCAATCTACCTCTCCCTCCTCCTTTTAAGACGCTCCTTAAAACCTACCTCTTTAACCAAGTATTTGGTCACCTGTCCTAATATCTTCTCAGGTGGCTCAGTGTTAAATTTTGTTTGACATTCTCTATGCAGATTTTAGTGTGCTAAAGGCAGTATATAAATGCAAGATGTTGTTGTATAGAGGGAGCTTTCTATGTTTGCAAGCAATAAGCAATGCACAATTTCTGTCACAGGATCGCAATCGAAGTGTGCAAAGGGCACATTCCTCACGTGCAGAAAAGTCGACACAGACGGAAATCCTCAGTCACGACGTGAGTAATTGTTTGTTTGTTCGCTCGACTTTCTCCCTTTACTGTTGTTTACATCATGCCTGCTCTATTTACATGTGCTGCTTGTTGCTTCCATGCTTATGTTTAATGGGGTGTTCAGAAATAACATCAGTCTTTCTGTTCTTCTGTGGTTCCAGCCTCTTGTTTCAGAATTAGATAATTACAGATCAGCGTATATAACAGCAATACACTTAGTGCATTTAATTACTTGTTCTAACCAGCAGCTCCCATAAATCCTCTGCTATGAGTTAAAGAGAAATTAAAATGTAATAAATAAATATCTTGCCACATTAAAACTGCAGAGCGTAAAATGTCAAAACTTGACAAATTGAAATGAGGATGTTCTAAGCCTCATCCTAAAATCACACAAGATAACTAATAAAAGCTCAGCCCTTACTTGCAAAAGGTAGCAGGGCAAAGGCAGGGGATTGAGGGAAGGAGGCAGATGATAACGTTGAAAGAAAAGTTCTTCCTTCCCCCTTCAGATATGCTAACTCATACAAATTGATTGTGAGAGGTGTGATTTCTCAATCACATTCAGCCCTCAGTTGCGATATTGTGAAAGGGTTCTGAAAATTTGGGATTGTGGGGGGACAGGAAGAGACAGAAGGTAAGAGAGGGAGAGACTTCCATCCATAGACCCCCACTCTTGGATCCCTGTTCACAAAGCGGTTAAAGAGACTACTGAACCTTCCAAGAGAGACACCTGTAGACTGCCACTGGATGGAGACGCCCATGAAGGGGAAAGACAGAGCTTTTCAAGAAAGTCCCCATTGGTGAAAGCAGGCTTGAAGTCTGGGCATCCCAGTTTCCCTGAGGGGCCCTATATCAGGCGTTAGACCCCTTGTTAGTCGATGCAAGGGGCCAAAAGTCCATTTTAGGCAGCTACCCTGGACGCCTGAAAAATGGCCTGACTCAGTCTCGGGCCTGTTGTTCTGGGATGCAGGACCTTTAAGTTAAGCCAAGTTATAGCCAAACGGGCAGTAACATAGTTCATTAAAGAGCTCTGATCTGTTAGAAATTAGTTAAGCCACTAATGTGCTTTATAAAGCAACTGCCAATTGGTTATGTTTTGGAAAAAAAAGCCACTCATGATTTTTGTCTCCTGAGATATAAACAATGGGATTGACATCACTGCCCGCCTGAAATAAAATTGATAAGTAGCCTTGGACTGAATATTGGTTATGGATTTCTTGGCGGGCTTAGAATAGTTTTAACACAAAAATTATTACTCAACACTGATGATGAGTAAACACTCCAGCAACGACTACTGTTGGGGGTTATTTATCCATCTCCTTTCAGGTTTGAGTGGCTAATGGCAAATCAAACTGTATAGAACCACAACTTGTTCCTTTTGGTAGGTACCAGATGATGACTAATCTCTCCCTCTTCATTTTAAAAATGTTAACAGAATAGCTCCATAGAAACGAAAAAAACATTGCCTTTGACTCATAGCTGCTCAACATAGTATCTGAAACTTTGGCAACTTGTGCTGATAGAACCCATGGGAAATGACATTGATGTGGAAGAAATATTTATCATTAATTTGCCAAAAAGGTATTACTGTAAACCTCATCAGCTGTGTTCTGTTTTTGGATTCTGTCAGTAGAGTGATTTTACTGCAGCTGCAACACAAATAACTCATCTTACCAAGTCATTATGTGAAAGGCCCTATTCAGTCAAGGCGACTCCAATATCACTGCCTTGCTGGGAAAATAGAGTTGTAATTCTTCGATTGCTACACAGTTAATTACAATTGGAAGAGGAAATCTAACTGACTCTAAACACTTGAAGGAACAATGTATAGAGTATAAAACAAGAGAATGTTAGAAATAGATCGTTGTGGCAAAATTATATCTGAAATTTAACCAATGATAGATGTAGATGGGCTCATCGTGGATTTCTTTGACTTCTTGATTTTATTTAAATTTCAAACAAATCTTGCCGATATAAGAACTATTGCCGTATGTTCTGAGTGGCAGAGGATTGTTTAAAAACAGTTTTACAATTATGCTTATGAATTAGCTTCAATTGTCAGCATTGCTAATTAATTGGTGCAAGGAGCGAAAACTTCCAGAGGGCCTGTTTCAGAGATTACTGGAAAATAATTGGATGTATTAGGTGTGTGTAGCTTATAATTCTGTGATTGGTAACGAGTAGAGGTAAGGAAACGTTTCTACTTTTGAATTTGTACAAAACTTTTGACCATGCATTTGTTTTGTGTAGATTGTGTGAAGTTCAGCAAATAAGGACTACAGTGAGTGATCAAACAGCATTAGAAACAGGCAGTATTTATCGAATAAGCGAAGTAATATTGATTGGAGTGGCTATAAACTGTCGAATAATTTAGTTTCAAGAAGCCAAGTGAATATTAATAGGCTTATGTTTCAGCAATATCTTGCAAATCATTTCAGTTTTAAAGTACTTCAAGATATAAACTATTTGTCAAAATGTTAGAATTTACCAATGAATTTTTCTTGCCCTTTTGCATATCCCGTGATGCCCAGCAGTGCTTCATTCTGCAGTATTTTGCTTTTATTTTAGTGCTTCATCCAGACTTGCCTTGTGGCTTTGTTCCTTGGCTAAAACAATGGCCGCATGCTGCACGTTTTGATTCTGTGCCAGTCAGAGTGAAAATTGCATGATTTCTTTGACTTCAAAGTTTCTTTTTTTAGATTTCAACAGCAGAACAAAAGATCAAAGAATCATTCAGTCGTACAACACAGAAGGAGGCCATCTGGCCCATTGTGCCTGTGCTGGCTCTTTGGAAGAATGATCCCACTCTTCCTGTTCTTTTCCGTAGCCCTGCATTTTTTTTTTTTACCCCTCCAGTTCCCATTTTGAAAGTCGCTATTGAATCTGCATCATGGCCATTTCAGGCAGTGCATTCCAGATCACAACAACTCAGTTAAGATGGAAGAGTTATTGGCCTAACGAAATGCAATGAATGCTGAAACAGTCAAGTTTTCTCTTTTCATTCCACCTGTGGCAATAACCTGTGCAAGTGTTGAGCCACAAGCAAAACGGCCAACAGCAACAATTTCCCCGGAGAACCCTGCTTTCAAATATCAAAAATGTTCTATGGACAATCACAAAAAAAGTAGGGTGGGGGTGGGTGGTGTTGAAACGAACTGGTAAGCAAGAACTTTGTGACTAACGCAGAGATCTAAGAAATAGATACTGAGAGTGCTTTTGATGGCAGGGAGTTTGGAAGATAGCCCGAGAGAGCAAGGATGTGATGGTTAGAGGATGAAGTAGATCAGGGAGGTGAGGATTCACAGTAGGCCAGAGTCATCAAACTACAGAATGTAAGCTGGAATTCATATGGAATTCATGTGGGTTGAAATTCTTGAGGCCGGCAAGGACAGCATCAACGAAACTGAGCCTGCAAGTGACAAGGTACAGCAAGTAATTAGGAAGGCAAATGGAATGTTGGCCTTTATTGCAAGGGGGTTGGAGTATAAAAGTAGGGAGGTTTTGCTACAACTGTACAGGACATTGGTGAGGCCGCACCTGGAGTACTGCGTACAGTTTTGGTCTCCTTAATAAGGAGGGATATACTTGCTTTGGAAACATTTCAGAAAAGATTCACTAGGCTGATTCCTGGGATGAAGGGGTTGTCTTAGGAGAAAAGGTGAGCAAGTTGGGCCTTTACTCATAGGCGTTTAGACGAATGAGAGGTGAGCTAATTGAAACATATAAAACTCTGAGGCGGCTTGACAGGATAGATGCTGAGAGGTGGTTTTTCCTGGTTGGGGAATCTAGAACTAGGGGTCACAGTTTCAAAATAAGGGGATAAAAGCAAAATATTGTAGATGCTGGAAATCTGAAATAAAAACAAGAAATGCTGGAAATACTCAGCAGGTCTGGCAGCATCTGTGGAGAGAGAAACAGAGTTAACGTTTCAGGTCAGTGACCCTTCATCAGAACTCAGTTCAGGTTACTGACTGAAACGTTAACTCTGCTTCTGTCCCCACAGATGCTGCCAGACCTGCTGAGTATTTCCAGCATTTCTTGTTTTTGTTTCAAAATAAGGGGTCTGGAGATGAGGAGGAATTTCTTCTCTCAGAGGGTCATTAATCTTTGGAATTCTCTTTCCCAGAAAGCAGTGGAGGCTGGGTCATTGAATATGTTCAAATCTGAGTTAGACAGATTTTTGATCTACAAGGGTTATGGGGGGCAGGCAGGAAAGTGGAGTTAAGGCCACAATCAGATCAGACAGGGGTCACATGGCCTACTCCTGCTCCTCTTTCTCATGTTCTTATGGTCTTAAAGGCATGGTTGAGGATTGTCAGAAAGGGTGATGGTGAGGTAAGGATCATAGTGAATAAGGAAAATCATTCAGCATGACCCTAACTTCCCTCTCTCCCCCACCACCACTATTCCCCATTGCAATACCCAATTGATTCCAGGGTCTTGACTCCACTACTCAGGAGTTTATTCCAAACGTTGATCTTTCTGAAGGCAGGTAATGCTCTGGAATTGCAAAGAGACAGTCTCAGTGATGGAAAGGAGATGAAGTCTGATGGTCGGCCTTCATTGGTCGGGGCATAGAGTATAAAAATAGGCAAGTCATGCTGCAGCTGTACAGAACTTTAGTTAGGCCACACTTAGAATATTGCGTGTAATTCTGGTCGCCACACTACCAGAAGGACGTAGAGGCTTTGGAGAGGGTACAGAAGAGGTTTACCAGGATGTTGCCTGGTCTGGAGGGCATTAGCTATGAGGAGAGGTTGGATAAACTCGGATTGTTTTCACTGGAACAACGGAGGTGGAGGGGCGACATGTTAGAGGTTTACGAAGTTATGAGCGGCATGGACAGAGTGGACAGTCAGAAGCTTTTTCCCAGGGTGGAAGAGTCAGTTACTAGGGGACATAGGTTTAAGATGAGAGGGGCAAAGTTTAGAGGGGATGTGCGAGGCAAGTTCTTTACACAGAGGGTGGTGAGTGCCTGGAACTTGCTGCCAGGGGAGGTGGTGGAAGCAGGTACGATAGCAACGTTTAAGAGGCATCTTGACAAATACATGAATAGGATGGGAATAGAGGGATACGGTCCCCGGAAGTGCAGAAGGTTTTAGTTTAGACAGGCATCAAGATTGGCGCAGGCCTGGAGGGCCGAATGGCCTGTTCCTGTGCTGTACTGTTCTTTGTTCTTTGAGAAGGTGTAGATTGGACAAGGCCACATAGCTGACCAAAAGGTCATGGAGTAAAGGCAAACAATATGTTAATGGTGTGTTGAAAGACAAAGCATTAGTACAGGTAGGGTGTTAACGGACTGAAGATTGAACAGCAGCAAGTACAAACATGAAAAAAAAACAGTGGGTAAGCAAACTGAACAAACTAAGATGAAATGAAATAAACATACAAAAAAAAATTGTAAAAAATGTAAAAAAAAATAATTAAAAATAAAAGTAAAATGGGGCACCCGTCATGCTCTGAAATTATTGAAGGCAGGCATCAAGATCGGCACAGGCTTGGAGGGCCAAATGGCCTGTTCCTGTGCTGTACTGTTCTTTGTTCTCACTGTCAGATTGTACACTGAGGTTCTGCATGGTCAGGCTCATCAGAAGCCAGGGAGATGAGCTGGAAAGAGGCTAGGATCCAAAGCATCTGGAGGGAGCTGAACAGCAGGGCTTCATTCTTGCCAGGATTAGTTTATTGAAGGACTTGAATCATCATTCCTGGCAATTGCTAGGATCACAGAATCACTGAATAATACAGTGCAGAAGAGGCCCTTCGACCCATTGAGTCTGCACCGATGCATTAAAACACCTGACCTGTCTACCTAATCCCATTTGCCAGCACTTGGCCCATAGCCTTGATTGTTATGACATGCCAAGGGCTCATCCAGGTACTACTTAAAGGAATTGAGGCAACCTGCCTCTACCACCCTCCCAGGCAGGGAATTCCAGACCGTCACCACCCTCTGGGTAAAAAAAGTTCTTCCTCAAATCCCCCTTAAACCTCCCGCCCCTCACCTTAAACTTGTGACCCCTCGTAACTGATCCTTCAACTAAGGGGAACAGCTGCTCCCTACCCACCCTGTCCATGCCCCTCATAATCTTGTACACCTCGGTCAGGTCACCCCTCAGTCTTCTCTGCTCCAGTGAAAACAACCCAAGCCTATCCAACCTCTCTTCATAGCTTAAATGTTCCATCCCAGGCAACATCCTGGTGAATCGCCTCTGCACCCCCTCCAATGCAACCACATCCTTCCTATAATGTGGCAACCAGAATTGCACACAGTACTCCAGCTGTGGCCTTACCAAAGTTCTGTGCAACTCCAACATGGCCTCCCTGCTTTTGTAATCTATGCCTCGATTGATAAAGGCAAGTATCCCATATGCCTTTTTCACCACCCTATTAACCTGCCCTTCTGCCTTCAGAGATCTATGGACAAACACGTCAAGGTCCCTTTGTTCCTCGGAACTTCCCAGTGTCAGGCCATTTATTGAATACTTCCGAATGTAACCTCTGCCTAGAATGTCAAAAAAACTATGAAATGAATCAGTGCAGACTATTGATTGGCATTGCAGTTCTGGTTGCAGAGAATATTGTTTTAAAAATGACAAAGTTTTGTTTAACAAAAAAGTTGAAATGAAAACTTTCAACTGCCTTGCGAGACATTTGGTATTTTTTGGTGCTTGTTAATCTTCATTAAGGGAGGGCTAATATGTCTCCTCCAGCCCCATTAGAAAAGTAAAGAGAGACTTGCATTTATATCGTGCTTTACAGCCAATGCAGTACTTTTGAGTGTAGTCACTGTTGTATTGTGGGATACACAGCAGCCAATTTGCACACAACAAGCTCCCACAAACAGCAATGAGGAATGACCAGATAATCTGATTCAGTGTTGTTAATTGAGGGAAAAATATTGGCTGGGACACCAGGAATAACTCTCCTCTTCTTCGAGATGGCACAACAGGATCCTTTATGTCCACCTGAGAAGGCAGACAGTGTTTCGGTTGAACTTCTCATCTGAAAGACAGCACCTCTGACAGCATAGAACTCCCTCAATACTGCACTGGAATATCAGCTTAGATTTTTGTTCTCAGCTCTTGGAGTAGGACTTGAACCCTGAACCTCTGGGCTCAATCAGGAGTGCGACCCACTGATCCACAGCTAATGCATTAGCTGCAAGTTCATTGCCAAATGGTAGCATTAGAATAGAGGACTGAACTCTTTAGATTAGATTAGCTTTTGAAAAGTTGCATCACCTGGGGAAGATTTTTCCTCTGAATGACTTTTATTTAAATAATTTACAAAAGGCCTTTTCCTAAACAGTGCTTCTGTTACTCTTAACTATTGCATTTGGAGCCAGGAACACTCGAGCCATGTTTATCTATTTGTAATTTAATTGATTTTTCCAGTATACAGGATTTACAAGCGAGTCACTGGAAATATATCATTAATGCCAGTTTAACAAACCAGCATTGTCTACACAACAAAGAACAAAGACTTACGCCTAGACCACTGTGCCTGATTGGTGAGGGTCGTGGCCTTTCCTGCTATTGAGCCTTGGCCCTCATTTTTATCAAGCCGCTAAGCCTCGGAGGGTAACAGGCAGACTGCTGGTGAAGCATGTTTGAACATGCTCTGGCGTTGCAGGGTCCCTAGGGTCAGTGAGGAAATGGGGAGATGGGGAAGGGAGTGGGGTGATGGTGACAGGGTTGTGAGGGAGCGGTGGTGATTGAGTGGGGTGGGGGTTGGGGTAAACAAAGTGTTCCTCCTGGTTCCACATTCAGGTAAGTATTAAAGTGTTGCTTTCTTGGTTGTGGCCTCGTGGGCAGTCCTTTTAAGGACAGTAAGGCTGCATCTAGACCTGAGTGCAGCTCACTTGCTGCATCAAGTATTTATTGCAGACACTTGCAGGTCTAAGATTCTTTTTTTCATTATCAAGTGACCCATGAATGAAATCGAAGAAACATATGCGGCTTTGAAATTTGTACGATTTCTGAAAAAGCCATTCTGTTACCATGCTGTTAACTCTGCAGGCAAACAGGCATTCTTCTGAGAGTAATTTGACTTCTTTGCCTCTGGTACCAACTCTTAAAGGATATGGAATCAGGCAAATATGCCAAATGCAGAGGGGGAGAGGGCAAGGAGTAAGTTGAATGCTGAGGAATGAAGATGCAGAGTAAAGCCAAGGTGAAGAACTAGATTGTAGACTTCTGTGTTTCCAAATACAATTGCAACCCAAGGTGCACAAACAATCTTGTAGCTGTTCACAGAATTATAGTGTCTTATACAAGTTCAACATAACTTCCTTGTTCTTGTACTCTGTGCCTCTATTAATAAAGCCCAGGATACTCTATGCTTTATTAACTGCTCTCTCAACCAGCCACCTTTAATGACTTATGCACATATACACCCAGGTCCCTCTGCTCCTGCACCCCCTTTCAAATTGCAGTCTTTAATCTCTGTTGTCTCTCTGTGTTCTTCCTACCAAAATGAATCACCTCTCAGTTCTCTGCATTGAACTTCATCTGCCACCTGTCTGCCCATTCCACCAACTTGTCTATGTCCTTTTGAAGTTCTGCACTATCCTCCTCACAGTTCACAATGTTTCCAAGTTTCGTATCATCTGCAAACTTTGAAATTGTGCCCTGTACACCAAGGTCTAGGTTATTAATATATATCAGGAAAAACAAGGGTCCCAACACTGATCCCTGGGAAACTCCACTACAAACCTTCCTCCAGCCTGAAAAACATCCATTAACCACTACTGTTTGTTTCCTGTCACTCAGCCATTTTTGTATCCATGTTGATACCATCCCTTTCATTCCATGAGCAATAAGTTTGTACAAGGAAGACAATTCTTGTGGATTACACTCACCTCTCCTCTCTGCCACTGCCCTCAATTCCATGGCTGTAGTGTGCTCTGCAACTGGCTGTGTGACATTGCTTCACAGATGAGTCCGAACTTCTTCCAACTAAACGTTGGCAAGACTGAGGTCATCCTGTTTGGTTCATATCCGAAACTCCACACCCTATCCCTGCTCCATCCTTTCCAATTGCTCATTCAGCCTAAATTCAACAATGTGCAGCAGCCTTGGTGGCCAATTTGATTCTGAGCATCCACATCTGGTCCATCACCAACATGGCCTAATTCCAGCTCCACAATGATGCTCACCTCTGCCCCTACCTCACCATCATCAAAACCTTCGTCATTGCTTTTGTCACATGCAGGCTCAATTTCTGTGAAACTTTCCTTGCTGACCTTGCAAGCTAAAGTCCACAGAAACTCCAATTCATCCAGAACTGCTCCACTCGCATCCTATACCATCCAATATCCCACTTAGTTATTGCCCTCTCCTTAAAATGTATCTCTTCACTCTTGCCCTCGGTCATTTTCCCCTTAACTCTGCTCACAATTCTTGTTGTGCTTCTGAATTACCTTGGCAAACCAAGATGTTCTGTCATATTAGAGGCATCTTGTAACTGTACAGATATTGTTGTTCCTGGGTCATGAACACTGCCTGTGATATTCCCATAAGGTGACACTATTGAGAGTAACAAAACACTTGCTCAATTGCTAACCAAGGGATTTCCAGGGCAGCCAGTACCCAAGTGCTATTAAACCTCGTACGCTTTCCAGATGCGAACAGTAAGATGGAGTGCAAACAGTACAATAGGGGAGTGTGAAATGGCAACAAAGCATTATCCTCCCATGGTCTGTAAGCTAAATACTTTCTTGGTTTCAAAACACCACGTAATGCATTAATCCGCAGCTGGTTGAAATGTCTCCTTGTTTTAATATGCACTGTAAATTGGCAGAGAGTTTTACTGGACACAATTGTGCAATGATGTGATAACAAGCTCGGCTTGTGGCGTTTGCAGTCAGCAGATTGATTATCAGACATATTTCTCATCAGATGGTAATGATAACCCTAATTCACAATAAAAGCATGATTTAGATCTGCAGTGTCCATCAATAAATTTTCCCATGGACCAGTAGTAACACTGGTATTGTAATTATAGAGCAGCTCTTTAACTCTCTGTAATTCACTCCAGCTGCTGTAGAATATAGTTGAATCAATCAGAAAACAATGTCAAGTTTCTTGGTTTCCATCTTCTTACTTTTATCAAATACTTTCCTTTGCACTGTCGGATTTTTTCAGATAATGTTTTTCTTCTTTGTCTTTTTTGTTATGTGGAGAGACCAAAGAAGCTGAGATTGATCTCTTGAGAGCAGAGAAGGTGAAGGGAAAATGATAAAGGGTTTTGATGCAGTATAGATGGAGAAACAGTTTCCACCAGCATGAAGGTCAGAAATCAGAGGACATAGATAATAAGGTAATTCGCAAAAGAATCAGAGGGGAGATGAGATTTTCTTTTTACATCGCGAGTTATGATGAGCTGGAATGCACTGCCTGAAAGGGTGGTGGAAGTAGATTCAATGGTAACTTTCAAAAGGGAACTGGATACATATTGGGAGAGGAAAAATTTGCAAGGTGATGGGGAAAAAGCAGCAAAGTAGGACTAATTGGGCAACTTTTTCAAACAGCTGACACAGAGCGGATGGGCTGAATGGCCACCTTCTGTGCTGTATGATTCTATAAATGTTTGACAGCACCAGTTTATCACTAGAACGCTTCATATTGAATGTTTATGAAAAAGCATTATTGATGTGCATCATACATGATGAAATTTGATAAGTTGTAAGTGGCTTGTGGACATAGCCTGGGCAGTAAGCTAGCGGACTGTGTCTACCACCTGTTGTAGAACCCACCCGATTGCCATTACGTTGAATCAAATATGGGCAGATACTATCCAAGGTGGAATATCTGCTCCGCCAGATTACAGGTAGTGAAGACAAACATTTATCCCATAGGATTTTGGTGTCCAGTTTTATTCCTCTGACAGTAAATGCAAAAACTTCAAACATTTGGCTAAAGTAACTCTCAAACGATTAAATTATTCATGCCCTGTATTTTCCGAAGGCCTCTCTTGGAAGGAGACAAATCAACAAGAACTTGCATCTATATAGCAAAGTGATTCCTGACAATGCAGCCGGCCACTGACGTCATCAGGCTGCGCCAAGCACATGCGCAGACGGTCTCCTGCTCTCTGCGCGTGCGCTGTGTTCCGACTTGCCAGGGCTGGTTAGCGCATGCGCCGATGACGTCATCGCATGACCTGTGCATTTTCAGGCAACGCGCCTGGTCAGCCTCTGCGCATGCGCTTTACGCTTACAGCAATTCAACGCTAACGGGTATTCACCCATGCGTCAAGCTCCGCTCCCCCCCCACCCATCGCTGCTCTCCTCAGCCGCTCCACTCTTTGGCCGCTCACCCCCCTCGCTGCTCTCTCCGGCCGCTCCACTCCCCACCCCCCTCGCTGCTCTCTCCGGCCGCTCCAGTCCCCCCCCCCCTCGCTGCCCTCTCCGGCCGCTCCCCCCCCCTCGCAGCTCTCTCCGACCGCCCCAGTCCCCCCCCCCTCGCTGCCCTCTCCGGCCGCTCCACCCCCCCACTGCTGTCTCCGGCTGCTCCGCTCCCCCCCCCTCACTGCTCTCTCCAGCCACTCTGCTCCCCCCCTCACTGCTCTCTCCAGCCACTCCGCTCCCCCCTCACTGCTCTCTCTGGCTGCACTGCTCCCCCCCTCGCTGCTTTCTCCGGCCGCTCCGCACTTTCGGCTGCTCCGCTCCCCCACTTCACTGCTCTCTCTGGCCGCTCCACTCCCCCCACCTCGCTGTTCTCTCCGGCCGCTCCGCCGCCCTCCCCGCCCCCGCTGCTCTCTCCGGTCGCTCCGCTCCCCCCCCACCCCTGTACCCGGCCCGCTCGCTCGCTCGCCCCCGTCCCCGACCCGCTCCACACCCCCCCCACCCCACCCGTCCTTGGCCCACTCCACTCTCCCCCACCTGGCCCCGGACCGCTCCACTCCCCCCCCCCCCCGTTCCCGGCCCGCTCGTTCGCTCTCTCCCTCCCACCATTCTGTGCTGCCATGTGTTCAGGTTAGGTTGCCTTCGTGTGATGATTTGAGCAGCGGATGCTGCATTTGTGCATGTTCCACTGCAGCGCCACCTAGTGGTAGCATTGTCAGCAAACGCAGCCTTGATTTAGTGCCTTTATCATGATAAAAATGTCCCAGGATGCTTCACAGGAATGTAATCAGACAAAAAACAGCCAGAGAAGGATACATTAGGATAGGTATCCAAAAACATGTTCAAAGAGGTAAGTTTTAAAGAGTGTAAGGCAGCGACAATTTAAATTAGATACATCTCTGAAAGGGTATGTGGCGAAATCTTTCCATTCAGTTGCCACATTGCTTTTTAGGGGAGTGAGTTTTAGGTTTCCCTGCCCTTTGTATGAATACCCAGGATTAGCATGTTAATCTTTTATTGTATTTTGGCCTTTATCGTTGAGATAATGCCCACCATGATCAACTTGTAAAGGACTGCCTTGAGCATAAAACAACGTACTGAATGGTTAGACAATAATAGTGAAGTTTAGGACTACATTAGCTGTTGCATCAGTATGTATAGGGATGTTGACGTGGAAATTGTTACACTGATACAGGATGTTTCTCTGAAGTTGGGTAGGTTTTTGAGAAGAAAGCAAAAAATGCTGGAAATACTCAACAGGTTGATGACCTTTCATCAGAACTGGAAAAGTTAGACATGTAGCAGGTTTCCAGCAAATGCAGAGAGAGAGGAGGAAAGAACAAAAGGGACGATGGTTCAAGGCAAAAGGAAGTGTTAATGGGACAAGTAAAGAAGCAAAAGATATGTGGGAATAGAAGAATCTTCACCAATAGCTGCCATCCAAAAAATGGGGGCAGGAGTTGTGACCTGAAATTGTTAAACTCAACATTAAGTCTGGAAGGCTGTAAAGGGTCTAACCAAACTCGATTAGGCACTTCACAGCCTTCCGGAATCAACATCGAGTCAGCCTTTCCCTGCCTCAGTACTTGCTCAAAACCTTCACATCTCTAACTTTTCCTAGTTCTGAGGAAAGGTCATCAACCTGAAATGTTAACTCTGCTTCTCTCTCCACAGATGCTGCCAGACCTGCTGAATATTTCCAGCACTTCCTGTTTTTATTTCAGATTTCCAGCAACTGCAGTATTTTGTTTTTTTAATCAGGTAGTTTTGAAATCTGTTGTCAGGTCAGAGCAAGTTTTGCATCTGTTTGTTCTGTAACAGACCTGGGAAACATATAAATGCTTGACCCAACACGAGAGTGGAACCTCTGAATGTTGCACTGCTTAACACTCTCTTGCATTATTCCCATGTGCACCATTTTTAACATAGGTATCAACCCATTAATTTTCATTGATAATTGCTACTATTACCATCAGGTGAGGAAGGGTCTCAGGCTCCCCTCTTGCCCCTTCTCTTGTTTGGCCGCAACAGGGTTTATCTTTTAAAACTAACCAACTCAGTGGGCCCTTGCTCGCTGCACTCTCATTACAATTGCAAATGAACCAGTCAGACAGGTTTTCTTAGGTTTAAACAAGAAAGGTGTGTTTATTGGCCTTATCACTCTAACCCGGTTACAATTACTAAAATACGCGATGCAACCATGCTTGCACGCATGCGAGAGGCACACACACACAAATAGATACAGAGGGGAAGACATTTTTTTTGGGGGGGGTTGAAGTATAGTTTGTAATAAATGGAATACACATACTGTCCATTGTGTCTTTGATGTAATGTCCTTGATTGAAGTTAAGGTCTGGGAATCCTCGCTGGAGCCACGTGCACAATTCCAGACTTGTTTTTCTGGTACCAGAAGGCCAAAGAGGGGCTTTGTCTGCAGTCTTAAAGTCGAAGATGCCACCGGGGGTTCCCTGGAACTTTGCTGGAGAGACAGAGAGAGAGAGCAAGACTTTTCTTCCAGTCCAGTTGCAGTCTGTTACCTTTCTGAGGCACAATTCTAAAAAAACCCCAGTCTGGCCTGCAGGTAGGTCATGCGTCCATCTCTTTGTTTGAAACAGCTGTTTCTTGGATGGTTAAAACAAAAAGTGCTGGAAATACTCAGCAGGTCTGGCGGCACCTGTGGCGAGAGAAGCAAAGGTCTGTGACCTTTCATCAGAACTGGCAAAGATCAGAAACGAATTAGGTTTTAAGCCAGTGAAGGGGAGGGGGATGGGGGAAGAGAACAAAGGGGAAGGTTCTGATGAAGGGTCATTGACCTGAAAGGTTAACTCTGCTTCTCTCTCTCCACAAATGCTGCCAGACCTGTTGAGTATTTCCAGCATTTCTTGTTTTTATTTCAGATTTCCAGCATCTGCAGTAATTGCTTTTTGACAAAGGGGAAGGTGTTTGATAGGGCGGGAGAGATTAAATAACAAAGCTGTCCTGGGCCAAAGGCAAAGCGTGTGTTAATGCTTGTGGTGAAAGGCAAAGCATTAGTCCAGAGAGACTGTTAATAGTGGAATAATAAGCAGCTCTGACTACATGAAAAGCAGGCACATGGTTAAAAAAGAAAATATTAATAAAAGGCCAGTCATGCTCTGAAGTTATTCAACTCAATGTTCAGTCTGCAAGGCTGTAGAGTGCCTAATCGAAAGATCAGGTGCTGTTTCTCGAGCTTGTGTTGATGTTCACTGGAACACTGGAGCAGGCCAAAGACAGAAATGTTGGCGTGAGAGCGGGGGGAGTGTTGAAATGTCAAGGAACTGGAAGCTCGGGGTCATGCTTTCGGACTGAGCGGAGGTGTTCAGCAAAGCGGTCACCTGATCTGCATTTGGTATCCCCAATGTAGAGGAGACTGCATTGTGAGCAGCGAATACAGTATACTAAATTGAAAGAAGTACAAGTCAATTGTTGCTTCGCCTGAAAGGAGTGTTTGGGGTCTTGGATAGTGAGGAGAGAGAAGGTAAAAGGACGGGTATTACACCTCCTATAATTGCATGGAAAGGTGCCGTGGGAAGGGGATGAGGTAACGGGGGTAATGGAAGAGTAGACCAGGGTGTCACGGAGGGAATGATTCCTTCGGAATGCTGACAGGGGAGGGGAAGATGTGTTTGTTGATGGCATCACGCTGGAGGTGACTGAAATGGAGGAGGAGCACGACAGAAATGTAGAGGTTGTTTAGGGAGCACTTGCTGCAACTGCTGGATAGGTTTGTCCCGATGAGGCAGGGAAGGGGTGGTAGGGTGAAGGAACCTTGGATGACAAGAGATGTGGAACAGCTCGTCAAGAGGAAGAAGGAAGCTTACTTAAGGTTGAGGAAGCAAGGATCAGACAGGGCTCTAGAGGGTTACAAGGTAGCCAGGAAGGAACTGAAGAATGGACTTAGGAGAGCTAGAAGGGGACATGAAAAAGTCTTGGCGGGTAGGATTAAGGAAAATCCCAAGGCGTTCTACACTTATGTGAGGAACAAGGGGATGGCCAGAGTGAGGGTAGGGCCGATCAGGGATAGTGGAGGGAACTTGTGCCTGGAGTCGGAGGAGGTAGGGGAGGTCTTAAATGAATACTTTGCTTCAGTATTCACTAGTGAGAGGGACCTGGTCGTCTGTGAGGACAGCGTGGAACAAGCTGATATGCTCGAACAGGTTGAGGTTAAGAGGGAGGATGTGCTGGAAATTTTGAATGATATGAGGACAGATAAGCCCCCGGGGCCAGACGGGATATTCCCAAGGATATTACGGGAAGCGCCTTTGGTGATGATCTTTGCATCCTCACTGTCCACTGGAGTAGTACCGGATGATTGGAGGGTGGCAAATGTTGTTCCCTTGTTCAAGAAAGGGAATCGGGATAACCCTGGGAATAATAGACCAGTCAGTCTTACGTCGGTAGTGGGCAAATTATTGGAGAGGATTCTGAGAGACAGGATTTATGATTATTTGGAAAAGCATGGTTTAATTAGAGACAGTCAGCATGGCTTTGTGAGGGGCAGGTCATGCCTCACAAGCCTTATTGAATTCTTTGAAGATGTGACAAAACACATTGATGAAGGAAGAGCAGTGGATGTGGTGTATATGGATTTTAGAAAGGCGTTTGATAAGGTTCCCCATGGTAGGCTCATTCAGAAAGTAAGGAGGCATGGGGTTCAGGGAAAGTTGGCTGTCTGGATACAAAATTGGCTAGCCCATAGAAGTCAGAGGGTGGTAGTAGATGGAAAGTATTCAGCATGGAGCTCGGTGACCAGTGGTGTTCCACAAGGATCTGTTCTGGGACCTCTGCTCTTTGTGATTTTTATAAATGACTTGGATGAGGAAGTGGAAGGCTGGGTTAGCAAGTTTGCCGATGACACGAAGGTTGCTGGAGTTGTGGATAGTTTGGAAGGCTGTTGTAGGTTGCAACGGGACATTGACAGGATGCAGAGCTGGGCTGAGAAGTGGCAGATGGAGTTCAACCTGGAAAAGTGTGAAGTGATTCATTTTCGAAGGTCGAATTTGAATGCGGAATACAGGCTTAAAGACAGGATTCTTGGTAGTGTGGAGGAACAGAGGGATCTTGGGGTCCATGTCCATAGATCGCTCAAAGTTGCCACCCAAGTTGATAGGGTTGTTAAGAAGGCGTATGGTGTGTTGGCTTTCATTAACAGGGGGATTGAGTTTAAGAGCCGCGAGGTTATGCTGTAGCTCTCTAAGGCCCTGGTTCGACCACACTTGGAATATTGTGTTCAGTTCTGGTCGCCTCATTATAGGAAGGATGTGGAAGCTTTAGAGAGGGTGCAGAGGAGATTTACCAGGATGCTGCCTGGACTGGAGGGCATGTCCTACGAAGAAAGATTGAGGGAGCTAGGGCTTTTCTCATTGGAGCGAAGAAGGATGAGAGGTGACTTGATAGAGGGGTACAAGATGATGAGAGGCATAGATAGAGTGGATAGTCAGAGACTTTTTCCCAGGGTGGAAAGGGCTATCACCAGGGGGCATAATTTTAAGGTGATTGGAGGAAGGTTTCGGGGAGATGTCAGAGGTAGGTTCTTTACACAGAGAGTGGTGGGTGCGTGAAATGCGCTGCCAGCAGTGGTGGTAGAAGCAGTTACATTAGGGGCATTTAAGCGACTCTTGGATAGGTACATGGATGATAGTAGAATGAAGGGTAGGTAGATAGTTTGATCTTAGAGTAGGTTAAAGGTTCAGCACAACGTCGTGGGCCGAAGGGCCTGTACTGTGCTGTACTGTTCTATGTTCTATGATCCTCTAGATATTCTGGGAACTGCGACAGGGTTCCCCTTGTCCTCACTTTCCACCCCACCAACCTCCACATCCACCTCCACTGTGATGCCTCTCTCTCTTTGCATTCCTTCTGGAAGGCTCTTGCTTTCTCTCCTTTCTTGCTCTCTCTCTCTCTCTCCTCTCTTTTTCTTTGTGTTCCTTCTGGAAGGCTCCTTCACTCTCTCTCCTGTCCCTCTCTTTCTTTTTTTCTTTCCCTGTCTTCTAATTCAAGTTTCCTCTGTTCCAATTGTAGCTTTGCTAGCAATACCCTCTCGGAGTCTAATTCTGCTTCTTCAGATTCAGGGGAAAAATGGTTGGCCACTAGTCTTAGGAGTTCAGACTTCCTAGCCTTGCCATGTACAGTGATCCCACACTGCTCAGCCATTTTCCTCAATTCCTCCATAGACAGTGCTTTTAACTTGTCCCAAGTTACTTCACTATGGCTTGGGGAGCTACTAGCTTCAGTCGCAGACATGTTCGTATTCTAGCACACAGAACCACAAGAAAACCTGTATTGAAATCATTTCTCTTTTTGTTTGGGATCAATTTGACTTCCCACTTCCAATTTCCTCGTTTGTCTGTGGGTCAAATCCAGGACACTAGCCCCCAAATTTCTGTTGTGACCAGGTGAGAAAGGGGTCCAGGGGTTCCCTCTCAGCCTTTGCATGGTTTAACAGTCACAGGATTTAATATTAAAACACCGTGTTTTTAGCTCCTACTCAGTGAATCCTTGTTCACTGCTCTCCAATTGTAAGGCAGAGAAATCAGACAGGTTTTCTTAGATTTAAACAAGAAAGGTGGAAGTTTATTAACCTTAAACTCTAATTCGGTTAATGATGACCAATATGCGGTGTGACCGTGCCAGCATGCATACGCGATGAACACACAAGCAGACAGAGACAGTAAAAGTAGAAGGAATAAAGGGGAAAGGTTTGAGGCAATATCTGGTAATTATAGTCCTTTGAGTTTGATATTGAGTCTTTGTTTGCTGGTGAGTCTTGCTGTTCGTTGGAGTCCAGTGCAAGCTTTAACTTGTTTCAATGTAGGAGTCTTTTCTCTCTTGAGGTTTATGTGTCTTCAGTGGGTCCAGAGGCTTGTGAGAAAGCGAGAGAGCGCCAGCCAGGAGAGGAGCTCCCTTTTTCCAGGTTGAGTTGCACTCTGCAGTCTGAATTCAAACTGTCCCATGCACACAATCCAAACCTCCAAGTTGGCCAGCAGGTTAGTCATGTGACTAAGATTGTTCAACAAACTCTCCTGCGTCTTTTGTGGATTCCAAAGCTCTCAGTGGTGAGAGTGAGGGGTGGTGGGGGGTGGGGGCGGTGGTGGTGGTGGTGGTGTAGTGCTGTCTCCCACCCTAACAAGATGTGGATCACCATTGCCCAGCCCAGTCTCTGTTATTTGAATAAGTGAACAGTTCTTTTGTCTCTCCAAGCACTGTCTCTTAGTATGCAAATGTTCTTCCAGCCACTGCTGGTCTCTTGTAACAAGTCATCGCTTCACTCCAGCCACAGTTTAAAATTGATGTTCATATGACAAAATTAATATGCCTCATTCTTGGCAGGTGGGGGTCTTCATGACTGTCTGTTCCAACATTCAATTAGGCGATGGCTGATCTGTAACTTAACTCCATCTATCCACCTTGGTACTATAACCCTTCATACCTCGCCTAACAAAAAGCTAACAATCTCAGTTTTGAAATTTTCAGCTGACTCCCAGTATTAACAGCTTTCTGGGGAGAGAGCTCCAGATGTTCACATCACTTTGTGTTGACGTGCAGGATTAACATCCCTTACCTTGATCGAGCACAACATTTGCAACACCATCATCCATCTCTCAGAGAAAATTCTGTGCCAAATCACAAGTTTCCTAGCAACAACAATAATGCCACCACTGAGCTGGAAACTTGGGGTATTGTCAGACAATAACTACTAATTTCAGATTAATATCTAATGACAGCAATGTCGCACACGCTCCCGTGCAGCACCTTGAGACATCTACCGACATTACATTTACTATGTGAATTCAAGTTGTTGTTGTTGTTGTCGTGGGCTGTGGAGACCTGACTTGCATTGCTGGCCAAGTATTTGTTCTGAGCAAAAGCAGGTCTGCAGATCCATGGTGCATTTTCTAATTAGCAGAGAGCAGTCCTGGACCTTAAGGGCTTTTTGCTGAGCTCTGGCTACAGTTTAACAGCCAACAGTGTGAAACTGAAATGCGGTTGTAGAATATCCTTGAGATGCACTTGAAGTTCTTGCCTAAATTTGCTTCTTTTAAACTTCATTCTCAGGATGTAAGTGTCACTAGCAAGGCCGGCACTTGTTGCCCGTCCCTAGTTGCTCTTGAGAAGGTGATGATGGGCCTTTGTCATGAACCGCTGCACTCTGTGTGGAGAAGCTGCTCCCATAATGCTGTTAGTTAGGGGGTTCCAGGATTATAACCCAGCGACCGTGAAGGAATGGCGATATATGTCTACGTCAGGCTGGTGCATGACTTGGATGGGGACCTTGAACTGATGGTGTGCTCATACACCTGCTGCCCTCATCCTTGTAAGTGGTGGAGGTCGCAGGTTTGTTAAGTGCTACCAAAGAAGCCTTGGCAAGTTAGGTGTTTTCACAGGCAAATTGTACCATGAATGTCATGTTGTTACAAAGGTGAAGCCATTTAGCCATCAATACAGAGACAGTTGTGTAATTGGACTATTAAATTGGGAAAATTGTTCCTACAGTGACAGCCATAATAACAAGTAGATGTTTATATCCAGGATTGGAATGAATACATGTCTTTTGTGGAGACACAATGTCATATGCCACATTACCTTAATCTCAGACGAGTCCACTTCACGTAGAATTTGTTTTCTTTAGCTGGTCCAAGCTGTGAAGTGTATTGTTTATATTTTTTGCCATTTATGTGTCTGTATAACTGAAAAATATATCCAACTATTAATTTCTCTGGCCAGAGAGTTCAATATCCAATTATTTCGATCACTTTAGTGGTCATGACATCTTTTTCCTGTTGGGAGTTCTGAGGAAATCAATTCTCTCTCAGCTCTTATTACCTGTCCAAAGCCAGCCATTGTAATGTTGCTGTTATTGAAGGAACATTCAAGGGGCAAAGGTTTAATAGTAACTCCGGGAGTGAAATCCGTCCTGGACAATAACAAATCAGCAGCCCGTTTAACACTTCACCATCGTCCAAATCATGCTTCTGCCCAAGATGACTTTCATTCTCAGCTAACAAAGAAAGACTTGTGTTTATACAACACTTTCCATTATCACCAGACACCTCAAAGTGCTTTTGAAGTGTAGTCACTGTTGTAATGTAGGAAGCGCGGCAGCTAATTTGCACACGGCAAGCTCCTACAAACAGCAATGTGATAATGACCAGATAATCTCTTTTAGTAATGCTGATTGAGGGATAAGTATTGGTCAGGACACCAGGGATAATTTTTATTTTTATTTTTTTTATTTAGAGATACAGCACTGAAACAGGCCCTTCGGCCCACCGAGTCTGTGCCGACCAACAACCACCCATTTATACTAACCCTACACTAATCCCATATTCCCTATCACCTCCCTACACTAGGGGCAATTTACAATGGCCAATTTACCTATCACCTGCAAGTCTTTTGGATTCCCCTGCTCTTCTTCAAAATAGCACCATGAGATCTTTTACATGCTCCCAAACAGGCAGGTGGGGCCTTGGTTTAACATTTCATCTGAAATACAACACCTCCAACAGTGCAGCACTCATTAGTACTGCGCTGGAGTGTCAGCCTTGATTTTTGTGTTCAGGTTCTGTAGTGGGACTTGAACCAAGAATCTTGTGACTTCGAGGCAAAAGGATTACCAACTGAGCTACAGCTGACGCAGGTTTTTTAAGCAAGAAAAGAAAATGTCATGGCAACTTTAGGCGGTCTTCAACACTGAGTGCTGAAACCAGAGGAATACAAAACAGAGTAAAAATAATGAAACTAATTAAGTGGTCAGAAAATGAATAATGTAATGAAAGAAGTGATTCTGTCATTGGGGTTTTACTTCACATTTAGGACCGTTATGTGGTAATTATCTCTTTAAATGATTCCATTAAAAAAATAACAACACTGCACGGCATTTAGTTGATGTAGTTGTATATCTGGTTTACTCATAGTGAAAAAATGCGGACAATATAAGCCTAGAAATGACTAGGCATAAAGTGAGCAAATGAATGCTTAACATACTTGCATAAAATTCTTTGATTCGCTATTTAATGGAGGTGTTCACCTGGTTAAATCTAATGTGCTGAAGAAAGATTTGAATTTATATAGTGCCTTTTATTCCCTCAAGATGTCCCAAAGTGCTTATAACCAAGGAAGTACTTATGTAATGTACTCACTGTTGTAATGTAATAAACAAGGCAGCCAATTTGTGCACAGCAAGGTCCCACATCAGCAATGTGATAATGACAGCATCTTTTGACTGGGCACTTCACTGCCTTCTGGACTCTGCATTGAGTTGAACAATTTTAGATCATAACCCCTGCCCCCATATTGTTTCATTTTTTTTTGATGGTTCATTTTTTTCTTGTTTCTTTCGTTGGACGGCTGCTAACCTGCCTTTCACACATCATCTAGATGTATCTTTTGTCTCGTTACTTGTCCCATTACCACTCCCTTTGGCTTTGTACCATGAAACCTTTGGTCATTTAATCTCTCCTGCCCTTCACTCTTTCGCAAACTTTTCCTTTTGTTCTTTCCACCCTCCCCCCTTTCACTTGCGTAAAACCTATTCCATTTCTAACTGTTGTCAGTTCTGTTGAAAGGTCACAGACCTGAAATGTTAACTCTGTTTCTGTCTCCACAGATGCTGGCTGAGCTGCTGAATATTTCCAGCATTTTCTGTTTTTATTTATTCTTGAAGCATGTGTTGATTGAGTTAGGTGAAGAAGGGTGGGATGAGGCTCATGTGGAGCATAAGCACCTCCACGCCCTTTCTGGCTCGCTTGGCCTGTTCCTGTGGCGTAAATACATGTGATCCTATGTAACCTTCTGAGTTGGAGACGAGTGTGCCATCAACTCCATATGGTCCCAAGTGGGTGCCACTGGGAGAGTCCAGTTACCTGCGTACCTGAAAAAAAGGTAATTTTTAAAAAAATGAATTGGCCGCCTTGCATAGAGAAGATGGCTGGGGTCTTGAGGGCAGAGGCCTTTGTAATGATCCTCTCCAATGGTAGTCTTGTGCTGCCCTTTTTGGCTGGATAAGGCACGTGGACTCCATTGATGCATGCTCTTAGCGGTCCTATACAATAACAACAACAACAACTTACATTTATATAGCACCTTTAAATTAATAAAATGTCCCAAGGCGCTTCCGAAGAGCATTATAAAATAAAGTATGAGACCGAGTCACAAAAGGACAGATGACCAAAAGCTTGGTCAAAGAGGCAAGTTTTAAGGAGTGTCTTAAAGGAAGAGAGCAAGGTGTAGGGTGGGATTCCAGAGCTTGGGGCCTAGGCAACTGAAGGCGTGGTCACCAATGATGGAGTGATTAAAGTCAAGGATGCTCAAGAGGTGAGAATTAGAGGAGCGCAGATATCTTGGAGGGTTTTGGGGCTGGAGGAGATTACAGTGATAGGGAGCGGTGAGCCCACAGAGGGATTTTAAAATCAGGACATTGCTTGACCGGGAGCCAATGTAGGTCAGTGAACACAGGAATGATAGGTGAACGGGACCTGGTGCAAGTTAAGACACGGGCAGCATTGTTTTGGATGACCTCAAGTTTACGGAGAGTAGAATGTGGGAGACCAGCCAGGAGTGTATTAGAATAGTCAAGTCTAGAGGTAACGAAGGCATGAATGAAGGTTTCAGCAGCAGAAGAGCTGAATTAGGGATGAAGTCAGGTGTTGTTACGAAGGTGGAAATATGCAGTCTTAGCGATGATGCAAATATGAGTTCGGAAGCTCATTTTGGGGTCAGATGTGACACTAATGTTGTGAACAGACAGGCTTAATCCCAGATTGTTGCCAGGGAGAGGAATGGAGTTGATAGCTAGGGAATGGAGTTTGGAGCAGGGACTGAAAACGATGGCTTTAGTCTTCCCAATATTTAGTTGGAGGAAACTTCTGTTCATCCAGTACAAATTAGGTACACACCCACTCGCCCTACAGATTCCAGAGGTATTGGTCCTAGAGGCACTAATGGATACAATCCTGGCATAACTGCTGAGATCATGGCCCGTGGAGTTTTGGGATTCCTGGTTATTTTCAACAGCCCCTTTTTTTTTAGTTGCCTTGAGAGATTTGATAACTTACTGTTGAATTATGTGGTTAGAATGTGGAACTGGCTACATCAAGGAGTCCGTTGAGGTGAATAAATTGGATGAATTTAAAGGGAAACTTGATAAGCATATGAAAGAGAAAGAAATAGTAGGATATTCTGGTAGAGTTAGATGAATAAGGATGGGCAGAAGCTCGTGTGGAGCATAAACAGCAGCTTGGACCTGATGGGCTGAGTGGCCTGTTTCTGTCCTGTAAATACGATGTAAATGAGCCACGGCTGAGACAGTTTCTGTTAAACCCTGGGCAAAGGAATATCATACAAATATGATAAGCCTTCTACCATTAATATTCAACAGAAATTTTGAGATGATGTTGATTTACAGAACTGATCTATTTCCTACAAGAAATTGTGCTCAGTTTTAATCCTTATCACTTCAGATAAAAAGTACATTCAGATTGTCATTAACCCAGCTGTGTGTGTTTTCTTTCAGCAGTGACTCTAAAGTTTGAACTGCTGCATGATTACACAGAATGTAATTAGAAAAGAAAATCTGTCTGTCTGTTGGAAGTCTGCCTCCGAATATTTATGGAATTAATATAATAAAGCTTTCTGGGCTGATCTGTATTATTCGAAGATTAGTTCTACAATTGTGCTTTTAAACAGACTTTGATTGTTAAAGCGTGTAGTGGATTAATCATCACTCTCGGTTCAGTCAGCCTGATTTGTGAAACAAAAAAGCTTTTGCCATTCCCCCTTCAGGGAATAGTCAAGGAAGACTGAGAAATTTGATGAAAGAGATAGGGACTGAGCTGCTTTAGTCTTTTATGCAAAACTTAAGAGGAACTTATCCAGCATTTAAGCCGCACCCAAAGGAATGGTCAAATTTGCGACTGATTTGCGGCAATTCATTTACACTGTCTGGAACCAGAACTTAAGTGGTGGTGCAGTATGCGAATAAATGCGTTTTGGAGGGAAGATGGCAGTTTCTTTTTCTATCGCGACTGAAGGATTTTGGGCTATCCCAGAAGTTTAAATTATGAAGGTGAATCAGAGCACAGAGACAGACAATAATGTTTGCACTGGTTGTAAGGAGGGCAGTTGATGCAAACATCAGCTTTCCTCTATCCATCCGATAAACCACAAGTTGTTAAACATTCGTGTGCAAATTCTTAACACTTTAGGCCATTGACATGAAGAGAGGGAAAGCAAAATATCATGTGACTGCACATTTAACAGATGGCTTGAGTAGATTTTTAAAATGTTGAATCTTCCCGGTTAAATTCTGAATGATTTCTCCCCCAAGTATTCAAAATGGAAGCCACGAACACCATGGCCTCTAAATTCAGCTGTGATTCTCCTGTTTCTCAGGTCTACTAATTCCCAATTTCGCAGATAACAATGCACGCGCATTTCCTGTTGGACATATGCCGTCCACCATATTGAGAGGGGAAAAGAAAACAATTAAAGGTTGAAAAGGCTAAGCCTGACACAGGCATGAGGCCCTCTACATATGCAAATAAGGGGCCTATTTGACACCCCCGCTTTAAGATTATTTTGCCCATGGGGCAACCAGCACTGACTGCACTCAGTAAAAACAGATTTTGGGACTGCCTGCTATGTACAAGATAAGTTTTTTGCAGTTACTTACCTAAGTTCTCCTCCCTACCCCACATTAAAGAAAGTTCGTAGCTGCACCCAACTCCATTGCTTCTCTCCACTCCCTCTGCCTCCAACCCTGTTGCCCTCTGCTTCTCATAGTCATAGAGTTATAGAGCACAGAAAAAAGCCCTTAGGCACATCGTGTCCGTGCCGACCATCAAGCACCTAACTATTCTAATTCCATTTTCCAGCACTTGGCCCATTGCCTTGTATGCTATGGCGTTTCAAGTGCTCATCTAAATGCTTATTAAATGTTGTGAGGGTTCCTGCCTCTCTCACCTCTTCAGGCAATGCATTCCAGATTCCAACCACTCTCTGGGTGAAACAATTTTTCTTCAATTTCCTTCTAAACCTCCTGCCCCTTACCTTAAATCTATGCCTCCTGGTTATTGACCCCTCTGCTAAAGGAAAAAGTTTCTTCCTATCTAATCTATCAATGCCCCTCAATTTTGTATACCTCAATCATATCTCCCCTCAGCCTTCTCTGCTCTAAGGAAAACAACCCTAGCCTTTTCAGTCTCTCTTCATACCTGAAACGCTCCAGCCCAGGCAACATCCCGGTGAATCTCCTCTGCACCCTCTCCAGAGGAGACCTTCTGATCCTTCCCCCCACCCCCAACCCTCCCAGTCACTTACCTGAGGTCTGCTGTGGCGCAAGTAGCAGTCCAGTCTTGATGTTCTCTTCATCAACAGGCTGTTCGCAGCAGGCCAGCTGCATTTCAATGAAACCTCAGATATCACCATTCAGTTATAGGGCAAATCAGCAGGTCCGAATTTCTAAGATCATGTTCTTCTTAAATAGAATGAACCGAGGCATATTGATGACATTGTTATGAATAAAATGCAAATCTTAAAACAGGCGAGAAATGGGCTGGATTTTTGCCCCCACTCCCCCACCCCCAGGGCCGGGGTCAGAGGCAAGCAGGAGCTAAAATTGGCGGTGCTGTCCGGCATGTCTGTTCCCCGACTCCATTTCGCCCCTCAGCCATTTTTGTGGAGGCAGCATTGGGGGTCGAAAGGCGGAGTGGTGGGTAGTTGATTGGGCTCATTCACATCTTAATTGAGGCCAATTAAAGGAGGCCAACTGGAATTTTCCAGTCAGCCTCCAGGTTCCCCACAGGTGCCGGGGGCCAGTGTAGGTACCTGCAGGTGGGCACCTGGTGGTAGGCCGGGAGGCCAGTGCTCCAGGCAGATCTAGAGGCTCTCCCTGCCTGCCTGGATGCAGGAGCATTCACAGGTCTCCCTGTAGAGGGATTGTCCCACCCCTCCCACCTCGCCCCTCCCACCATAGTGCTTGGCTGCAAAAGACATTTTTTAATTAAAGATTTAAAAAAGTTGGAGAGAGGGCATCTCCGTGTTGAAGCACCCTCACTCCTACTTGCCTTCCTTCATAGCCTGCTGCTCCTCTCAAGCTGGAAGACCTCTTATTGGCCCTCTAGCTTCAAAAGCCCGCCCACCAGCCTTAATTGGAGGGCAAACCTGTCTCCAGGCCAATTAAGACAACACTTCCATGAAAATCCCAATGAGTGACTGTTTCCCCCTGGGGGTGGGTCCTGATCACTGTTTCCTGCCCCTGGAGGGAAACTCCAGTGCAATAAATCTGAAACTGAAGACAAAGTGACTGAACCTCTGGTGTGCCCATTCAAAAAAAGGAACAAATCAGAAATAGGCAGCCACAGCCCCAGCAGTATTACTTCAATGTCATGTAAAATAATTGAACAAATTATTAACTGTTATCTTGAAGATTATTTATATAATAACCTAGAAAACGTTAGTTTGCATGGATTCTGATAGGGAAAATTCAGTTAATCAACCTCCTTGACTTAGTTGGGGAAGTGACAAGCTTCAGCTTTATGGTGGGTTGTCCCTAAACTTCCAGGAGGCATTTGACAAAGTTCTATGTGAATGCATATTGGTTAAACTCAAAGCTGTGGGGATTCAGGGCAAAATTTGGATATGGGGGATATTGGCTGAAGAGCAGAAGCATTGTGAAATGTTAATATTGGCCATTTCGCATTGGTGTTATTATTGGCCATAAGAGCCATTTCGGTACTTGGGCAGGGGCAGAAACCTTATTGAAGGAGTACAGACATGGAGCTCCTGGAAAGATGGACACAGATTTGAGAGATGAAAACATGGTCAAGGGCTTTGGAGGGGACAGGGAGATTGGAGATGGGGTAATAGTTTGCAAAGCCAGTCGAGTTGTTTTTTTTTTGAGGAGGAGTAAGATGATGACAGAGTTGCAGGAGGGGGACAATACTTGAGGAGAGAGAGGTGTTAACAGTAATTACTAACATGGGAGCCAGGAAGGGAAGTTGGGTGGTCAGCAGTTTAATGCGAATAGGGTCAAGGGAGCAGGAGATGGGGCTCATGGACAAGATGAATTCAAAGAGGATATGAGGGGAGATCGGAAAGAAACTAAAGAAGGATACAAGTTCAGGGCTAGGGCGGGGAGGATCTTTAGAGGAAGTTTGGCCAGATGGGCTGGTGCAAGGGAGGGACGCAGTAGGGGCAGCTGATCAGATGGTCTCAGTGTTAGTGACAAAGAAGTCCATGAGCTCCTCATACCTGTTGGAGGTGAGCGGGGAGTAGATAGGGAAGAAAGACTTTAGAAGATGGTTTGAGTAGAGACAAGAAAATGGGAGTTATCTTTACATTCCAGGATGATCCTGGAATAGTGAGCAGTTTTGGTAAATGAGAGCAGGAGATGATTGTGCTTTATGTAGTCCAGCCAGATATGCCAAAGAATGGCTAAACCAGTTGTCTGCCATATCCATTCAAGTGTGCATCCCTCTAGGAGGATCCATGGGACATGAGACAAGTAGGATTGGAAAATAGATAGTATTTTCTGAATAAATGCAAAAATAATACAATAGTACATTTCTTTAGTTTCCTGAGATTGGATTCTGCAATTGAATTAGATCAATACTTGTCATGATCTAATACTGCCAGTTTTCATGAGGCAGTTTGATACAACGTCTAATTCCATTGTAAAGTGCATATATAAGCAGATAGTAGTGTGGAGGGGAGGTGGGTGGAAGGGAGGTGGTGGGGGGAAATTATTGTGATAAGCAAGGGATGATGATGGATCTGATATCTATCCCTTCACACTTTTTTCCTTCAGCAATACTACAAGAATACTATAAATAACAGTACATGCTACTGAACTATCTATTGCACAAGTCAGTTGATTTCTTGTTGCTTTGGAGAGTAGCGTGTTTTATTTTCACAGAAAAAATGCTATATTGTTACTTTATGCTTGACTATACACATAATATACCTGGTACCAAGAGTGAGAGATTTAAGTAATGTGGAGAGACTGGAGAAGCTGGGGTTGTTCTCCTCAGAGTAGAGAAGGTTAAGGGGAGATTTAATGGAGGTGTTAAAAATTAAGAGGGGGTTTTGATGGAGTAAATAAGGGAAAACTGTTTTCCGCTGACAGGAGGATCAGTACCCAAAGGACACAGAATTAAGATAATTGGCAAAATGTTTTTCTTTTTATGCAGCGAGTTATGATGATCTGGAATGCACTACTTGAAAGGAAGCAGATTCAATAGTAACTTTCAAATAGGAATTGGATAAATACTTGAAGGGGGAAAATGCGATGGGGAAAGAGCAGGAGAATGAAACTAATTGGCTAAGTCTTTCAAATAACCAGCACAGGCATGATGGGCTGACTGGCCTCCGTCTGTGCTGTATGATTCTAAATACCAACCTCTTTCAAGTATTTCCAGGGATGGTAGATTGACTTTTGAAACTTGCACTGATAATATGCAACTGCTGGTTGGAACGTACAATTATATATGTCTAATTGATGGTGTGAATGGGAGTGCTGCTTTTTGCCATCATAAATCTATAGTATAGACATTCCTTGAAATCCCCAATTGCATACACCATCAACAGAATTATAACCAGCCAATATACCAGAAACTTCCTTCAACAGCACAAAAATATCAAGTGCCAAAAATAGCATAACACACTCACTGTAGCATTATGTAATACCATTATTTCGAATTAACAGTTTAATCTTGGAGTTTTTATCTGAATTTCTCTCATATGGCTGGGAACTGAATATTCAAGAATATTTGACATTTCAGAAGGATAGAAAGAAAGGAAAAGGGGTGGGGTATATCTGTCAATAAAGGATGAGATCAGAACAGTGGTGAGAAATGATCTTGGTTCAGAAGATCAAATTGTAGAATCAGTTTGGGTGACGATAAGAAATAGCAAAGGAAAGAACTCAGTGGTAGAAGTAGTTTATAGACCCCCCTAACAGTAGCTACACTGTAGCACAGAGCATAAATCAAGAAGTAATATAGCCTTGTAAGGAAGGTCCTGCAATAATTGTGGGTGACTTCAATCTTCATATAGATTGGACAAATCAAATTGGCGAAGGGAGCCTGGAGGATGAGTTCACAGAGCAGATTCGGGACAGTTTCTTTTTTTTATATATATTGGCTCATGGGTTGTGGGCATCGCTGGCTGGGCCCCCAACATTTATTACCCATCTCTAATTACCTTTGAGAAGGCGGTGATGAGCTGCAGTCCTTGGGATGTAGGTACATCAACAGTGCTGTTAGGAAAGGAATTCCAGGATTTTAACCCAGCGACAGTGAAGGAATGGCAATACAGTTCCAAGTCAGGATGGTGTGTGGCTTGGAGGGGAACTTGCGGATGGTGGTGCTCCTATGCATCTGCTGCCCTTTTCCTTCTAGACGGTAGAGGTCGCGGGTTTGGAAGGTTCTGTGGAAGGAGCCTTGGTGAGTTGTTGCAGTGCATCTTGTAGATGGTACAGACTGCTGCCACTGTGCATCAGTGGTGGAGGGAGTGAATGTTGAAGGTGGTGGATAGGGTGGCAATCAAACAAGCTGCTTTATCCTGGATGGTGTCAAGCTTCTTGAGTGTTGTTGGAGCTGTACCCATCCAGGCAAGTGGATAGTATTCCATCACACTCCTGACTGGTGGACAGGCATTGGGGAGTCAGGAGGTGAATTACTCGCCGCAGAATTCCCAGCCTCTGACCTGCTCTTGTAGCCGCTGTATTTATGTGATTTGTCCAGTTCAGTTTCTGGTCAATGGTAACCTCCAGCATGTTGATCTTGGGAGATTCAGCGATGGTATTGTTACTGAATATTAAGGGGAGATGGTTAGATTCTCTCTTGTTTGAGATCATTGTGGCCTGGCACTTGTGTGGTGTGAAGTTACTTAACACTTATCAGCCCAAACCTGGATGTCCAGGTCTTGCTGCATCTGGACACGGGCTGCTTCATTATCTGAGGAGTTGCAAATGGTGCTGAACATTGTGCAATCATCAGCGAACTATATATTCTGGAACCAAACACGGAGCATGCTATTTTAGACAAGATAATGTGTAATGAGACAGGATTAATTAATGACCTCATTGTAAAGGATCATAACATGATAGCATTTTACTTTCTGTTTGAGGGTAAGAAATTTAGATCTGAAACTAGTGGCTTAAACTTAAATAAAGGCAATTGCAAGGATATGAAGACAGAGTTGGCTAAAGTGGACTGGGAAAATAGGGTAAAAAGTAAGACAGTAGAGAAGCAGTGGCAGACATTTAAGGGGATATTTCATAATTGTAAACAAGGGTATATTCCATTGAGAAAGAACAACACTGTGAGAAGGGTTCACCATCTGTAGATAGCTAAGTTAAGGATGGTTCAAATTGAAAGAAAAGGTGCACAATGCTGCAAAGATTAGTGGTAGGGCAGAAGATTGGGAATATTTTAGAAACCAGCAAAGGATGGTTAAAAAATAATAGAGGAAAAAATTAGAGTATGAGAGTAAACTAGTAAGGAATATAAAAACAGACAAGTATCTAAAAGAGTAGCTAAATGAAGAGTTGGTCCCTTAGGAATGTAGGAGCAGGAGTAGGCCATTCAACCCATCGAGCCTGCCCCACCATTCAATAAGATCATGACTGATCCATCCACTTCAATGCCTTTTTCCCACACTATCCTCATATCCCTTTACATCATTGGTATTTGTAAATCTGTCAATCTCTGCTTTAAACATACCCAAAAACTGAGCTTCCACAGTCCTCTGAGGTAGAGAATTTCAAAGATTCACATCCCTCTGAGTAAAGAAGTTTCTCCTCATCTCTGTCTTAAGTGGCTTCCCCTTATTTTTAAATTGTGTCCCCTGGTTCTAGACTGCCCAACCAGGGGAAACATCTTAGCTGCATCGACCCTGTCTATCCCTTTAAATATTTTTCAGATTTCAGTGAGATCACCTCTCATTCTTCAAAACTCTAGAGAATACAGGCCCAGTTTCCCCAATCTCTCTTCATAGGACAGTCCCGCAATCCCGGAAACAAGTCTGGTGAACCTTCGTTATACTCCCTCGATGGCAATAATATCTTTCCTCGGGTAAGGGGACCAAAACTGCACAAAGTACTCCAGGTGCAGTCTAACCAAGGTTCTATACAATTGAAGCAAGACTTCACTACTCTTGTACTCAAATCTTCTTGCGACAAAGGCTAACATACCATTAGCCTTCCTAATTGATTGCTGCAACTGAATGTTAGCTTTCAGTGACTTATTGACAAGGGCATCCTGGTCCCTTTGTACATCTACATTTTCTGATCTCTTGCCATTTAAGAAATACTCTACACATCTGTTCCTCCTACCAAAATGGATAACTTCACATTTTTCCACATTATATTCCATCTGCCACTCACCAAGTCTGTCCAAATGCCCTTGAAGCCACTTTGCATCTTCCTCACAACACACATTCCCACCTAGTTTTGTGTGATCTGCGAACTTGGAAATATTACATTTGGTTCCCGCATCCAAATCATTGATCTATATTGTGAACAGCTGGGGCCCAAGCACTCATCCCTGCGGTACCCCACTGGTCACAGCCTGCCAACTCGAGAATGATCGGTTTATTTCTACTCTCTGTTTTCTGCCTATTAACCAATCCTTAATCCATGCCAGTATATTACCTCCTACCCCATGTGCTTTAATTTGCTAACCAACCTCCAGTGGGGGACTTTATCAAAAGCCTTCTGAAAATCCAAGCATACCACAACTACCAACCTCCCTTTTATCAATTCTGTTAGTAATATCCTCAAAAAACTCCAACAGGTTTGTCAAACGTGATTTCCCATTCATAAATCCAAGTTGACTATGCCCAATCAGGTCATCATTATCCAAGTGTCCATTTATCACATCCTTTAGAATAGATTATAGTATTTTCCCAATGACTGATGTAAGACTCAGGTCTGTAATTCCCTGTTTTCTCTCTCCCTCCCTTCTTAAATAGTGGGGTGACATTTGCTACCTTCCAATCTGCAGGAACTGCTCCAGAATCTATAGAATTTTGGAAGATGATCACCAATGCATCCACTATCTTCCATAGCTACCTCTTTCAACACTCTGGGATGTAGAATATCAGGTCCAGGGTACTTATCAATCTTTAGCCCCAGCAATTTCTCTAATACAACCTTCCTACGAATATTAATTTCCTTCAATTCCTCATTCTCCCTAATCCCTTGGATCTCTCATTCTGGGAGATTTCTTGTATCTTCCTCAGTGAAGACAGACACAAAGTAATCATTTAGCTTCTCTGCCATTTCTCTATTCCCCATTATAAATTCTCCTGACTCTACCTGTAATGGACCCACATTGGTCTTAGTGTACCTATAGATGCTTTTATAGTCAGCTTTTATATTTTTTGCTAGCTTACATTCATATTCTATTCTCCCTTTCTTTTATCACTTTCTTGGTCCTCCTTTGCTATATTCTAAAATCCTCCCAATCCTCAGGTTGACTACTATTTCTGGCAACTTTATAGGCCTTTTCTTTTAATCTTATACAATCCTTAACTTCCTTTGTTATCCACAGTTAACTGTCTACTTTTGGTGTTTTTGAAAGAATGTATAGATGCTTTAGCCATGTAATATTTCTTTAAAGACTATCCATTGCCTATGTACTGTCACACCTTTTAGTGTATTTCCCAAGCCATCTCAGTCAATTTGCCCCTCCTACCTTCAAAATTTCCTTTGTTCAAATTTAACACCCAGGCTTCAGATTGAACAACCTCACTTTCAAAGATAATGTAAAATTCTATCCTGTTATGATCATTCATCCCTAAAGGTACTTTTACAACAAGACGATTAATTAGCCCTTTCTCATGACATAATACTAGATCTAAAGTGGCCTGTTCTCTAGTTGGTTCCTCAACATACTGCTCTAGAAAACCATCCATAACACACTTCAGAAACTCATCCTTCACAGCATTAGGTGCTCATTAGGTTTACCCAGTCGATATGCAAACTGAATTCACCTATGGTTACTGTATTACCCATGCTACATGCTTCTCTAATCTTCAGATTAACCATTCCCCACACTACCACTGCTGTTTGGTAGCCTATAAACAACTACCAATGTTTGCTTCCCTTTGCTGTTTCTTAGCTCCACCCAAACCGATTCCATGTTTTGTTCTTCTGATCTGAGAGCCTCCCTTACTAATGTACTGATTCCATCCCTTATTATCAGCGCAACACCACCTCCTTTTCCTTTTTACCTGTCCTTCCTAAATGTCGAATATCCTTGAATATTCAGTTCCCAGTCTTGGTCACCCTGTATCCACGTTTCCGTTATGACAATTAGATTATACTCATTTACCTCTATTTGGGCCTTTAAAACATCTACCATGTTGCGAATGCTGCGTGCATTCAGGTAGCGTGCCCTAAACCTTGTCGTCTTGACATTCTGCATTCTAAGCTTAGTGATGCTCTCCTTTGTTTTGCCTGCCTTCTAATGTCACTTGCTACTTTTCTACCTCCTGTTACCAGCTTTACTTCCTTCCAATGTGAGCTACCCTTCAGGTTCCCATCCCCCTGACCAGCTAGTTTAAACCCTCCCCAACAGCACTATCAAATCTCTACCCTTCAGGTTCCCATCCCCCTGACCAGCTAGTTTAAACCCTCCCCAACAGCACTATCAAATCTCCCTGCGAGAATGTTAGTTCCGGTCCTGTTAAAGTGTAGCCTATCCATCTTGTACAGGTCACAACTGCCCCAGAATCAGTCCTAATGCCTCAGAAATCTGATTCCCTCCCTCCTACACCAATTCTCCAGCCACGTGTCCAATCGATCAATCCTCTTATTCCTATGCTCACTAGCAAGTGGCACTGGGAGTAATCCTGAGATTACTGCTCTTGAGGTCCTGTTTTTTAATTTCCTTCCTAACTCCTTAAAATCTGCTTTCAGGACCTCATCCCTTTTCCTACCTATGTCGTTGGTACCAATTTGGGCCACGACCTCTGGCTGTTCACCCTCCCCCAGAAGGATATCCTGTAGCTGCTCCGTGACGTCCTTGACCCTGGAACCAGGGAGGCAACACGCCATCCTGGAGTCACGTTTACTGCCACAGAAACACCTGTCTGATCCCCTGACAATCGAATCCCCTATCACGATTGCTCTTCCATTCTTCTTCCTTCCCTCCTGTGCAGCTGAGCCACCCGTGGTGCCATGGACTTTGCTCTGGCTGCACTCCCCTGAGGAACCATCGCTCTCACTAGTATCCAAAATGGAAAATCGATTAGCAAACAAGATAGGCTCAGGGAGCACCTACATTGCCTGCCTGGTTCTTTTAGACTGCCTGGCGGTCACCCATTCCCTCTCTGCCTGCATGTTCCTAACCTGTGGTGTGACCACCTCGCTAAACATGCTATCCATGTAGTCATCTGCCTCATGGATGCACAACAGTGACTCCAGCCGCTGCTTGAGCTCTGAAACCCAGAATCATAGAATCGTTACAGTACAGAAGGAGGCAATTTAGCCCATCGTGTCCACACCGGTTCTCTGAAAGAGCAATTCCCTCAGTCCATTCCCCTGCCTTCTCCTTGTAACGCTGCGCATTCTTCCTTTTCAGATAACAGTCTCATTCCCTTTTGAATGCTTCAATTGAACTTGCTTCCACCACACCCTCAGGCCACGCATTCCAGACCTTAACCACTCGCTGCGTGAAAAAGTTTTTCCTCATGTCATTTTTGCTTCTCTTACCAAATATTTTAAATCTGTGCCCTCTCATTCTCGATCCTTTCCTGAGTGGGAACAGTTTCTCTCTATCTACTCTGTCCAAACCCCTCATGATTTTGAATACTTCTATCAAATCTCAGCCTTCTCTTCAAGGAAAACAGTCCCAACTTCTCCAATCTATCTTCATAATTGAAATTCTTCATCCCTGAAACCAGTCTCGTGAATCTTTTTGGTAATTTCTCCAATGCCTTCACGTCTTTCCTGAAGTGCGGTGCCCAGAACTGGACGCAATACTCCAGCTGAGGCCAAACTAGTATCTTATACAAGTTCAACATAACTTCCTTGCTCTTGTACTCCATGCCCTTATTATTAAAGCCCAGGATACTGTAAACTTTATTAACTGCTATCTCAACCTGTCCTCCCACCTTCAATGACTTACGCACATATATACCTAGGTCCCCCTGCTCCTGCATCCCCTTTAGAATTGTACCCTTTATTTTCTATTGTCTCTCCATGTTCTTCCTACCAAAATGAATCACTTCACATTTCTCTGCATTGAACTTCATCTTCCACCTGTCTGCCAATTCCACCAACTTGTCTATGTCCTTTTGAAGTTCTACACTATCCCCCTCACAGTTCACAATGCTTCCAAGTTTCGTATCAAATGCAAATTTTGAAATTGTGCCCTGTACACCAAGCTCTAGGAAAAGCAAGGGCCCCAACACTGATCCCTGGGGAACTCCACTACAAACCTTCCTCCAGCCCGAAAAACATCCATTAACCACTGCTCTTTGTTTCCTGTCACGCAGCCAATTTCGTATCCATGTTGCTACCGTCCCTTTTATTCCATGAGCTACAAGTTTGCTCACAAGTCTGTTGTGCGGCACTGTATCAAACGCCTTTTGAAAGTCCATGTACACCACATCAACAGCATTGCCCTCATCAACGCTCTCTGTTACCTCCTCAAAAAACTCCAAGTTAGTTAACCATGATTTTCCCTTAAGAAATCCATGCTGGCTCTCCTTAATTAACTCGCATTTGTCCATGTGACTACTGATTTTGTCCCAAATTATTTTTTCTAGAAGTTTTCCCACCACTGAAGTTAAACTGGCCGGCCTGTAGTTGCTGGGCTTATATTTATACCCTTTTATGAACAAGGGTGTAACGTTTGCAATTCTCTAGTCCTCTGGCGCCACCCCCGAGTCTAAAAAAGACTGAAAATTTACGGCCAGTGCCTCTACAATTTCCACCCTCACTTCCTTCAGTATCCTTGGATACATCTCATCCGGTCCTGGTGACTTATCAACTTTAAGTACAGACAGCAAATCTAATCCTTTCTCTTTATCAATTTTAAACCCGTCCAGTGTCTGACGTACCTCCTCTTTCAACATTGCCTGGGTTGCATCGTCTTCCTTGGTAAAGAGAGATGAAAAGTATTCATTTAATACCTCAGCTATGCCCTCTGATTCCATGTGTAAATCCCCTTTATGATCCCTAATCTGCCCTGCTCCTCCTTTTACTACCCTTTTATTATTTATATGCCGAGAGAAAAGTTTGGGATTTTCTTTAATGCTAGCTGCCAGTCTCTTTTCATACTCTCTCTATGCTTCTCTTATTTGCTCTCTCACTTCCCCTCTGGACCTTCTATAAACAGCCAGGTTCTCAATAGTATTTTCTACCTAGCATCGGTCATACACACACTTTTTCTTCTTTATCTTAATCTCTACTTCTTTTGTCATCCAGGGAGCTCTGGATTTGTTTGCCCTACTTAAAATACAGTTTACTTACCTTGTCTTTAGTGACCAGTGGGTCCTTTAAGGATCAGAGGTTACGCTGCTGTAGAACCTGGAGAAAAATAGTTGGGTTCTGCCCATTTTTTTGAACAACTTCAGTTTGGAGTCCTTAAGCAGGTGTTAGGTTCCTCAATAGCATATGCAAGGAGCCTCACAGTAGTTTAAGTGATACCGAGGCAATGATCAGACATGTTTCAAGCACCCTATTATACATTGGTAATAAATGACAGCAACATCACATAAACCTTGAGGCCAGTGACACCAACAGCTGATATCCTTGTGCAATCTAAGAAGTCCAGGCTCGCGAAGACCCTGCATTTGCATTAATGATCTTTGATGTGCTATTTATTTGATAAAGAGATGCTCCAAGGACTGGGAGAGTAAAAAAGCAAAGGAGAATATTTTGTTCCATTTAGACGTGTTAATTATGCACTCTGATCATCCTCATCTTAACTATTTGTCAAAAAGCAGAAGTGAATGCACTATTCTGAACCATTTTAAAGACAAATTACCTGAAGGTGCTAGAACCTGGATCCAAGCTGATCTCATTTTGCAGCTGTAATTATGATCATACATATGCTCAATAAAAGTCTTTTCACAAAAGCTAATTAGAAGTATAGTGTCTCTCAACATTTGAAGTAATTATCTGCTCTCTTGTGTTAAATAAATATGCAAGACACCTTTCCATTCTGATTGTAATGTTTTTCATTTTACAAACACCTGGGCTATAAACAACATAAAATACCTTGGTTGCTCATTTCAGATGTAATTATAAATAGTTCCGACCCAAAAGCAATGTAGTTAATATTGTACTTATGACAGAAAATAGAAGATATTTGAGAGCACTGGTTGATGTAGTGAACTAAACCATCATTTCTTCCATCTTCCATCAATGAGTTAAAAATTTGGCACTCCCTTTGGCTCGATCTCTTTATCCTGTGAGTAGCTAAATCACAAGATTTGACAAAGTCCCAGATTTATTATGTGATCAGTGCAAAGTAGCTAATTCTCAGCCAGGGTGGCGATAGCAGTGCTACAATTGACCTCAGCACCTCTGGGTCAGATGAGTATCACTCATCCAGGCTCCTGACTCTTGTCCAGTGAACCGTGTTGACAATGCACTTGTGTATGGTCATCAGGTGAAGAACAGTGCGACTTAGTTGTGATACTCTGTATGGTTGGTTAACCATTCCAACACTCATTGTCAAGAATGATATATGATAATGGCCACTTGTAACACTTTAATTGAGTGCAATAACCAAGGCTGACACTCCAAGTACCATTAGAATGCTATACTGCCAAGAAGTATCATCTTTCAGATGAGACATTAAACCTGGGCCCCATTTGCTCGTCCAGATTGATGTTAAAGATCCCATAGCACTATTTTGAAGAAGAGCAGGAGAGTTCTTCCCAGTGGCCTAGTCCATATTTATCCCTCAATCAACATTTTCTCAAAAAAAGATTATCTTGCTATTAATCTCTGCTGTTTGTGGGACTTTGCTGTGCACAAATTGGCTGCCACGTTTCCTACAGTATAACAGTGACTACGCTTCAAAAAGTACTTCATTTGCTGTGAAATGCTTTGGGACCCCCTGAGGTTGGAAATACTGTGATCTAAGTGCAAGTTCTTTCTTTCATCCAGCAGGTCTGGCAGCATCTGTGGAAAGAGAAGCAGAGCCGCCTGGCTGAACTTGTTCTCACATTGAACAACTCCATGCATTTCCTTCAAGTAAAAGGTGTCGCTATGGGTACCCGCATGGGTCCTAGTTATGCCTGTCTTTTTGTGGGATATGTCGAGCATTCTTTGTTCCAGTCCTACTCAGGCCCCCTCCCCCAACTCTTTTTCCGGTACATTGATGACTGTATCGGTGCCGTTTCCTGCTCCCGCCCCGAACTAGAAAACTTTATCAACTTTGCTTCCAATTTCCACCCTTCTCTCACCTTTACATGGTCCATCTCTGACACTTTCCTTCCCTTCCTCGACTTCTCTGTCTCCATCTCTGGGGATAGGTTGTCTACCAATATCCATTATAAGCCCACTGACTCCCACAGCTACCTCGACTACACTTCTTCACACCCTACCTCCTGTAAGGACTCCATTCCATTCTCCCAGTTTCTCCGTCTCCGATGCATCTGCTCTGATGATGCTACCTTCCATGACGGTGCTTCTGATATGACCTCCTTTTTCCTCAACCGAGGATTTCCCCCCACTGTGGTTGACAGGGCCCTCAACCGTGTCCGACCCATTCCCCGCACCTCTACCCTCACCCCTTCCCCTCCCTCCCAGAACCGTGACAGGGTTCCCCTTGTCCTCACTTTTCATCCCACCAGCCTCCATATCCAAAGGATCATCCTCCGCCATTTTCGCCACCTCCAGCGTGATGCCACTATCAGTCGCATCTTCCCCTCGCTTCCCCTGTCAGCATTCCGAAGGGATCGTTCCCTCCGCGACACCCTGGTCCACTCCTCCATTACCCCCACCACCTCGTCCCCGTCCCAGGGCACCTTCCCTTGCAATCGCAGGAGGTGTAATACCTGCCCATTTACCTCCTCTCTCCTCACTATCCCAGGCCCCAAACACTCCTTTCAGGTGAAGCAGCGATTTACTTGTACTTCTTTCAATGTAGTATACTGTCTTCGCTGCTCACAGTGTGGTCTCCTCTACATTGGGGAGACCAAGCGCAGACTGGGTGACCGCTTTGCGGAACATCTCCGCTCAGTCCGCAAGCAGGACCCTGAGCTTCCGGTTGCTTGCCATTTCAACACTCCCCCCTGCTCTCATGCTCACATCTCTGTCCTGGGATTGCTGCAGTGTTCCAGTGAACATCAACGCAAGCTCGAGGAACAGCATCTCATCTACCGATTAGGCACACTACAGCCTGCCGGACTGAACATTGAGTTCAATAATTTCAGAGCATGACAGCCCCCCACTTTACTTTCATTTTTAGTCATTTTTAGTTACTTTTTCTTCCTTTTTTTTTTGCATTCCTTTTTACATATTTTACAATCTTTTTTTGCATTTATTTCATTTCATCTTAGTTTGTTCAGTTTGCTTACCCACTGTTTTTTTCAGGTTGTTTTTCTTCAGGTTTGCACTTGCTGATGTTCTATATTCAGTATATTCACACCTAATCTGTACTAATGCTTTGTCTTTCAACACACCATTAACATATTGTTTGCCTTTGCTCCGTGACCTTTTGGTCAGCTATGTGGCCTGGTCCAATCTGCACCTTCTCCTTTGTTATCTCTTGCCCAACCCCCACCTCACTTGTTTATAATCTGTGACTTTTCTAATATTTGTCAGTTCCGAAGAAGGGTCACTGACCCGAAACGTTAACTCTGCTTCTCTTTCCACAGATGCTGCCAGACCTGCTGAGTGAATCCAGCATTTCTTGTTTTTGTTTCAGATTTCCAGCATCCGCAGTATTTTGCTTTTATTCTTTCTTTCATCTGTCAATAGAGCCATATCCCAGCAACGAGACAATGCCTTTACTTGAAAAGGGAGGAGAGAAAATTAGTACAAAAAAAATAGATTTTGTCTTTCTCAAAATTACAACAGTGATGCATAAAATACCTTTGGGCTCCCATGCCAACAACTATAGTATCCACAATTCAACACAGATTGGACAATTTCAAATCAATTCAGAGAAGCCATGAGATTGTGCTCAAATTGAGGAAGCAGGGAGTAGGTTGGTTGTTGGGCAAGAGTAGAGGGAGTTTTACTGTGCTTGTTGCCACACTGGTTGCTGTCCCTCAGCATTGACATGCACAAAAGCTTTGTTAAATAAGGAAAAAAACATTTTGACATTCTATTGTTTTCCATCAAATTCCTTTAGTCCATCATTTTCCCAGTAGTTGCGTTTGATTTCATATGCAGCAAATGAAGTAAATTAGATCTAGTTGGGATATAATTTGTCTGATTGCAGTGGAAGATGAAGATGTAGAAATTTCCAAGCTGATCAGATACCCAAATATAAATTGAAATTGTATACTGAAACACACTGGGTGTCACAATCTCCAATAAATTCATGGTTTAAATGAATTCCTGTACAGTGTTTCTTGGGCTAATCGGTGTAAACAAAGATACTGTGAGATTAAATAATTGCTATTCATTATTGAGTCATATTATCCCTCTTACCAGTTGTTTCCCAATCACAAGTAGTTAATGAGTGGCCTATTCCTAAGGGATGGATGACAAATTGCCTTAAAATGTCTCAGGAAAACACTATGCTTAATATTGTATAATTGTAACATTCTATGATACTATTACACTGAGTCTTGTCCATGCTTACCATATGATACCAGGGATCAATTAGATTATTAAAGGGACAAAGTCGGCTAATCCTCCACCATGGGCTGTTTTTAGTGTAATTCACCCCTCCTGTCTCTGGCATCGGTAATATAAAAGACAGTTTCGAGACCTTTTAGAAATACAATATCTGTTAAGAATTCCCAATGTTGTAGCATCTCAATCTGTTAGTGAAGATTTCCTCTTAAATATATAGAATGTATAGCACAGATTCATGCCATTTGGTCCAACCAGTCTCCACTTGAGCCTCCTCACGTCTTTCCTCATTAACTTTATCAGAATAACCCTCTATTCCCTTCTCCCTCATATGCTTGTTTAGCCTCCCCTTAAATACATCCATGCTATTCACTTCAACCACTTGCTACCACACAACAGGGTTGAAGCAAATACTATTGTCTGGCAAAATTGTGAATGGGTTCTTTTTGAAAATGTTTACAGCTTCTTTCCAAACACAGGAAATGGTCATCAATGCACTTTTGATTTCACTGCACATAGTAACCAGAGAAATTCTTACCACGGTCTGTGCCTCTTTTATTTTAACCTGGTTGTGTCTGCTTTTTGGCAGGTATGATTGAATTGCTGAAAGGGTTTCTTGAGGTTCGTTGACACATCAATGTTATGAGCTGGAAAGGTTAAAAGTGTAATTAGGCGGAGACTATTTCACCCATCAGCACCAATGCACTCGGATTTGTTTGGATTCTGTGAAAGTGCGAGATATGCAAGTTAATTACAAAACCTTTCTCATGAGTGAAGCAAACTGTATGGCACTGCTAGTAAGATAGCATACAGTCTATACAACAGCTCCATCAGAATGTGAGAAAAGAGTTGGATAGTTGATCCTTTATCAGAACTAGGAAGGGTAGACAGGCAAGTCGCTTGAAAGGACTTGAAACAAATGGATTTAGAAAATGACAAAAGATGAAGGTGACTGGTTACAGATGCTAAATATTAATACAAAGTCATAGCTGAAGGGTTTAGTAACCTAGGAATGGTAGTTGGGTGTACTGCCCGGAAGTTTCATCACATGACCTTCCAGCTCAGACCACCCCACCCCCACACTTCCGTTATTGGTCCATATTCTGAGTGCACTGTCTTCCTATGCCAATTGGAAAAGAAATGGACTCTTTGTTACTCAGTTAGATTAATCTTGGCTGTTAGTAAACCAGCCTTTATCTCCATCTCCAATATGTTTATAAGCAATAAATATAACTGTTCAAAGAAAATGAAAAAAAAAGTCTTACTTTCGTGCCCCCATGATTTTTCTCCTGGGTTTTGCGTGCAGCAGTGTCCTGGAGATTAACTTGCAGTTCCTGGAGACTCCAAGACAATCTTGGTGAGTTGGTAACCCTAATGGACAGGTATTTCAAAAGAACCTGGGAAGCAGGGAAACACACTGGTGGAAATATTCACCTTGTGGGGGAAAAAGTAACATTAGAAAGACATGAAAGGAGTAAGACAACTCTGAAATGAAAGGGAACAAACAGAAGTGTGAATGAGGAGAAAAGGGCTGAAGCCTGAAATTGCTCAAATTGCTTTAAAGCAGACTGCACCAGAGCAGGTGAGTTGAAATGGCAGTCACAGGGAGGTTTGCACTGTGCTTATGGGCAAAACAGAGATGTGTTTGGTCTCCTTCACATAGAGGGAGCAACCACTATGCAGTAGACCAGTTTATTGTAAAATGTACGCATAAATCCCTAAAACAACAAATTGCAGGAAGTAACCAATAATGTGATGCTTCTATGGATTTAAGCACCAGCAAATTAACACTACTGCTGAAAGATCCTGTCTAATTACACTACAGTTTTAACCTTTTCATCCCATAACACTGATCTGTCGTTAAACTTCAAGAAACGCTTTCAGCAATTAAATTGTACCTGCCATGGAAACAAAACCTCCAGAACATAGACATGACCTAACTCACACAAAAACACAGACATAGTGAAAAGAATTCCTCTGGTTGAAATCAAAAGTGCATCGCTGGCTGACTGTTAATTGTAGATGATCTCACAGGATATTAAGCTGTGACACAGACTCTTGCAGGATATAAAACTGCGGCATACAGCCTCACAGGATATTGAGTGTAATATGAAAGAATGTCAAACTTTGGCGCAGAATCTCACAGGATAACTTTTGGACTGTTCTCTATATAACAGAAACCCGTTCAGAACTGAAAGGCTGTTATAAAAAAAAATAGAACTGAGAGTCAACAGTCTCTATTTGAATGTAACACACTTATGCAAGCCCAGGACCCAGTGGTCAATCGGACATACAGACTAGATCTGAAAACAAATAAGGTTTATTCACTCATGTGGTGTCCCGATTCACAGCAAGGAACAGGAAATAGGTTTACTCTCCAGCCTTCCTCTTTGCAATTGAAGTAACCCCTGCCTTTTTTTAACTTCCAGGCTGGGAGAAGACAATTAAGGTCAAAAAGTTCTTCAAGCTATACCATCTTTTAGAAAACTTAAGTTCTATCCCTATCTTGGATACTGAGCTCTCAACATCTTTTGACTTCCATATTGTCCCTCTCTCGCTCAGTTATGCTGAGAAAAATGCAAATTATGAATTCCGACGTGTCAGTGTTTCCACGTGTTTTCCTTGACTACGACTTCTGTTTCTGAAACCTTTAAACATGGAGGCACTGAAACTCCTAGATCCCATCTGGTCATTCTCCAAGACACAAATCCTTTCCCAAATTGCAATGAGGGGGTAATTTGCACAGCTTGGGTGGGCACATTGTGCCAAATAAGTGTGTTTCATCAGCAAGCTATCACTTGGGATGACAGCAGCCCCATACTAGCGTTGCCAACTCTCCTGGTTTTCCCCGGAACCTCCATGATTGAAAGATTTTTCTCCCAGACATAGCTCGCGAGCAACCCGAGGTAGGGGATGGAATAAGTCACAGGTGGGGTAAAACATTCTGTTTGACCGACAGTCAAGAACGATCCAATCAGGGAACAAAGAGTCTGTTCACTTTCTAATTGTGCTGGATTTATCAGGATTCCTTACCCTGTCTGGCCATAAGTGACTTCAGACCCTCAGAAATATGGGGGACTCTAACTGCCCTCTCAAGTGGCCTAGCAAGCTACTCATTTGTTTTGGGATGGGCAATACATTCTTCCCTTGCCAGCGACACAAACATCCCATGAATGAATAAAACAGACAATGGCAGGAACATGGGAGTGGGGCAGTTGGACGCAGGAGCTCATGTGATGCAACTTCCCTGTGTGGGGTCATGTCATTTTGACAGTAGTAAAGAGCCGAGAAAGGGACCATGAAAATGTTCCAAAGAGTGTCACAAGAAACCCTCTTGAACAAGGTAATGGATACCCTCTCGGAGTGATTGCCTTTCCTTCATAAAGATTCTGAGGCCTTTTAAGATTTCCCCATGGGCTTATGCCAACACGAGGATGCTATGAGTTCCATTGAGACTTTAAGGGAAGAATGGATAGAATTTCCCTGGGTGGGAAATTACCTCAGACATGCCCTGTTGATATGGGAAGGTAAGCAGAAGACCTACCCATGGCATCCTCCCATCAGAATTTAACATGCCAGTGGACACCAGGCAGCATCCTGATGTTCTGGACAAAATTTCTGGAACCTCTCAGAGTAGAAAACATCCTTTCTTCACCCTGATGGAACACGGGAATTTTGAGACCGTAGAATCAAAGCTACACCCAGGTTTAATGTGCTGCGTGGAATACTGATGGATGACATAGGCTGCTTATTATAGCCTTAAAGACCTCAATAATGATCAGACCCAGTTGCTAATACATACCACACAGCAGGTTGTGCTGCTTGGGACATTAAAGTGAAAGCAGTCACTTATAATAGTTCAAATATTCCAATTCTGTCTGTACCAGTACATGATGAAAAACACAACACCTTTATCTGTCTTTTGAGTGAAATTGTCTGCGAATAGGCTAAAATGATTTTAGCCACCTAAATCAACATGGAACATCAATACCGCAAGTTAATCTTTACAAACTGCCTTCTGTAAATTACACCACTGCTCTGTCTTCGATAGAATTCGTGATAAATTAAGCACTTTCTAAGTATTTATGGCATGCTTCTCTGTGGTTCAGTTTATTGCCTTGCTTTCTGACACCTATAAAGCAAACAAAATATGTATGGTGAGGGGCACTCTATTCATGTTTTATTGGTTCCCAAACCAATGAGAGAGCCTCCCCCACTGTAGTTGCCTGTAATTTATTTTCTATCTGTTGGGAGCTGAGCATAATGTATCAAGATCACTTGTGTCCCTGCTCCCATTTCTGAAGAGCCAATACTTTATCCAAGTGAGGTGACAGGTAATGAGAGGAGGACATTCATAATGGAGAATAATGTGTCACATATTTCTCTCTGCAATAATACAATAAAAAAGATGTCCATATGCTGAAGTGCAAAGCAATAATGGACTGTGGTTCCTATCTACTGCCTACACATGGGTTCAGGAAATTTGTAAAAATTTTGAGTGAGAAAAGCAGCTTTGTATTTAAGGCCCTTATTAAAGGCCAATCTTGAATGGTGCATTACTTGGAGCAGTAGATAGATGGAAAATGAAAAAGATGGAAAATTGAACTCTATATCAGATCTAGCGGTAATCGGACAAATGAATTAGGAGCAAACAGTACAGAGGAGTTTGAAATAAAGACAGAAAATGCTGGAAGCACTCAGCATCTGTGGAAATAGAAAGAGAATTAACATGTTTGGTCAATGGCCTTTCATCAGAACTGGAAGATATTAAAGATGAACAGTCTTTAACCAAAATAGAACAAAAGGGTGGAAGAAATTCTGGGGACTGCCTGTGCGGAGTTTGCAAGTTCTCCCTGTGACCGCGTGGGTTTTCCCCGGGTGTTCCGGTTTCCTCCCACAGCCAAAGACTTGCAGGTGATAGGTAAATTGGCCATTGTAAATTGCCCTAGTGTAGGTAGATGTTTGGGAATATGGGATTACTGTAGGGTTAGTATAAATGGGTGGTTGTTGGTCGGCACAGACTCAGTGGGCCGTAGGGCCTGTTTCAGTGCTGTATCTCTAAATAAATAAAATAAAAATAAAAAATTGAAAGCAGTCTGTTAGAGGGTGGAGGGCAGGAGTGATTAGATGGCAAAAATAATGATGGTGCAAGGCAAAAGGGAGTGATAATGAGCCAAGTGAAGATACAAAGATGGGTCCTGAAAAGGCATAAATGGTTACAGCAGAGAAGGAGGGACGCATGGAAAATCTGTCACCGAGAAGACTCCAGTGGGGAGCTTACAGAGTTATTGGTGTACACAATGGGTGCAGTAGCCATCGCAGCAGTGGATGGGTCTGGAGGCACTCAACCTGCAGAACTAACTAACTACTTCAGGTAGCTGAAACCCTCTGTCTCCCATAGAGACACATAACACAATTGGCAGCAGCAGAGACAACTACCATTTTCTGAATTGATAACTTTCCCAAGATTCAGCATATCTTTGACAGTATATATGTTGCCAAGTGTATGCCTACTAAGTTGCTGTGACTCAGTTAGTAGCATTCTCACCTCTGAGTCATAAGGTTCTGGGATCAAGTCCCACTTCAGGGCTTGAGCACAAAAATCAAGACTGACCCTCCAGTGCAGTACTGGTCCCATCTGCCTGTGTGGGTGGATGTAAAAGATCCTATGGCACTATTTCAAAGAGGAGCATGGAAGTTATCTCTGAGAAATAAATAATGACCAGGACAACAATCAACCTCACAAAAACAGAATCTGGCCATCATCACATTGCTGTTTGTGGGCGGTTACTGTAGACAAATTACAACAGTGACTACACTTCAAAAGTGTTTCATTGGCTGTAAAGTCCTTTCAGATGTCTCGTGGTCATAGAAAGCACGAAAAATGCAAGTTTTACTTTTCATATCTAGCAAGGAGCATCAATCTGTTCAACAACATGCAAATAATCTGTGACTACTGCCAGTAAATAATGTAAGTCAGCCCGTGCTTCTTACAGTTATGCACGTGATTCATTTTGAGAGAATCAGCTTTTGGAAGCAGAGGGAATGATGAACAACTGGACCCTCATATATGGGCAATGTGGGGCATCAATGGCTCATTTCACCTCTGTACAATATGAAAACCCAGCAGAGACAGATACAACAATCCACATATGCAAAGCAAGGTCTTTGGTTTGCGTCCTCCCATCCACGAAAGATGATGGACATGCAGCAAACAATCCATTTAGGTGGGGTGTCTTCTCTTGGTGCACCTTTGCTGATGGCTGGGAAGGCCAATCCTTGAAAAGCAGGCTCTGCCACAGGTGCTGCATGTGACGCTGTGAATTGTTGTTGTTGATGTTGGTGCCTATTGCCAAGCAGCTGTAGCAACTGATCGTTGTGGTAGTGTAAACAGACATTCGGGGTGGGGCTATAGCTTTTCAATTGGCTATCAGCATATTCAGTTCCTTGAGTCTCTGTCAGTTCTCGCATTTCAGCTATACTAAGCTCAATGGCCTGCTCTTTTCTTGGATTCTTTTATATCCTTTCTTTGCAAATACCTATTTCATTCCCTTTGTTATACTCTCTTAATAGCCACTTTGTAATGAAGCTTTCCTCCGCGTGGGGGAAAACAAATTCTAACATCTTCCATTGATATTTCCCAGAGAAGTCTTTGGATTTATAGCAACATTCTACATAACAATTCCATGGACTGGAGTCTTACCACAGACTTTGAGCATAAAAATGTAGAAGGACAATGGTGCACATCAAACGTTATCAGCACCCGGCCACTGAAGACTGAGAGATTACTTCCTGAAGGCATCATCACCCAGTTCTTGAAGTGAGTTCTGCAAGTGGACACCGTGATTTTCTATCGCAGATACCCGTTTAGTTTCAGCTGAGACTGAGTGGTAATATTTCTCTCAAGGCGTGAGTCTCCCAAAGTTTGTCCCCATATGTTTTGTTGGCTTTAATGTTGGATGACATTTTATCTGCACAATAAAACAATGAGAGACTGCAAAAATATTAAAGGAAAATTAATTTTATTCAGTGGTTTAATGCACATGTTTGAATCCAAGCAGTGCATGTGCTTAATGTGTTTCTCTTTTGTATTTTTTCTTCTATTTAAGTTTTGTACATGCACTGCACTCCACGTGCTCCAATAGGTGTCAGCCTTGGCTCAGTTCATAGCACATTCACCTCTGAGTCTGAAAGGTTGTGGGTTTCAGTCTCATCTCCAGAGACTTGACTGCATAATTCTAAGCTGATATACCACTGAGGCAGTGCTGCACTGTCGGAGATGCCGTCTTTCGGATGACGTTAAACTGTGGCCCCGTCTGCCCCCTCAAGTGGAGGTGAAAAATCCTATTTCACTATTCGAAGAAGAGTAGGGGAACTCCCCTGCTGTGCCGGCCAATATATATCCCTCAAACAATAGCCAAAACAGATTATCTGGTCGTTATCTCATTGCTCTTTCTGGAACCTTGCTGGGTGCAAATTGGATGCTGCATTTCCGACACTACAACTGTGTCTGTACATGATTTAACTAAAACTGAGGCTCTTATTCATAAGAGCATCGTCTTTCCCGCACAACTGTCTATAAGGTAGACCTTAACACCATATCACAGGTAGTATACCTCAGTGTTTGGCATGACTGGAGAATTATCCTAATTATGCATAAAATAATCTGATGGGGGAACATTGGAAGACCACCTCCTTGTTAAAACTATGCATTTATTGAATATAGTTTATCCTTCCCCCTATCCTTATTTACAGTGTAACTAATCTGCAATATCAGTATTGTTGATCAGCTGAAGTCTGAAGGTTATCTGCTTTAGAGATTACGCTTGCACTTGTGTGGGATACTGCTGCATGTATTACCCATGTGCATATAGAAATTTTTCATGTATATCGAGGATTATGAACTGTCAAAGACTCATTCATTACTGAATCGATTTTTCTTCAATGGTAAGGGGGAGGGGTGCTCATTATAATTATAAGGCAGCAATCACAGTCCATTTTCTGCAGTGCCTGCTACAATGACGCAATTACTTTTCTCGTGAACCTGTGCATCACCACCTGAATCTTAGCATCTGTTCCTGTCTTGTGCAATATTGATGCAAATGGGTGACACCCGTCTAGGACAGGAGAATTAAATTCAAGCCTTCAAAGGCAGCTGCAATACTAAAGCAGCATTCTTTCCCAATCTTCACTTGTATTTGTGTGAGGATGGTAATAAGCTTTTCAGAAACAAAAAGATACTTCAACAATAGAGGGCAAGGGAAAGAAATGCATCAGGTGTTCCAACCAACAAAGCAAAGTAGCCCCACAACAGTTACATTTCGCTTAGGCCTTTTAATTTTTTTCATGTCCTCTCATCAGCTAATGTGCTTTTGATTTGAAATAACATTTTCAGGGTGAAAGGAAATGATTAATTATGCACCAGTGCAATTATGGGATATTTGTGCTCTTTGCCAAAAAGCAGTGTGTTCCTCTTGCCCCTTGGTTCAACAGTGCACAGAGCTTTGTATGAAACGACAGTGTAGAGGGAAAATTAGGCCATCGCTGTGGGGGCTTCTGTCAGCCTGCAAGTATAGAGCAGTTGCAATGACCTGGAAGTTTTTTAAAAATTTTGTTGGTTTTAATATAATTAGCTCTTGGAATCGCAGATAAATTGCATATAGACCCTGTGAGGTAAGCTCCACACATTCTGAAAGTTGTTTTGGATTCTTGCTACTGATATTTGTCCCCAATGTGATTGAATCTACTTAACAACTATCTTGAGTTTTGGACTGCTTCTGTGCATAAGCATATAACACCTGTCCATGATTGGAGTTCATCCATGATGCCTACAGAGTGGGCACTGTCACAGCTCACACCTGGGCAATGGTCACTTGAGCAAGGTAGCAGGTGATATCTATGGAGCTTTAATGCAACAAGGAGTTAACACCTTCGGGAGTGAAGATCGGATGGGGCAGTTTGGTCGGAAATAAAAATGAACTGATTTTATTAAATTTGCTTAGGTTTTTTTTTGCCTTATTTGAGTTATCCAGACGAAGATTTTCTCGACTCTGTACACAAGATACCTCAGGCAAGAAATGGGCTGAAATCTTGTTCACTGTAACTTGCCGGAGGAGGCTAATAGCTGTGGCTCAATGGGTAGCACAACTGCCTCTGAATCAGAAGAGATGTGGGCTCAGGCCCTGCTCTAGAGACTTGAGCACAATATCTATGCTGACACTCCAATGCACAGGGAGTGCTGTCGTATTGAGGGTGCTGCTTTTCAGAAGGGTTGTCACATGAGCCCTGTCTCCGTGAAAGATGCCATGGCAATATTTCAAGAAAGAGCAGGGCAGTTCTCACCATTTTCCAGTCCTTTCATGAAGTGCCTGTTTTCTGCTAGGGACCCTCCCAGTTTCAACCTCACTCCCGCTGTTCTTTGAACAGTGCCATGGGACCTATTGTGCCCACATGAGAGGGCAGACGGTACCTCAGTTTAATGTTTCATCCGAAAGACCACAACTCTGACAGTGCAGCACTCCCTCAGTACTGCACTGGAGCGCCAGCCTGGAATTTGTGCTCATCTCTGGAGTGAGGCTTGAACCCACAAACCTCAGAGCCGAGAGTGCTACCACTGAGCCACAGCTGGCGCCTATCAAGTATAATGGCAGGACCCTATGCCCCAATGACCATTATAAAGGCCACAGTACAATGGCCAAATTTGTTTGTATGTAAAACAAAGTGGTACATTTGCATTACAAGGTGCAGTCATTTTTTTCACGGAAGGTTCTAGAATTGGCGTTGGAACATCTTATTTTCAACTGCTATGCTTTGAGGGGGAAAGGCATTAGCAAGCTCACCCGATAAACACTTGAAAATGTGATTCATTGATGGATCCTTTGGGGATAAGAACCCATTTGTTTGCCAAGATCTGCTAGCTTTGCTAGAATTAACGCAGGTTAAATGAAGGTGTTGAACAAGATGTATAACTTTGAGGTATTCTAAATCAATTTTCTTTTTAAGAAAATATAAGAACAGTAGTTCCATAAATATCCAAGGTTGTAAAAAAAAAAAGGTGTGAATTTTACCCTTTTCAGGTCCAAATGACTCTCATTCCATTTTTATTAAGGCACTGCACACTTTTAACCATGGAAGGAAATCTTTTTTTGTGCATCCTGCAATCCCGATCATGATGGCAATTTCTCTCTACTTCACAGCTGATTGCTGGCCAAGACAAACAGCCATGATTTAATCTCAAATGTTCTGCTGATCTATCATCTAGGAGTTCAAAGGACTTGCTGGGCAGGGGAATATTATAAAATTGCTTGTTTTCCCTTTTTTAAAAGCAGCAATATGCCTCATGTTATTCTGACAGTTTATTCTCAGTTCCATGTGTGTTTTCATTTTCTCTGGAAAAAGGAAGGCTGAGGGGTGACCTAATAAAGGTCGTTAAAATTATAAAGAGCTTTGTGGAGTAGAGGTAGAGATGTTTCCAGTTGTGGGGGAGATGAAAATTAAGGGATGTAAAGATAACAAAATCAGTCATAAATCCATAAACAAATTCAGGAGAAGATTCTTTACCCAGAGTATGGTAAGAATGTGGAACTTACGCCCAGAAAAAATCGTTGAGGTGAATAGCAGAAGATGCATTTAAGGGTAAGCTAGAGAAAGGAACATGGAAGGATACTTCAAAAGGGTATGATAAAGTAAGTAGAGTGGGAGGGACACTTTTGTGGAGCATAAACCAATACCTGGTTGTGCAAAATGGTCTGTTTCATTGCTATAAGTTCTATGAAATGTAACTTCAGCAGCTCCATTGTGTTACCATTTCTGTTCAAGATGCGAATCTCACCTTGCAGTTGCTTTGCTCTTTCTCTTGCGCCTGTCCTAACCAAGAATTGCTATTTGGAAACCAGTCATTGAGAAATAAGCAGAATTATCTCCACTTTGTGTCCCTTACTTGGGGTACCGCAGCTTAGCAGCTCCCTATGACAACACAGCTAAGATTTGTAACTGTGTATGTGTCATGTATTACAGTTCATGAATTTGCATTCTTACATTTCATGGCCTAAAGCTCTAAGCTACTGCATCAACACACCAGCCCGTCTCTGAATTTTAAAGAAGCTTTTGAGCTCAATGAATTCCCTGCTTAAACCTCTCCACCCCCTACTTCTCTCTCCTCCTTTAAGATGCTCCTTAAAATCTATCCCTTTTGGTCATGCGTTCTAATATCTCCTTATGTATCTGTGTCAAAGTTGGTGAAGGGCCTTGGGATGTTTTACGACGTTAACAGGGCTATATAAATGCAAGTTGTTGTTGTACCTTGTGCTACTGAATGAAAATGGCTATCTTTGCCCCGACTGTGGCTTACTATGGAGAGCGTGGAATTAACTCTTCCATTTAACGTTAGCTGTGCTGGATGATTTTCAGTCCCAACATTACTGTTTACACAATTACAGAGCCGTTTAGAAGTGCATGTTTGGACTGACCAGCCATTACAAGAGTTCAACAAGTTATATCGGAGATATTCTATGAGATAGCAAGGGGATCGAGAATGCAGGCAGTGGTGTGAATGTGGAATTTGCTACCACATGAAACAGTTGAAGCAAAAGCATAGATGCCTTTAAGGAGAAGCTGAATAAGTACACGACGGAGAGAGAAATATGCAAAGATGGTTAAGTGAAGTCAAATGGGATGAGGCTTGTGTGAAGAACAAACACCGGAACACACTAGTGGGGCTGAATGGCCTGTTGTTGTGCTGTACATCCTATGTAAAAGTTTCGTACTCCCTGAAATAGGCTGAAAAGCCCAAATAGTTTCATGTTTGCTTGTGATAGATGGGTATGCGCACAGGCATTCAGCGAAAGCTACAAAGGATAGTGAAGCAACAGATGGAGAATACTAAAGCTTGATTGAAAACCACTCCTACCTCCTTTCCAGAGAGTGAGACGACTCGCTGTACATCAGTAATAGAATGGTGCTGCTGCAGACTGGTTCCCTGACCTGGTCCAAGCTCCTGACTGACATTGAAGCACCTTATTACAACTGACGTCACCAGGTCAGAAAATAGCTGGTTTCCACTTTGTTGTTGACAGCAACCTAGGGCAGGAATTTGTCCTTTGGATTAGGACTCTGATGTTGGGGTCAAGTGGGGGTTACGACCCACACTGTTTGGGAAGCAATCACCTGGCAATGACTTTCCCCGAATTGACCAATTAGTTGCCAGAGGATGGACTCACTGTCCAAGTAAGGATGGCTCTCAAAGCCAATAGGAGGCCCTCCAGTTCGGAAGGAACAGAGCAGGCTGCAGTTGAGGGTAAGAGAGAGAGAGGGTGCCTCCATTTTGAGCTGCCCTCTCTGCACATTTTAAAAGTTTTAAATTTAAAAAATGGCCACAGCTGCTGGGCCATCATCCTGGAGGGGGTCCCTTCACATGGCAGCAGCTGTGGCCATGTAGGCGGGGAGGACCTCAAAGCCAGCCTAGACCTCGATGCCTTGGGGGGCCCACAGGCCAACTGGAAAATTTTAGTCAGCCTCTGACAATTGGGCTCAATAGGCCATTAAACTACCTCAACTAGCTACCTGCCGCTGACTGAAAATAGCCTGGGCTGGGATCGTGCCAGCAAACCGGCTTGCCGGCCCAAGGTGCGGGGCTCCGCCCCCGCCTGCCTCGGTACTCGCCTCCCTCCTGCCCCTTACTTCAGCGCTGCTTTTATATGATGTTACCCCACACCTTCACCGCAATGCTTTTCTTCCCCCTTTAAGTAAATTGGGCACTTTATGAAGTCATGCTATTTAAGTCTTCAATTGAAATTCATGTGAAGTTTGTGCCTACTTTAAAACTACATTTACAGCCATGGATAAAATGTTTAGAGGAAACTCCAAATATATTATCTGAACAGGGCGACAGTTTCTGGTTGCAAAAATGTATGGGCAGACTATAACTGAGGTTGAAAAGCTGGGATTTATTTTATTGGGACCAAAATATTAACTCATTTATAGAAAACTAGAAAAAGAGAATTAGTAACCTAGTAATATCTCCTACACTTAATAATTTCCTTGCAAAGTGATGAGTGGTTACAAAAAATGATTTATTCCTGCTGTTTTTAATGCTCCCAAACCAACTTGTCAGTGTTGGTTTCAATTGTTGTGTTTCACAAGGAGAGTGCCTTTTTGCACTGTAATTTAGTTATGTTCTGGGTGAGGAGATGGGTGCAGTGAAAAGCTTAGAATATTTGGACTTCCAGTCATTTACTGAGGTCAAAAAGATTTACAGGCTTCAGCGCCATTCAACATGCAGGAAAAAATGGAACGATACCCACGCATGCATCAAGTTGGAGGGATTGCATGGGATTACTTGCACATGTGGAACATCATTGGGATTTAGCACAATTTATTTTCCATACTTTGGTGTGTTAAGTCACAAAGATTTTCATTTCCAGCTTGAGTAAGCAAGCCTTGGAGAATCAAATTATTTTGTTGACTTTTGTAGTCTAGTCAGCACTGCTGCAACTTTGCTCCATAAGAATTGGAGGATCTGATCAGTTGTGTTATAAGTTCAGAAGGTATTTCACACAGACTCTTTTTTGCAAACTATTATAGTCATTAAAAAACAGAAAGACTTACATTTATATAGTGCCTTTCATGACCACCGGATGTCTCAAAGCACTTTACTGCCAATGAAGTCCATTTTAAATTGTAGCGTTGTCAGGAGTCAAGCTGTGAGGATTTAACCCCTCACTCACAATGAGATCGGACGTGACAAAAGTGCAGTCGTGAATCTACTTATTGAGACCAAGCCAGAAAAAGTTTATTAAGTTTGCAAATTAAAGCAATAAACTTGGGCAGCAATTTACAGTTTGATGTAGATTATACGACCTGGATGGAAGACCACATGTTTTCTCTTGCAGCTTTGGTCTTTTGTCTTCAAGCTTCTCTCTCTCTCACTATCTCTCTCTTTCTCATCTTATTGTTTTCTTGTTCTTCACTGCCATGCAGACCCGACTGGGAGGGTCTCCTTTAACCTGGCTGTTATCCAATTAACCCCTCCCTGTTGCCGAGCATGTACGTCCCCGTGGCTATCATGTACTGTGCATGCTTTTCTTGACCAATCAACTATTTATTGATGTGGCTGTTAGCAACTTTACAAAATTACATAATGACCTTCATATACGCCACTGTCTTATTTTCTCCTAAACTCAAGTTTCCTACATCCCTCAGTTTCTTCTCAACTTGAGAGAAACACCTGCATTCCTGCTTTTAGCTTACATAGACGTCTCAGGTTTTTCAAGGACGTTAGCTTCAGCTGCAGTGAGCTTGTTACAGCTTGACGTAATTTCCCACAGTCCCTCTGCCTTGGCATCCTTTATTTTATGTCATACCTACTATACTATACCACAACAGTTCCTTAGGAGGATTAAATGGTAAATAATCTTCCAGTAGTCACTATTGTAATGCAGGAAATGCGGCAGCCAAAATGGGCACAGCAAACTCCCACAACCAGCAATGTGATAATGACCAGATAATCTGTTTTCTGTGATGTTGATTGAGTGTTAAATATTGGCCATTTGCAGCACAGAAGGAGGTCAATCGGCCCATCAAGTCTTTGTGTTTTACAGATTGATGATATTCTTTCTCTGATAGCTGTTATGGGCCCCAATTAAAGTTAATTTTGCTGCTTTAAACCAGGAGCTACTCAGAAGTGCCTCCAAGACACCGGCACAAAGTTATCTCACTTCCAGATCTACTGAGGGGCTGTCTCACTGTTGCTGAGATGATTGTGACTAAATTAATACCATATCTGTTTGTTGGGGATTGCTGGGGAAAGGAAGTAGCATACGCATTGTTTAAGGCAGTGATTCAATATCCATTGGTCAGGAACTTGCTGCAGCAACCCTATTGGCAATGATCATAATCATGTTGTCCACCCAAATCCTCCAGTGTCGATCCAAAGCCAGCGCTTGCTGGAAACCTTATTGGGCTGGAATTTACTGATGAAATATCAGCATGTTAAAGGCGCACACCGAAATTAGTGTGATGATTTGTAAATTATAGTCATGGGCCTGAATTTTATCAGCGCGCTTTGAAGTCAGTGGTCTTCAGGCGCGGATACGCCGTCGCTGAGCCCCCACAATATTTTGCGCGGGGGCTCATTTAAATGGAGGGGGCGGAGCAGCCTACCCCGATGAGTTAGACGGAGCGACCTCTCCATTCAGGCAATGGCGCCACTGTATAGGCATGGCGCCATTTTTAAAGGGCTTCAAGCCCTTAGAAGAATGATGATTTTTTTAAAGGGAATGAAAGTGTGAAATTAAAGTTATACATTAAATAAGATCTTCACTCCCCTTACCCACACCCCCAAGAAATAATCTATTCATTAATCGCCCAATAGCCCCCCCAAAAAAAACTTTGATGCAGATCCCGACCTTCCTCCCCGACCTTTAATAAATTTAACCCTCAACCCCTTCCCACCATCCCCCCCCCCACCAATCCAAAGAGTTTTCCCCGCTTCCCCCCCCCCCCCCCCCGCCCACCCCAGATCTGAAAATTTCACTCCTCCCTCCTCCCCACCAGTGTCACGCCGCTGAACTCCGAATGGCGTTTTAAAGGCATGGGACTTGTAGCCGACGGCCGTACGATTGGTGTGGGACGGCTGACTGGACAAGGTAAGTTGTAAAATGCACCGCGCCCGTCTCTGCATCAGGGGTCGGGGTGGGCCTCTCCCAGAAGAATTTTCCTGGCCCACCCGCCATGTCCCCCGACGCCAGAGGCCTCATAAAATTCAGCCCATAGAGTCATTATGGCACAGAAGGAGACTATTCAGCCCATCGAGTCCATGCTGGCTTTCCGCGGAGCAATCCAGTCACTCCCATCCATTCCCCCTCTCTATCCCCGTAGCCCTGAAGTTTATTTCCCTCAAGTGTCCATGCAATTTCCTTTTGAAATCATTGATCATCTCTGCTTCTGCCACTCTCATAGGCAACGAGTTTCAAGTCGTTACCATTCGTTTTATGATCAGGTGAGGAGGGGTCGAAGGGCTCCCCTCATTTCCCTCCTGGTTTGATTGCAAAGGTTTGTTTCTTATTTAAAGTGGATATGCTTGCCAATTCAGTAAGGATTTAACTATTTACATGCTATGATCATGAAAAGAACCGATTAGACAGGTTTTCTTGAGTTTAACAAAGAGGTTAGCTTTATTGCACTTAAACCGATCTAAGTAAAATAATAAACTGTGCTCCAACTTTCACATACACACACAAATAGGTTATAGAGTGGGAAAAGATAGATTGGCTGGATTAAAGTCTGGACCAATAAAAAGGGTGTACAGTCTGTGGAGGTTGGTGACTCGGCTGGCTTCAGGCTGAATTCGGTGGTCCTGAGGCTTTTGGTTTGCAGATTTGGACAGCTGATTGAGTGGTTCTCCTGGAAACCTTGTTGCAGATTATTTCCTTTATGGGGTCTCTGTCTGCAGCAGTGATAGGCCTAGGTGGTTACGGCCAGCAGGCAGTGTTCAAAGCTTGTAAGGTGGACTGAAGAAAGAGAGAGAAGGAGGAGGGACCCCACATGGGTCTTCTCTTGCCTGTGTCTAGTTGCTTGTCTCCATTGCTGCAGAGAAAACACCAGCTTAAGCAAACCGATGGTGGGCCTGTCACATGACCATCATCCAGTGATTCAACATGATGATTACCAGTGTGTATTCCCTTTTGCAACTTAATCAGCCCATGACTAGGAATTCCCTCTCTCAACCGGGGTCCCATTGTTCAAGTGATGAGGTTTGAGTGGTTTGTCTCTACCAGTTTAATGTCCCAAGTGATGGCCTTAATATCCTGCTAATGGAACCAGGATAGGTAATTCACTCAGATTCCCCAGAGCATTGTTCTTGAGGGAACTGTGCAGCCAATTTGTCGCCACCTTGATGCATTGGAATGTGGAGTGTAGTGGTGCAAATTTCGGTGGCCATCTTCGCTGCTAGATGAGTCACCTTTTATCTGTATCTTTTTCTTTTAAATTTAATTCAGTTTTCCAGTCGGTAGATTAAAAAAATCATCATTTGACATAGCACACTTTCATGACACTCACTATGTAAAAAATGTTCTCCCCCACTTTCCCCTTGCATCTGTTACCCAAAACCTTCAATCTGCACCACTAGTTCTTGTAGCATCAACTAATGGGAGCAGCTTTTCTTTGTCTTACATATCTAAAACTGTCGTGAGCTTATACACTTCCATCAGATCTCCCCTCAAACTCCTTTGCTTCAAGGAGAACAACCTAACCTGGTAGCTGAAATCCCTCATGTCTGGAACCATTCTGATAAATTTCCTCTGCACCCTCTTAAGGGCTGGAATTTTATCTTGTGGCAGTGGAGCTGCCCACCGGCAAAAAAGTCAGGATGAGCCCTTCTCTGCCAAGCCTGGAAGCCATGCAGTAATTTTACAAGGCACAGGCCCTTAAATGGCCTCGGTGGGGAATTCTGCCCCTCTGAGGCAGAAAGACCAGCCTACAAGAAACGTGGGTCAATCAGAGGGCCAGCAGCTTTTCAGTCCCAGCAGCGCCTCCGGGTGCGGTGGCCAATGCTGGGACTGCACTCAGCAAGAGAAGCAACAATGGAGGAGGCCCCTTGAAAGGTGAGTGGGGGTCAGGCCTCACCAGGGACAATCGGTTGCACCCCGGCGAGGGGATTGGTGGTCGGACTGTAGGGCAGATGGGTTTTTTCAGGGGAAGTAGCCCGAGCCACTTGGGGGACCCTCCGTGGGGCACAGGCTGCCCGATCAGGAGGGTACCCCCCAGCCTACAAGGAGGATGCCAAGTATTACTGGGCAGCCTTCTCAGATGCTGAAGTGCCCGTCCACTGCTCATAATATACCAGCGATGGCAGAAGGAGGTCCTTAAGTGGCAATTAATGGGCCACTTAAGGGCTCCAATTGGCCTCGGGCAGGCCACCTCCGCCGCCACTGGTATAATAGCAGCGGGAATGTCAACCCCCCGCCTTCCAGCCCGCACCAGGCAGGGGGGGGCGGAAGAGGGTGGGTGTAAAGTTCCAGCCAAGGACCCTCACATCCTTCATAAAGTGTGGTGACCAGAACTGTATGCAATACTCCAGCTGTGGCCAAACGGAGCTTTAAAAGGTTAAGCATAACTTCACTGCTTTTGTACTCAATACCTCTATTTATAAAGTGCAAGATCCCTTATGCTTTACTCACCACTCTCTCAATATGTCCTGCCGCCTTCAAAGATCTGTGCACATGAATCCCCATGTTCATCTGTTCCTGCAAAATCTTGAGAACTGTGCCTTAATTCTGTATGGCCTCTCCCTGTCCCTTCTGTTGCAAATTGCTGGATGTTTTGTGCTGCTCTTCCTTTAACCTCACGGAAATGGGAGCTTACTCTTGACCACTTTGTAAGTGTCAATAAATTTGCTGCAGTTGCGCTGTAAATATGAATTAATCTTGCCACATAAAGTCAGGGCTGGTAATTCATGATATAAGGGGCCTTTTGATGACGAGATTACATTCCTGAAATGTGTCTCACTTCAGAGGGAACAACTGAAACTCCTATGGGTTCTATATCCTAGAAGTTTCTTAAAGGTTTTTTTCTTACTTTTCCTTTCAGTCTTTTTTTCTCTCTCTTAACCCAGTCCTTCTTTCCATCTCTTTATCTCTATTTCTGTTCTGTTTTGACTCTAATTCACCCTATTCTCATTTGCTATCTTTAAATTTAATTGGCTAAGGGGATGGACTATTGGTCCCATTGTTCACTATCAACTCTCATTTCCTGCAATTTGTGACACAAAATTAATTAGAGCTAAAGGATGAGGAAAATATCGATCTCACAGTGCTTACCGTGAGATGTCCCTCTCTAGGAAAGTCAGGCAAAAATCTTTTGTTTTAGGGTTTCGAAAGTGGTTCCCGTGGAGCAGCGCAAATGGCCCAGGAAATTCTGGCGTGGTGCAAGTGAAGGCAGAAGTCATTTGTGCCATAGTTTCATGGAACGTCTATGTCAGAATAATGCCATACACCATAAATGTCTCGAGGCGCAAGTTTTCAGGAGATTTGGGGCACTGTGACCTCCTCGTGACCCATATCATACTTTTCCCTGCAATCTGTGTTAACATCAAGGAGAACTTTGCACCATGGATATGGCTCTTTAAAGGCATTGTGGTGAGTCAGAAGTCCACACACGCCTCTGTCTCTTAATGTTGATCTAAAACGTTGTCTACTTTAAACTTCGCTTGTGTCATTTGCATTTTGAGACACCCTCTCATTATGAAAAGATATCTGCCATTTATTTGGGAGGGGAATAGAGGGGGAAAAAATGCATCGCTCTACATTATTTACTTTTAACCAGCCAGAATGTTGACTCTACTACATGAAACTATAATGCTTTTGATGAGACTTATGTGTTCAGCTTATGTATTTCCAAAAAAAAACAAAGACATTTGCCAAACACTTATTTATGAAGATGTTGTACTTTCAAAAGAATAAATTGCAGGAAAGACAATTCCCTGCTGATTATGAACTAAGGAAATGAGTTAGATGGAAATTAAGGAGGGTTTGATGCATATCATGAGGAATGCCGTTTTCCTTGTTCATGACTATACTTCCAATTGAATGGTTAAATCTAATGGCAGCAAATTAGTACAAATGGATACAGATCAGATTGAATGGCAGGTGGGAAACTTATGTTATCACCAGCGCTGAGAAGATCAAGCCCTTAAATCTGTAAGAAATTTAACCTTGATTTTACACAAGCACTTTGTTCTGTGACAATGTTAAACACTCATAAATATTGAGCTGCCTTGATGATTCCACTTGATCGACAGTGAGGCAAACAAGTGATTAAAGATGGTCAGAAAAGTTGGGAAGAGATGGAGATTCCCCCAAGACAGCTCAAGTCGCAAGTGACATTTTGCAATCAACATTTTTGCATGGCTTGTGTACTTTGCAATAGGTCATGAGTGGTAGGGGAATTGAATTTATTTCATTTATATGCATTGAGTAAACCTAAAAGAGAGCACAAGAAACAAGAGCACCAGACAAGGGTTTAATTTGAATATGGACAAGCTGTACCATTAACCAAGGTGGAGAGGTCTGTGGAACAAGTCCTAGATTGAGATATGAGGAGTTGGGGGGTGGGGGGTGAAGTCAATGGAAATGAAACCAGGTGGGGTGCATAGGGGACAGCCGAACCAGTACCACCCATTTGGTACTCTCACTGAAGTTGGATTTAACTCCCATGGTTTGTAAACAGGAGTTCTTGAATACCATAAATACTATTGCAGAAACATTGGTGAATAAGGAAACCTGTCAGGTCATTTTGCATCATTTGAGTTTTGTGTTATTCATTTTTAATGTTAAAACCAAACTTCAAGCCCAACGGATTAAACGCTTTGTTTGATTTGGGATGGTAACGCTGATTGATCATTCTTCCTTTGGAATGAATTATAATTTGTGACACTTTTGCTCAGCACATTGCATTTGTACTCCTGAACATCTACAAATCAGGGAAATATTTTTCATGAAGATTATTTAATCACTGTGATGTTTTATTTGCTGAGAAAATGCCTCTGGATCTGTTGGTTTGATTTTTAGTAATGTTATCAACTCAATGAGATGATTTTCGTTTTATTTTATTCATTCATGGGATGTGGGTATCACTGGCTAGGCCAGCATTTATTGCCCATCGCTAATTGCCCTTGAGAAGGTGGTGGTGAGCTGCCTTCTTGAACCACTGAAGTCCTTGTGGGGTAGGTATACCCACAGTGCTGTTAGGAAGGGAGTTCCAGGATTTTTAGTGGTAAATCAAAGTTGTTGTTAGTCACAATCAGCTGTCCCCTGCACAGAGAGAGATACACAGGAGAAAGGTAATGAATTCTGAGACAAATGCAGATTATCCATTAGAACTGACACAAATCAAAATCAAATGTCACCTGTGTTGTTTGATTCTGCTTCAAGTTTGGCAACTCCAGCTTATCTGCTCAGAAATAAATATTATTGTATTATTTGACAGACTGCAGGGAAAACTCATCTCGAGCTCCTTAACTAAATAGCAACCTAATTCCGCCTGGATCAGTGGACTTCATTCAGGTAGCTTTCTATATATCAGGATTCAATCTCCATGACATCAAACAGTTTTGGTTAGGGTGTTGGTCCATCCATCAATATCGGCGACCACGCTCTGGAAGTGGTTCAAGAGTTCACCTACCTCGGCTCAACTATCACCAGTAACCTGTCTCTCGATGCAGAAATCAACAAGCGCATGGGAAAAGCTTCCACTGCTATGTCCAGACTGGCCAAGAGAGTGTGGGAAAATGGCGCACTGACACGGAACACAAAAGTCCAACTGTATCAAGCCTGTGTCCTCAGTACCTTGCTCTACGGCAGCGAGGCCTGGACAATGTATGTCAGCCAAGAGCGACGTCTCAATTCATTCCATCTTCGCTGTCTCCGGAGAATCCTTGGCATCAGGTGGCAGGACCATATCTCCAACAGAAGTCCTCGAGGCGGCCAACATCCCCAACTTATACAGCCTACTGAGTCAGCGGCGCTTGAGATGGCTTGGCCATGTGAGCCGCATGGAAGATGGCAGGATCCCCAAGGACACATTGTACAGCGAGCTCGCCACTGGTATCAGACCCACCGGCCGTCCATGTCTCCACTTTAAAGACGTCTGCAAACGCGACATGAAATCCTGTGACATTGATCACAAGTTGTGGGAGTCAGTTGCCAGCGATCGCCAGAGCTGGCGGGCAGCCATAAAGGCGAGGCTAAAGTGTGGAGAGTCGAAGAGACTAAGCAGTTGGCAGGAAAAAAGACAGAGGCGCAAGGGGAGAGCCAACTGTGTAACAGCCCCGACAACCAATTTTATCTGCAGCACCTGTGGAAGAGTCTGTCACTCTAGAATTGGCCTTTATAGCCACTCCAGGCGCTGCTCCACAAACCACTCCAGGCACTTACCCATTGTCTCCTGAGACAAGGAGGCCAAAGAAGAAGAAGTTGGTCATCAGTGACAGTGGTAACACAACAAGAGTTATCGGTGCCTCACCAAGAACTCTGATCTTTTACCAGAAATAAAACATCTATTATAGCTCTATTAAGACATTTTGCATTGATTGAAAAGGCCTGCTTATCATGCCACCAATGAAACCTAACACATTCCTCCCACGACTGAAACTCATTCTCAAATACTCTTATCACCGGAAACCTTGTTTCTTTCATATGGACATTCCCATTCAGAGATAACCATGATTTACTTAAGGAACTATGTTAAAAGCTGGAGCTGGATTTATTTCAGATTTCCTACCTCTGCAGTATTTTGCTTTTGTTTGCTGAGAGGAAATTGCTGCAGCATGCTGTCAGCTATGGGTGATCTATGATTTGACTATTGGTACATCAGTATAATTGCTTGAACTCTTTCTCTGCTCCCAGTGACCATCAAGGTCAAATTTATAAGCCATCTGTGCTTGTTGCAGCTGCCTCCCTTGTTGTCCTACCTGATATCCAGAGCATAACTATGCCAGGTTGAACAAAAGCAATTTATATTTATGTCAAAAAAGTCTCTGAGAATCTTACTGGAAGGAGAAGTGAACACTGAGGAAAATATAACAGAATTGAGGTAAATTGGGGAGGAGATCAAAGGCATGGCTTAGCTGTTAGCATCAGCTGCTCATAAGGGGCTTTTAAAGGCAGAGAGAGGGGTGACAAGGTGAATGTTTCTGGTGTTGAATTCCAGAGAGTAATGACTGAAAGTTTGGCTTCTTATGGTGAACTGGAGGTAGAGGGACATAAATAGTAATCAAAAGCAGGAGAAACATGGTGTGACTGGGAAGGTTTCCCATATAAGGTGGGGTAGATTTGCAAATAAAGACAAACATCTTGAAAGCCATAGGGAGCTGGTGGTAGCTGAGTGAAGATGGAGGTGATGGATGGGCAGGATTTTGTGCAGGCGAGAATTTGGGCCGCTGAGTTCTGAATTTTTGAGATAAATTTTCTGAAGGGTGGGAACTGGGAGTTCAGTATGGAGAGCATTTGAGAAGCTCTTCCTTTAAGTAAGGAAGGAAAGAGTAAAGGTTCCAGCAGTGAGAGACGAGAGAGGCAAGGGTGTAAGTTTTAGGGACTGGGAAAGTACAGTCTTGGTGATGGTCTAGTGCGGGATAAAAGCTGTGAGGAAGGGACATCATCATGTCGAGCAGACTGGCTTCTACGACAGTGAATGTGGCCTCATTTGAAATGTTGAAAGAAATAAATGGGATCCTGAAAACTTCACAAATGTTTGGTGGAGTCCACTGGAACAGAAAGGCAATATTTACAGGTTAAAACCTTAGAAATCTAATGACAAATAAATTAATGGTGCTTATTGAACTGATCGATAACTGATTTTGAACTGATTATAACAGTTTTAAAAAGAAAAAAAAAGACTTTCATTTCTATAGCACCTTTCACGTCCCCAGGGTGCCCCAAAGCACTTCAAGCAAATGAAGTACTTTTGAATTGTAGGGCTTGATTTTCAGCCACCACTGGGGCCAGGAACGGAGGCGGGGGAGGGGGGGAACCGCTAAAAATAGTGAGGCCGGCCTGCGCACTAGTTCCCTGCCCGCCCCGGGCCATTTTCCCAGAAGCAGGATGAGGGAGGCAGGGCTACCCATCTGCATGCAGCTGTAGCCATTTCAAATAATTAACAGTCAGTTAGGGCCAGTTAACGGAGGCTGACTGGGATTTTTCAGTTGGCCTCTAGGACTCAGAGGGAGAGGCTAGTGTAGCTGCCTGGGTTCGGCCTCCGGGCAACAGACCGGGTGGGAGGGGGCAGTGCTCCAGGCAGGCTTAGAGGCCCTCTCTGCCTGCCTGGGTGCAGCAGCAGCTACAGGCAGCACTGTAAAGGGGTCCCTACCCAACAGTGGTGTCCTGGCTGTAAAAGTCATTTTTATTTAAACTTTTAAAAAGTTGGAGAGAGGGTGCCTCCATTATGAAGTGCCCTCTCCCTTACTTACCTTCCTTTGCAGCCTGCTGCTCCTTTCAAGCTGGAAGACCTCTGATTGGCCCTCCAGCTTTGAGAGCCCACCTACCATCCTTAATTGCAGGCGAGCCCACCCTCAGGTCATTAATTGGCCACTCTGGATAAAATCACATTGAGTGTCTGTTTCCCACACAGTGCTGACTTCTGACCCACATTTGAGCCTGATGGTGGGGTTTCGAAGCCCAGAGGAAAGATCCTGCCCATCTCTTTCTTTGGCCTCCTTATCTCGAGAGACAATGGGTAAGCGCCTGGAGGTGGTCAGTGGTTTGTGAAGCAGCGCCTGGAGTGGCGAGAAGGCCAATTCGAGAGTGACAGGCTCTTCCACAGGTGCTGCAGAAAAATTTGATTGTCGGGGCTGTTACACAGTTGGCTCTCTCCTTGCACCTCTGTCTTTTTTCCTGCCAACTGCTAAGTCTCTTCGACTCGCCGCACTTTAGCCCCGCCTTTATGGCTGTCCGCCAGCTCTGGCGATCGCTGGCAGCTGACTCCCACAACTTGTGATCAATGTCACAGGATTTCATGTCGCGTTTGCAGACGTCTTTAAAGCGGAGACATGGACGGCTGATGGGTCTGATACCAATGACGAGCTCGCTGTACAATGTGTCTTTGGGGATCCTGCCATCTTCCATGCGGCTCACATGGCCAAGCCATCTCAAGCGCCGCTGACTCAGTAGGGTGTATAAGCTGGGGATGTTGGCCGCCTCGAGGACTTCTGTGTTGGAGATACGGTCCTGCCACCTGATGCCAAGTATTCTCCGGAGGCAGCGAAGATGGAATGAATTGAGACGTCGCTCTTGGCTGACATACGTTGTCCAGGCCTCGCTGCCATAGAGCAAGGTACTGAGGACACAGGCTTGATACAGTTGGACTTTTGTGTTCCGTGTCAGTGCGCCATTTTCCTACACTCTCTTGGCCAGTCTGGACATAGCAGTGGAAGCCTTTCCCATGCGCTTGTTGATTTCTGCATCTAGAGACAGGTTACTGGTGATAGTTGAGCCTAGGTAGGTGAACTCTTGAACCACTTCCAGAGTGTAGTCGCCAATATTGATGGATGGGGCATTTCTGACGTCTTGCCCCATGATGTTTGTTTTCTTGAGGCTGATGGTTAGGCCAAATTCATTGCAGGCAGCCGCAAACCTGTCGATGAGACTCTGCAGGCACTCTTCAGTGTGAGATGTTAAAGCAGCTTCGTCAGCAAAGAGGAGTTCCCTGATGAGGACTTTCCGTACTTTGGACTTCGCTCTTAGATGGGCAAGGTTGAACAACCTGCCCCCTGATCTTGTGTGGAGGAAAATTCCTTCTTCCGAGGACTTGAACGCATGTGAAAGCAGTAGGGAGAAGAAAATCCCCAAAAGTGTGGGTGCGAGAACACAGCCCTGTTTCACGCCACTCAGGATAGGAAAGGGGTCTGATGAGGAGCCACCATGTTGAATTGTGCCTTTCATATTGTCATGGAATGAGGTGATGATACTTATTAGCTTTGGTGAGCATCCAATTGTTTCTAGTAGTCTGAAGAGACCACGTCTGCTGACGAGGTCAAAGGCTTTGGTGAGATCAATGAAAGCAATGTAGAGGGCCATCTGTTGTTCGTGGCATTTCTCCTGTATCTGACGAAGGGAGAACAGCATGTCAATGGTCGATCTCTCTGCACGAAAGCCACACTGTGCCTCAGGGTAGACGCGCTCGGCCAGCTTCTGGAGCCTGTTTAGAGCGACTCGAGCAAAGACTTTCCCCATTATGCCGAGCAGGGAGATTCCACGGTAGTTGTTGCAGTCACCTCGGTCACCTTTGTTTTTATAGAGGGTGATGCTCCCTCGTCCCAGCACAGGCATAGCAGTTCATGTAGTGCTGAGAGGATAGCAGGCTTGGCACTCTGGATTATTTCAGGGGTAATGCTGTCCTTCCCAGGGGCTTTTCCGCTGGCTGGAGAATCAATGGCATCACTGAGTTCCAATTTGGTTGGCTGTATTTCCAGCTCATCCATGACTGGTAGAGGCTGGGCTGCATTGAGGGCCGTCTCAGTGACAACATTCTCCCTGGAGTACAGTTCTAGGTAGTGCTCAACCCAGCGGTCCATTTGTTTGCGTTGGTCAGTGATTATGTCCCCTGATTTAGATTTGAGGGGGGCGATCTTCTTGATGGTTGGCCCACGAGCTCACTTAATGCCATCTTACATTCCTCTGATGTTTCCGGTGTCTGAGCCCAGCTGAATATGACTGCATAGGTGTTGCCAGTAGTCGTTGGTGCAGTGCCTGGCTGTTCTTTGTGCAGTGCTTCTGGCTGCTTTAAGTGCTGCGGATGTTAACTCGTTGTAATGTAAACACTGTTGTAATGTATGTAATATTACTTGTTCCTTTGATATGTGAACTATTGTAAGACTCTCAGGACCACAAGTAATATCCAAAGAAAACGTGGATTTTTATTATACTTTAACTAGAACACATATATATATATTATATATATATATAGTCAATTCATGATCCACATCTAAACATATCTCACCACATTCTCGGGCAACACCTACAACTGCTTGGTCATGTGTAATACGACACCACTTTCTCTGCTGACCTTCACATACAGCTTCTTAAGGTGGTCCACTTTTAAGGTTGTCCCACAGCAATGCAAGGAACGCAGCAGCCAGTTTGCGCACAGCAAGCTCCCACAAACAGCAATGTGATAATGGTCAGAAAATCTGTTTTAGTGATAATTGAGGGATAAATATTGGCCAGGACACCAGGGGTAAGGGCTGAATTTTATGATTCCACTGCTGGGAGCAGCGGTGGGTGTGCAAAATGGCGGTGGTCCCACTTGTCACGTGAGCAGCAGTGCCACCGTGATTACACGGCGGGTAGCCATTTTGCATAATGGAGGCAGTCGTCCTCTCAAACATGTGGTGGGGCGGCAATGGAGATGCTGTCCACGGGTCACCTGATGTCGAAACAGGTGCTGGCGCCATCTTTAAAAGGCTGCCAGCCCTGCATTCACTCTCTTCGTGGATTTTACAGGAGCTCAGTGAAGCAAAACCTCTGTACGTTTCCAAAGATTTCTACGTCAACAAGCAATCCCCCGGACATACTAATGATCATGTCAGAGATCCAAGCAAAGCTCCCCTCATTTGCACAGAACCCCGTGCAGAGTTCCCCCAGCACACATAACTGCCCCCCTTGGACTCAGCATAGCAGCAAAGCCCACTTGCCTCGGTGCCGCCAGTTTTTCAGTGTCATGAAACTGAATGCACATGATTGCCACACGTCACCCACAAATTTGCGGGACATTCATTGGATCACAGTGACTTAGATTCAAATCTATTGGAAACAACATTTCAGGCATTTAAATTATGATGCCGTCGCATCAGGGCATCGATACCGCCATGGTATTTGTCCACCTCTGACAGAATTGGCACTCTGGGCGTTACGCCGCCGGGTTTTATGGTGGACGGCTCCGCAGAGAGTCTCTGCACCCGCCCCCATGCCGCCTCACCTGCCTCAGAACATAGAACAAAATTCAGCCCAGAAAGTGCATCACTACTTCACTGCGATGAACATGTGTGTACAAACTTCTTTATTTTACTTAAGTGCTATTAACACCAGTGTTTTCAATGTAACCCATAATTTATTCTCTTTGCAATAGTCTTCACATTAGCCCTTCAGATGGTTTAGTGTATTAACATAATATGTAACATTTATTGTACAAATGTGACTGGAAAATGATACAGCTAATGTTTATCCATTTATCAGAGGAAACTCATGTGCCGTCATAAAGGATTTATTAGTACATCATCTGATTGGTAAAACTAGGAAGGAGGTAGAGAGACAAAACGAGAATGAATAAGTGAATACCAATCCGATTCCTGCTGGCAACAACTGTTGAGCTCTCAACCTTGAGAGCTGAGATAAGATTCTATTGTCATGTTTAGCAAGACTTGTATTACAGGGAAGTCTATCCCTAGTGCATTATGTAGAAGAAAGCATTGTCAAGAGGGTTTATTAGAATCTTTACAGGTATAAGGTTTGAAGTTTCTTCTTTAGTCATTGCGTGGGCAGCAGTTGCTGATAGTGTGTGGCTCTTGAGGACATTTTGAGGATCTTGAGGGATGTTGAAAGGAGGCTGACTTGTAGTTTTATCGACTATTGGGTTGATATTACAGAAAAGAAGAAATAAGTGTTGCATTTATATAGCTCCTTTCATGATCTCAGGATGTTGCAAAATGCTGTACAGCCAATTAAGTACTTTAGAAGTGGAGTCACTATGGTAATGTAGGAGACACAGCAGCCAATTTGGGCACAGCCAGTTTTCACAAACAGCAGTGAGGTAATTGCTATGTAATCTGTTTTTTGTTGGTGTTGTACGGTGGAATTTAGAGTGCTTATGGCTATATGGAATCAACTGCAGAACTGTTTAATTACACACGTGCAGTTGTTCAAAAGTTGTATTCACAACCTGAGTGTCTGACTCTGGACTCTTCCCTAGGAGATGTTGGTGGGCGATCTATAGAGGCACCAATACAAATTTTTAAAACTGTATCGCTGACTCCTAAGACTGAGTCGATAGATCGGCCTGTCTTTAGCCAATGTCACAGAATCGCAGAATCACAGAATAATACAGTGCAGAAGAGGCCCTTCGGCCCATCAAGTCTGCACCAATGCATTAAAGACACCTGACCTGTCCACCTAATCCCATTTGCCAGCACTTGGCCCATAACCTTGAATGTTATGACGTGCCAAGTGCTGGCAAATGGGATTTGGCAGACAGGTCAGGTGTCTTTAATGCATCGGTGCAGACTTGATGGGCCGAAGGGCCTCTTCTGCACATTATTATTCTGTGATATCGAATGGTAACCAGTGTCTACCAGCAGTATCAGCAGTCATTTGTTTGTTGCTGGTGATGTTTTACCTGCAGTAGCGAAGGGAAAGACCATGGCCGGAATTTTATGCCACCCCAACAAGCCGGATGGTGGTGGGAAGGTGGCGCAAAATGGAGCGGAAGGCTTTCCCGACCCACTCCCGTCTCCGCCCTCCTTTAGAATTAGAACATTACAGCGCAGTACAGGCCCTTCGGCCCTCGATGTTGCGCCAACCTGTGAAACCATCTGACCTACACAATTCCATTTTCATCCATATGTCTATCCAATGACCATTTAAATGCCCTTAAAGTTGGCGAGTCTACTACTGTCGCAGGCAGGGCGTTCCACGCCCCTACTACTCTCTGAGTAAAGAAACTACCTCTCACATCTGTCCTATATCTATCACCCCTCAACTTAAAGCTATGTCCCCTTGTGTTTGCCATCACCATCCGAGGAAAAAGACTCTCACTATCCACCCTATCTAACCCTCTGATTATCTTATATGTCTCTATTAAGTCACCTCTCCTCCTCCTGCTCTCCAACGAAAACAACCTCAAGTCCCTCAGCCTTTCCTCGTAAGACCTTCCCTCCATACCAGGCAACATCCTAGTAAATCTCCTCTGCACCCTTTCCAAAGCTTCCACATCCTTCCTATAATGCGGTGACCAGAACTGCACGCAATACTCCAGGTGCGGTCTCACCAGAGTCTTGTACAGCTGCAGCATGACCTCGTGGCTCCGAAACTCGATCCCCCTACTAATAAAAGCTAACACACCATATGCCTTCTTAACAGCCCTATTAACCTGGGTAGCAACTTTCAGGGATTTATGTACCTGGACACCAAGATCTCTCTGCTCATCTACACTACCAAGAATCTTCCCATTAGCCCAGTACTCTGCATTCCTGTTACTCCTTCCAAAGTGAATCACCTCACACTTTTCCGCATTAAACTCCATTTGCCATCTCTCAGCCCAGCTCTGCAGCCTATCTATGTCCCTCTGTAACCTACAACATCCTTCGGCACTATCCACAACTCCACCGACCTTCGTGTCATCCGCAAATTTACTAACCCACCCTTCTACACCCTCTTCCAGGTCATTTATAAAAATGACAAACAGCAGTGGCCCCAAAACAGATCCTTGCGGTACACCACTAGTAACTAAACTCCAGGATGAACATTTGCCATCAACCACCACCCTCTGTCTTCTTTCAGCTAGCCAATTTCTGATCCAAAGCTCTAAATCACCTTCAACCCCATACTTCCATATTTTCTGCAATAGCCTACCGTGGGGAACCTTATCAGTCGCCTTACTGAAATCCATATACACCACATCCACTGCTTTACCCTCATCCACCTGTTTGGTCACCTTCTCGAAAAGCTCAATAAGGTTTGTGAGGCACAACCTACCTTCACAAAACCGTGCTGACTATCGCTAATGAACTTATTCTTTTCAAAATGATTATAAATCCTGTCTCTTATAACCTTTTCCAACATTTTACCCACAACCGAAGTAAGGCTCACAGGTCTATAATTACCAGGGCTGTCTCTACTCCCCTTCTTGAACAAGGGGACAACATTTGCTATCCTCCAGTCTTCCGGCACTATTCCTGTCGACAATGACGACATAAAGATCAAGGACAAAGGCTCTGCAATCTCCTCTCTGGCTTCCCAGAGAATCCTAGGATAAATCCCATCTGGCCCAGGGGACTTATCTATTTTCACACTTTCCAAAATTGCTAACACCTCCTCCTTGTGAACCTCAATCCCATCTAGCCTAGTAGTCTGAATCTCAGTATTCTCCTCGACAACATTTTCTTTCTCTACTGTAAATACTGACGAAAAATATTCGTTTAACGCTTCCCCTATTTCCTCTGATTCCACACACAACTTCCCACTACTATCCTTGATTGGCCCTAATCTAACTCTCGTCATTCTTTTATTCCTGATATACCTAAAGAAAGCCTTAGGGTTTTCCTTGATCCTATCCGCCAATGACTTCTCGTGTCCTCTCCTTGCTCTTCTTAGCTCTCCCTTTAGATCCTTCCTGGCTAGCTTGTAACTCTCAAGCGCCCTGACTGAGCCTTCACGTCTCATCCTAACATAAGCCTTCTTCTTCCTTTTGACAAGCGCTTCAACTTCTTTAGTAAACCACGGCTCCCTCGCTCGACAACTTCCTCCCTGCCTGACAGGTACATACTTATCAAGGACACGCACTAGCTGCTCCTTGAATAAGCTCCACATTTCGATTGTGCCCATCTCCTGCAGTTTCCTTCCCCATCCTACGCATCCTAAATCTTGCCTAATCGCATCATAATTTCCTTTCCCCCAGCTATAATTCTTGCCCTGCGGTATATACCTGTCCCTGCCCATCGCTAAGGTAAACCTAACCGAATTGTGATCACTATCACCAAAGTGCTCACCTACATCTAAATATAACACCTGGCCGGGTTCATTACCCAGTACCAAATCCAATGTGGCATCGCCCCTGGTTGGCCTGTCTACATACTGTGTCAGAAAACCCTCCTGCACACACTGGACAAAAACTGACCCATCTAAAGTACTCGAACTATAGTATTTCCAGTCAATATTTGGAAAGTTAAAGTCCCCCATAACAACTACCCTGTTACTCTCGCCCCTGTCGAGAATCATCTTCGCTATCCTTTCCTCTACATCTCTGGAACTATTCGGAGGTCTATAGAAGACTCCCAACAGGGTGACCACTCCTCTCCTGTTTCTAACCTCGGCCCATACTACCTCAGTAGACGAGTCCTCAAACGTCCTTTCTGCCGCTGTAATACTCTCCTTGATTAACAATGCCACACACCCTCCTCTTTTACCATCTTCTCTGTTCTTACTGAAACATCTAAATCCCGGAACCTGCAACATCCATTCCTGCCCCTGCTCTACCCATGTCTCCGAAATGGCCACTACATCGAGATCCCAGGTACCAACCCATGCTGCAAGCTCACCCACCTTATTCCGGATGCTCCTGGCGTTGAAGTCGACACACTTTAATCCAAGTTCTTGCTTGCCAGTGCCCTCTTGCGTCCTTGTAACCTTATCCCTTTAACCTTTAAGTATGGCGGGGGATGGAGCGAAAAGTGGCTGTCCGCCCCAGGCCAAACAAGGCACTTAACGGCCATGTAAGGGCCTTCGCCTGCCTCCATGCGTATTTTACACGTGTCAAGTGGGTGTCCTGGAGCCAGGAAAAGCAGGCTGCTTCCAATCGTCCTGGTGGGAGTGGGGGTGGGGGGTCTGGCCCTGCTTATTGGGCATAGGGTGCTTGATGGAGAGTCACTGTCGCTTCCCCAACCACCCCCAAGACTCAACACGGCCTCCTTCCCCCCAATCAACCACCCTTGCTTGCTGGGGCCTGACTGATTGCCCCCGGCAACCAAAACCTACCTGTACTCCCTGCTCCATGTCTTCCTCTGTGGTCAGCTGGGCTGCAGTCCCAGCAGTGGCCACAGCTCCCAGTGGCACTGCTGGGAGTAAGCGCTGCCGGCCTGCTGATTGGCCAGCAGCTCAATGAGGCGGGACTTCTTCCTTCAAGCGGGTGGAAGTTCCTTCTCGGAACAATTAGAGCCTGGGGACCCATAAAATGCGGGTCGGGTTCCCAGATGAGGTGAAAGTGGGTTCTCTACCAACTTTTCAGTCGGTGGCTGGCTCCCATCCACCCAACGTGAAATCCTGGCCTATTTCTTATGTGGGACCTCTCTGCCCTTGGAGGTGCCACTTACATTTCAGGGCTACTGCCAGATGTGTTATTGGCCTTTATTGTTAGAGGTTGTGCTGTGCATATTTGTTGCTGTATTGCTGGGAGAGTCAAGGAAGGGAATCAGAATTCACTTTGTAACCAATTGCAGACATCTTGATCAATCATCCAGTCAGTCAATTGTTCCCTGAAATGACTGGGAATAAATAAATCTGAAATATGTTTACATTCATTATTGTTCCACGACCTCTAATTTACTCTCTCAGATTACCAAGCTGTGTTTACTATCTGGGAGGTATAATTAGGTAATCTGTTAGCTTCCGCTTTCCAAGCTGGTCAGTAGCTGGTTGTTGGGATGTGTGAGTGAACATTCTCCCAAACCTCTCAGTTCTCCCTGCCTATGGAGAAATATCCCATCAGCATTCAGCAACTCCCCATGATGGCCTGGTTGACGTAGTATAATGTACATAAGCTGTTGCTGGGTAGATTATGTATCATCTTAAGCATCATCACAGGATGTGATGTCACAAATCTGAACCTCCTATTGCTCAGTGTTCATGTAGCTACCTTAGTGAGAAGACCCCTGTAAATAAACTCCTATTACATTGACCCAAAGTCTACTAACAGCACACTGACAATATATAGTAGCAGCGGTAAAAATGACCTTTGTAGCATAGAAAACGGAAGAGATCAAAACAATTTAGAAAAAAACATGGAAAAATCGATACCCTTACCAGAGAGCTTCAAGCGAGCAGGGTTGGCGGGTGGGGGGGGGTGGGGGGGGTGGAGGTGGTGAGGGCGTGTGTGCTCGACCAGGCCAAAGCGTGGCCAAGATGGATTCGAAGACTGGACAAGTACTATTGCGCATCGCGACCAGACAGAGAACAGGTCAATGTTTTGCTTGACACTATGGGAGACAGTGCAGATGACATTCTGACTACCCTGAGAATCGATGAAAAAGAAATCCCGTATGACGAAATGATTAAGGCAGTGGAGGGATTCGTTCAGGTCAGAAAAAATGCAATCGTGCAAAGGGCTAAGTTCAACAAACACACCTGAAATGTTGCTGGAAGTATTAATCCATTTATTAATGATCTGTATAAAGTAGCTGAGGATTCCGACTACGGGGGTCTGTGCGACGAACCGATTCGGGACAAAATAGTAGACAGGGTTATAGACACAGCACTGTCAGACTAGCTGTTGTAAGAAGATTTGACTTTGAAAACACTATTCTGTTGAGCAGGCAGACAGAAGTCCGAAAGTTTAATCAACTACTCGTTCGGGGGGATGGGGGAGCCCAGCCTAGAAAATTCTGGAATCAGTTGAGCCCCGTAGAGAAGACAGAAAATAATGGTGTCAGAAAGCCTAAGAGGTGGGAAAGACACCTACAGGCAGCAACTCTGAATTGCAGTAGGTGTGGCCAGGAACAGTAATGGTGGGAAAATTGCCCAGCTTGGGAAGCTGAACGTTTCTGGCGCAAGAGAAGGGGGCACTTTCAAAAGGTTTGTCACTTCAGACAACAAACACTGCTGACTGGTAAAAAAAAATAGAGGAAATAAAGGAGGGACAAACAATTAATACTTCCTTCCTAGGAGAAGTACAAGAGAAAAATGAAGATTGCTGGGAAGCAGAAATCTTAGTGGGGGGGAAATAAAACTAATTTCAAGTTAAATACAGGAGCAGCAGTTTCTATCCTGCCTGACCAAGTATCTTGGCTGAGCAAGGAAAGGCTTAGCAAAACCAACAAGAAATTATAAGGGCCAGGAGGGATTCAGTTGAAGGTTGTAGCAGAAATACAGACAACCTTAACACACAGAAACAATGCCATTCTGGAAACCCAAACTGTTATTAGGAACCAAGTCTGTTCACTACTCAGTAAGAAAGCTTGTTTAGCCTTGCAGCTGTTATACAGAGTGGAAAAGTCAAGGGACAGGAAAACAGTTCAATGATTTTAGAGCTGGCTTTCCCAAATTATTCGTAAGTTTAGGGACATTAAAAACAGAATATCATATTTCTCTCAACAAAGAGGCAGAACCGGTATGTTTATTCATACCGAGAAAGGCTCCACACCTGCTTCTCGAAAAGTTGAAGAAGGAAATTGAGGCATTGCTAAACCAAGGAGTTATCTCTGCAGTGACTAAACCCACCAGGTGGTGCCCTGGATGGTTCCAGTACGGAAGCTGAATAGGTCTATTAGGATTTATATGGACCTTAACCAACTCAATAAAGTGGTAGAGAGAGAAATTCACCCGATGGCGTCAGTCGACGACAGCCTTGCCAAATTTGGAAAAAGCTCCATATTCACCACATTGGTCTTATAAATAGCAGGTTCTGGCAGTTGCCTTTAGATGAGGAGTCTAAATTGTTAACTACCTTTATCACACCCTTGGGCAGATTCAGCTTCAACAGATTGCCATTCGGTATTGCACTGGCACCACAGATATTGTTAACAATCCTCATTCAATACTAACAGCACACTGATAATGTAGTACAATTGAGAATGGAACTTTGCTGGGCATGGAATCACAGTTCATGTTATGTCGCATTCCACACCTTATCATTCCATGTTAAAGTGCAATAGTGACTCCTGTAGAGAAATAAAAGGGGTAAGCTGCTATGAGTGTCCACATGTCAGGAGTTTTATGTTTGCTTTCCAGCTTTACTAATGTGATACAAACTCTTGTCACCTTCGAAAGCATCATATTTTCCATTTCTAAGAAGTTAAAAGGGTTGCCAGCTGATAAGATTGGTGATGCATGGGTAGAATTTGGTTCATCACCTCAAAGTTCAGGGTAACGATTCAGTATGAATTTTAAATATTCCCCAAAACTCAAAGGAATGATTAGAAATGGATAACTTTATACAGAGGGTGATTAAAATGAAAAATCCCTTTCCAATAAGTACATAAGAAATAGGAGCAGGAGTAGGCCATTCGGCCCTTCGAGCCTGCTCCGCCATTCAGTAAGATTGTGGCCTCAACTCCACTTTCCTGCCTGCCCCCCACATAACCCTTGACTCCCTTGTAGATCAAAAATCTGTCCAACTCAGCCTTGAATATATTCAATGGCCCAGCCTCCACTGCTGTCTGGGCAAAAGAATTCCAAAGATTAACGACCCTCTAACAGAAGAAATTCCTCCTCATCTCCATCTTATGTGGGAGACCCCTTATTTTGAAATGATGTCCCCTAGTTCTAGATTCCCCTATGAGGGGAAACATCCTCTTAGCATCTACCCTGTCAAGCCTCTTCAGAATCTTATATATTGACCTGTTGTCGAACTGGAGTCCACAAATTATTTTAAGAGAGTATTAGATAATTGCTTGAAAAGGAAAATGGTAAAAAGTATGGGACCAAACAGGGTTGTTGAATTAAATCAGGTGACTCGTGGAAAAGAACACTGGTATGGACTCAATGCACCTAATAAAAACAGAAAGTGCTGGAAATACTCAGCAGGTCAGGCAGCATCTGAGGAGAGAGAAGCAGAGTTAACGTTTCAGGTCTGTGACCTTTCATCAGAACTGACAAAAGTGAGAAAAGAATTAGTTTTTAAGCAGGTGAAGGGGGTGGGGGGGATGATGGGAAAGAGAACAAAAGGGGAGGTGTGTGATAGGGCAGAGGGCAGGAGAGATTAAAAAACAAAGCTGTCATGGGACAAAGGCAAAGAGTGTGTTAATGTTTGTGGTGAAAGACAAAGGGTTAGTCCAGAATGTTAATAGTGGAATAATGAGCAGCTCTGTCTACGTGAAAAACAGGCACATGGTTGAAAAATAAAATAACATTTAAAATATTAAAAAAGGCCAGTTGTGCTTTGAAGTTATTGATCTCAATGTTCAGTCTGCAAGGCTGTAGAGTGTGTAATCGAAAGATCAGGTGCTGTTCCTCAAGCTTACTTTTATTCAGATTTCCAGCATCTGCAGTATTTTGCTTTACTTGTACGGTATATCTGTTGTGTAACAAATAATAAGTGCTCTCCATGTCTAGAAGCACCTGTGGGTGGTATCTCTACTTTTAAGTACCTGTGAATGACATTAAGTCATCCAATTGGTATCATTGCCTTGAAGTACCTGTGCATTGTGTAAAGATCTGTACTTAGGGTATCAATCTCTATTCGCATGTTTACTTGTAAATTAAGTAAGGAGAGACTGATCTCGGATCAAGAAAATAAAGCAAAGAATTGGGAGTTAACACATAGTCTGGAATAGTTTTAACTAGGGCTATACTATAGGCTGCTGTCCAGAATCTCCCAAAGATAACTTCCTTTGCCGACTGTCACCAATTCCCATAGCTTCCAGACTTGGAGCCACCAATAAGCAGCTGTATTGTTGCCTCATTTTGAACTGTAGAGCATGGACATTTGCTCTTTACCTCCTTAATGGCACTTCATCCCCTGGCATTCTTATGGCGCTGTTAAACTATAGGTCTTGGCTTTACTATACCGCCTGTTTTGGAGTGGGTCAAGCCAGCAGTATTGAGTTATGTTGACATTTGAACAAAGCAGAGCCTGCAGAGGTTACCTAAAGCACTTTCAGAGTTCACTGGCTGTGGCACTTACTAGCATTTAAAATTGTTCGGACAGTCCGTCGGGGGTCTTTTTAAACTTGAAAAAAATGGGGAAAGAGGGAAATAAGAATGGAGAGATATAGAATGGGCTGGTGATTCGCTATCACTCATTTTATATTATCACACAGCATCACAATTACCCTCATAGTTTCATGCCATTCACAGTTACACTGCACCATGTGTGAAACCCAAGTGGTGTGAGACTCAAACTGGTGGCATTAGTGTGACATGAAAATGCCGTCATATCAACAAAGACTGACATTTAACTGGTCAGTTACTTCAGTGACTGGAATAATGAACTTCTCTTTCTACAACTATGACAACAACACGTATCTTTATTTAGCCCCCTTAATAATGCGGGACAACATTCCAAGGTGCTTAGCAGAGGCATAAGGAAAAATGTGAATGCTGAGCCAAAGAAGGAGATATTAGGAGGGTTGACCAAAAAGTTTGTTTATGGAGGATTTCAAAGGAGAAAAGGAGGGGTGGGAAAGAGGCCAGCATGTTTATAGCGGGAATTCCGGAGAATCGGAGTCAGGTGGATGAAGGTTAGAGGTACACAATAAGCTGGAGTCAGAGGAACAGACAGTTTGGAAGGAGAGGGTTGCAGCAGTGGAAGAGGTTGCAGAGGTAGGGAGGGACGAGGCAAGGAGAAATTTGAATATAAGAATGAGGCCTCGGAGGATCGGGAGTCAGTGCAGGTCAGCAACAATGAGTGTAGAGGGCAAATTCAACTCCCAATTCCAAGGTTACATTTGGACTATGCCTCAGCCATTTTGGAAGTACTTTCTTTCAAAAGGAATATTTACTTCACGTAGCATGGTACAATCTCAAAGTATAACTGGTCCAGATAATCTAGTTCATCATACAACAATATCACGTCTGCTAAAAGGATTACTTGCTTTCATAATAAATGACTTGTGGTTGATTAGTCCAATATTGGTAGAGAGATTTTTGCATTTTCAGTATTATTATTTTCCTACTACTGAAGTATCCCTTTTTAAATTTGCTACTTTTGATATTGAGGCCATTCACTAAAAGGCATCGTCACCTTCCTGGCCTGCTGCTAAAACTTATGTTAATGGTTTTCTTTCTGTAGCTGATTTTAACCTGCCCAAGTACTGGAATGGTGATATTTGGAATCTATGGAAAACCCAATTTATGTGTGCAATTGAGGGCTAATTAGTATTATTCACTAATATATCATTTCCAGGTGAATGATAATTATATTCCATGTGCCATAGAGATGGAAAATTCTGTTTTCTAATGAAATTTATTAATGAAAATGGAGTTTGAATAATTTATTGGTATGTTAACTGCCTTTTATAATAATGGGATACATTGGGGGTTATATTTTGTTCTTTTTTCTTAGCAACTTCATCAAAATGTGTCTTTCCTGTGAAGGAATTGAATGAAGTCCAGCCATGTCCCCTGGACTGTTTCTTTTATGTCACATCAGTAGGGAACGGGTTTAAATCGACATTGATAAGGTAAAAGTGGAACTGGCTTGTTGTCTGAAAGAAATTTTAAAATGATGATACTTTCGTATTAATATTCTGCGCCTTGGCTTTTCATTCTTGGAGAAAATGGCCTCTGACATACTCCCCATGTTGCTATAAAATACTGGTCCAACTGCACAAAAAACTGTCAGCAGAGAAAGGAAAGGAAAGAAGATTTTCATTTCTATTGTGCCTTTCACAACCTCAGGACTTTTGATGTGTTATCTCTGCTACGGTTTAGGAAATGCAGCAGCCAATGTGCACACAGCAAGGTCCCACCTACAGCAAGGATAATATGATTTTTGGTTTTTGGTTTTCGGTAAGAGATAAATATTGGCCAGAACACTGCACAGTGGCGCAGTGGTTAGCACCCCAGCCTCACAGCTGCAGCGACCTGGGTCCAATTCTGGGTACTGCCTGTGCAAAGTTTGCAAGTTCTCCCTGTGTCTGCGTGGGTTTTCTCCGGGTGTTCCGGTTTCCTCCCACAGCCAAAAACCTGCAGGTTGTTAGGTAAATTGGCCACTGTAAATTGCCCCGAGTGTAGGAGGTGGTAGGGAATATGGAATTACTGCAGGGTTAGTATAAATGGGTGGTTGTTGGTCAGCACAGACTTGGTGGGCCAAAGGGCCTGTTTCAGTGCTGTATCTCTAAATAAAAATAAATAAATTCCCCTCCTCCTCTTCGAATAGTATCGTGGGATCTTTTGCCTCCACGTGAGATGGCAGGTGGGGCCTCAGTTAAAAGTTCCACCTGAAAGACGGCACCTTAAACAGTGCTGCACTGAAGTGCAAGCCTTAATTATGTGTTCAAATCTCTAGAGTTGTCCTTGTACCCATGTCCTTCTGAATCAGTGGCAAGTGTACTATCACTGAGCCCAGGCTGACATTGAAATAACTGCCATTTGGAGACTTTAAATGCAGTGTTACCTGATCAGCTGTCATTTAACTTCAATCAGCATGAGTCTTAGCACAATAATCAGAAATAATATTGAGCCATTTTGAGTACTGAAACATCCTTAAAAAGTCCCGAGGAAAAGGTGCACTGAAAGAGCTATCCTGAGTCTAAAAAGTGAAGCCGCCTTTCTGTACTTTACATCTGAGCTTATTTGCTTTTTAACATTTCATGAGGCATTTCTGTTCATAAATATCCATATTTGTTGCAGTCTTCTGAAATTGCCTCCCCTACTCTTGTCCCTAAACTCTCATAGAAAAAATGAAAAGGCAGCAGTTTGGCAGGTAACTCAGCTATTAGTATAGCAATTGCAATGTAAAAGGAAAGCATGCAAATGAAATACACATCAATCATATACAAAAACTGCAAGCCTCAGACTGTGGTTAAAATGTGTCAAAATGATGCATTTGTCCAAACTGGCTGCCACATCACTAGTACATACGCAGCACAGTTACTGTGATTTAATCCTTTCCTCGCAGATGTCAAAATTTGAAATCAGAATTCCTCCAGGGTACTATTCTTCAACAGTCAAGTGAAATTGTAACCACCGAGTATCTGTTTGCGCAGTCAAAGCAGTAATAAATATTATTAGATGGTGCTCTGATGACTAAGCTGTGCATATGTGATGCAGATGTCACAGTCCCATGTGCAAATTAATACAACCTGGGGGCATGTGATATGAAGGGCATGCTTGCCTACTGTCTGCTATAACAGACTAAGCTACAGAGGCATTGGAGAAGGTGCAAAGAAGATTCACGAGGATGATGCCAGAACTGAGAGGACCTGCATATCAGGAAAGTTTGAACAGGCTTGCAGCTCTTTTATCTTTCTTTTTTAAAAAAAGAGAAAACTAAGGTCTTTAAGATTATTACAAAAACAAAATGCTGCGGGTGGCGGGAATCTGAAACACAAACAGAAAATGCTGAAAATATTCAGCAGGCCAGGCAGCATCTGTGGAGAGAGAAGCAAAGTTTTTAACTCTGTTAACTCTGTTTCTCTCCCCACAGTTGCTGCCTGACTTGGAGTATTTCCAACATTTTTTGATTTTGTCTTTAAGATTAGGAAAGGTCTTGATAAGGTAAATGTAAAAGAATATGTTTCCAGTTGAGGGGGAGACCTAAACTAGAGGTGATAAATATAAGATAGTCATTAATAAATCCAAAGGGGAATTCAGGAGAAATTTCTTTACCTAAAGAGTGGTAAGAATGAGGGACACGCTGTAAGCAGTTCAGTTCTGATGCTAGATGATGGTTTGCATTTACTCTTCTTGATTGTATCACACACAGTGAGCTGAATTTTCAGTCGCCCGTGGGGACGCATTCATGTGTGGGCGGTTCTGGAAAATTGCACACTCGAAAGGCTTCTCTGGTTCTCGATGCCTCAATGACACAATTAGGTTTTCAAAGGGAGGGCGGGAGAGGGGAAGCCTGCACCCCTCCAATTAATTGCTTGTTGAGCTCACTGTGCTGCTCATTAGGAGTATGTGGAGCTACAGTTAGCAATTTTCAAATGGCAAGCACGGGGACCACAGAGGGTATGGGACACATTTGAGCATAGCTGTCAGGAACACAGCTGGGAGCCATTAGTGCTCATGACTGTAGTGTGAAAATGTTGTACAAAAGGGAACATTTAAACTTGGTTTCTCATGCAGTGGCACAGAGTTACCTCCACTAGAGCTGAGAGGCCTGATCTTTTTGAAGAGTGAGTGTTGGCACGCTTGAGAGGAACGTGAGGCTGCTGGCATCCGTGACCACCTCTAACCATGCCTGCTTCGTCTGGCTCACTGGACCTCTCTTTCCAGATGGAGGGAAGAGTACAGCTCCGTCACAGCCTCGATCAGCACCCTAAGGGAGGCATCAGAAAAACATGGTGCCACCCCGGGAGGCTGTCCAAACCACCGCCTGCCTTCAGCTCTCCCTGCTCATCCATTTCCAAAGGCAATGGCAAGCTCAGTCATGGCTGCCATTTGCCTTTGAAATAATCTCTCCATGCTTAGCTCTTGCTGAACTCAGCTCTGGTCCAATTAATGGCTAACACTTTGAAAATTGTATTGCATCATTGCCGCTGGTGCGTTGCAGGGTTGGGACCTGAAAATGTTCCGGGTATCAGATTCCCAACCGCAGAATGAAAATTGAGTCCAGTATCGTTAAGCAGTAGACATACAGAGAAATACATGGTATTACCCCAGACAGAAGGGAAACCTTCATTGTTTCTTTTCGAACCAACTCTCTACAACTTGTTGAGAAAAGTTTAAGATCGCTATAGTCTGTTTTTCACAAATACTGTCAGTGATAATTATGGCATGACAAATGCCATTGTGAACAAAAAACCCAGAAAGGTTGTATTTCCTTCAAGACAACAGACGCCAACTGTTTTCATCCTGTACTTCCATTGTTCCACTCCTTATCTCAAAACTGCTTTGGCTATCTGTTTCACAAATGTGGCCATGAAAACAAGTCAAGAGATATGAACCTTGTATCTCCTCTCATTTCAGCAAACAACTAAACCACAGTATCAGCTAAATTGTACCCTGACAAATTAAACCGTAAAACATCCTTGCAATGACAATTCTTAGCCATTTCATTGAGAAAAAGGAAACCAAAAATGTTCATCAGAAAGGATTAACCTAAATTATAATCCTATATATACATATACACAACCTGGGTAGCTTGCAGCACTGTCACTGGGAGTAATTCAGGCAAATAGCATGGATGCATTTAAGGGGAAGCTTGATAAGCACATGAGGATCAAAGGAGCAGAAGGATATGTTGATAAGGTTAGATGATGTTGGTTGGGAAGAGGCTCATGTAGACCAGTTGGCCTGAATGGCCTGTTTCTGTGCTGTACATTCGATATATATTCACATTAGATGTCTCTGGAACTTTCAGGACAGTAAATGAGATGACAGAAAAGTGGTTGGTTTAGCTGATTCATTTTATGAGTTCCCTTTGGCATTGATAGTTGGAAAATCCTTGATAATTTTACAGGATGCTATTGTAAAAATAAGAGGAAATAGAACTATTGGCTATCTGATGGATCGTGGATGATGAGGTTGCAGTGGGAGCATGAAAAAGGTCGATAGGAAACAATATAGTCATCGACACCAGTTGGACCAAGGTCAGTCGGGCATCACAGACCCACAAATGTCAGACTCCATCCTGTGACCTGCTGTGTGCAGGGATACCAACTATTAAGTTTATATAAATGGAACGATAAGCGGTCTGATACGCTCGTGCAGTCATGAGATGAGTGTATTGAGGTTGCTGCAAAAGCAAGAGAAAAATATTGTGGGTTAAGCTAGAGTGAAGACATTGTCGGAATAGTTTGGATACACAGGCCAGTGAGTTGGGTACCAGCTTTTAACTTTGCAGTGAGCTATATTGACGCAGGCTTTGTGAATTCAATTATCAAATCAATATTACCTCTTCAAAATGAGAGAATTGGATGATACAAAAAGGAACAGGAATAGAGTTGCACTCTCACTGAAAGTCCTTCAGCCAGCTACTCTCTCAAGTACTCCTGCCAGTATGTCTATCCCAGTTATGTCATCTGCTCATCAAATTGCCTCTGACAAATCTTTTGTGTTTGTGACATTAGTGAATCGATCACTCCTGCAGCTTGCAAAGAGGGAATGGCTTTGCACTATGTACCGCAACCTTGGCAAACAAAGAAAAACTGCTGTCTCCTCTTAATAGCTTGTCTAAATTTCTACTCTGAGGAGGAAAAAAACCTCCTACCACATAAAACAAATAGTTATACAAGTGGTTATTATTATAGGTTGAAAAGTTAAGGTGAGTGGTGGATGCAGTTAGTTACAGTTTTCACTGTCAGATACTGGTGGTTAAATCAGCTACTCTTACTGAAGAGATTTATGACTTTAACCCCTTAAAGGGACTAAACCAAATCAGGAGTACATCCCTCTGAAGCTCCTTTAATTAAGTTCAAACCAGACAAACTCTTATAGACACTAATTTGGGTCCAAAGAATTGAACTAGTTCTCCCTCAAAGAAATAAAACTAACAGAGAATATTACCATCTTTTGGATAGCCTTTTAAAAAAATAATTATGGCTAAATCACAAATATCCCAGATATTATAAAGGTCTGGGAAACTCTCTTCAATACGTATCTCTCCACTTGACGAGACACAGAGAGGGGGTTCGTGTAGTTGTATACAGAATGCTGCATGAGATGATTTATTAATTTTTATATATTTATTAAAGAATTTAACATGCAATACACTTTTAAGTGGATAATTATACTCCAATATCAAAGATTACTGAGAGATATAAAACATAATCCTATTTCTAAATTAGAATCCAAAATTCCAATCTTGACAATGTTACAGAAAAAGATCTTAGAGTATCCATCAAAATTCAAAGTAAACTGTTAACCTTAAATTCCCCGAGTATGCCTCCTGCCTAACAAGACAAAACACTCTCGGTTAAGAGCATAATTCTCTTCTCATGCAGTCAGCCATTCTTACCATAGGATGAGTAGTATTGATGAGGAACTCCAATACCACTGATTTCTTGATTCAAAACTTTCACATTTATACTGTTTCTAATCTATTAACTTATCTTTTGGAATGTAGGTGTTACCTTTTTATGCATGTTTTTCCCGCTTTCGTAATCCATATAGTAATATTACTTATTCCCAATTAATTATCTGCTGAGAATTCCCCTCTCATGAAATTCTGAGCTTTTATCTGGTCAAAATGTTTGTAGTCTTTTATAGTAACACTAAGACTTAACTTTATAAATGTGTTTTATACTTAAAAGATTTTTAATTAAATTTGTGCAGTGACTGTTTTATTCCTTTTTGGGTTAAGTTGGGTTTACGTGGCATCTGTTTTTTGTCGGTAACATTCCATTTTGTGGTTGATCATCGATGATGGTTCTTTGATGGTGCCTCGTACCATCTGTTTGAGTCAGTTTGTCTATATCATTAATATTATCAACTAATTAGGATTATAGTTATCAGTAGGGAACATGTATAGCCTCTCTCATTTACCTTAGAAGGTGTATCTGGTACACATTCCATTGTAACGGGGATGTTCATGGATTTTTAACTTTGCCCTTAAAGGGAATTTCAGTGAGCCTTGAAAACTGACCATTTATTCAATATTTAATTCTAAAAGCTATAATGTATTAATTATATCGAAATTCTCCCTAATTAAGCCTATTATACCTATATTTCATCACATTACTTCTCTAACATTCAGTTCTTGCATCCATGATTGGATCAAGGATATGATGAGGCCTGGAGCTGAGTGCGGATGATGGAACCCCAACTGAGCATCAGTGAGCAAATTACCGGTGAGCAGCTGTCACTTGATATTGATGACTCCTTCCATTGCTTTGAACCATTTTGAGGTTTACAGCACAAAAGTGGTCACTCATCCCATTGTGTCTGCATTGGCTCATTGTAGCAGCAATCCAAGATTAAACTTTGCTGCCTTTCCTGCAGCCTGTAGAAACATAAGCACTTGCTGATGAATTGGAGGAGGCTGGTTGGGTAGTAATTTGTTGGATTAAACTTTTCCTGTTTCTCATGGATAATATGTACATAGACCATTTTCCACACTCGGGTACATGCCAGTGTTGTAGCTGCACAGAAGCAGCTTGGCTTGGTTCTGATGTGTGGTTCTTTAAGGACTGCAGCCAGCAGTCAGGGCCCATAGCTTTTATTTCATTTGTTGCGCATCCCTAATTGCACTTAAAAGGTGGTGGTGAGCCACTGCAGTTCTTGTGGTGAAGGTACATCCACAGTGTTGTTCGGGAGGGAGTTGCAGATTTTGGCCCAGCGACAGTGAACAAACAGGATGGTGTACGGCTTGGAGGGGAACTTGCAGGCGGTGATGTTCCCATGCATCTGCTGCCCTTGTCCTTCTAGGTGGTAGAGGTCGCGGGTTTGGAAGGTGTTGTCGAAGGAGGCTTGGTGAGTTGCTGCAGTATCTTGTAGATGGTACACACTGCAGCCACAATGCACTGGTGGTGGAGGTAGTAAATGTTGAAGGTGGTAGACCAGGTGTCGATCAAGCGGGCTGCTTTGTCCTGAATGGTGTTGCGTTTGTTGAGTGTTGTTGGAGCTGCACTCATCCAGGCAAGTGGAGAGTATTCTATCACACACTTAAATTTTGCTTTGTAGATGGTGGACAAGCTTTGGAGATTAAGGAGGCAGGTTTCTCACTGCAGAATTCCTTTCACTGTGTCCAGTGCTCTAAGCCATTTCTTAATGTGGCAGAGAGTGAATCTAATTGACACTGGATGGTGAGGAGGTTAAGTGAAGGCTGAAGATCATCTATTTACCACTTTTGACTGAAGATGCCTGATAACATTTCAATCTTGTCTCTCACTCACGTGCAAGCTCATTCCCAGAGTACATTTCTAAAATTGGTCATTTATTGCCCTACTTGGTCAAAAGTTCACTCTGGCTAGTATGGGCACTGTTAGTGGTCGAATGTTTCTCTCCCAGTCCTCCAGCACCTCAAATTTAAAAAACTCATCCTTGTGTTTAACACCCCAGTCTCTGGAATTCCCAAACCCTTCTGCCTCTCTCTTCCCCCTCTTCCTTTTGAGGTCCAGAGATGTTTGGCTCCTGTTCTCGATGAGGATATTTGGGAGGCAATGAATGCAGTTAAGACTGGATGAATGCCAATAATGTTTTACACACAACAACCCAAATACATGCTCCATTATGTTCACACTTTAGCCCAAAGTATATTTCAATTAAAAACGAACACAAGTGTGGCCTGGCAGGCTGCCTAAATGGGACCTGTGAAATATTGTCTTTAATATGCAAAACACTGCACTTTCAATGTTTAAAATGAATATTAAAAAATACCTTTTTTCCTCTTTGGTCTTTACAGTGTTTTTGAAAGCGCAAAGAAAACTGAACCGTAAAATATTAAAGCAAGAAAATAATCTATTAACCAAAATTGATTTGCTGTTTCATTTCAATGACATAGCTTTCAATTTGTAATTGAATTATGTGTTGAAGTCTGTGGGTAAAACTAATTTGTTCTTGTGTTGCACAACTTAAAACAAATGATGGTGAGATTTGTTAGATTGGCCCTCCAGTTAAATGCTTTTGGGGGTCATCTCTTGCCCACGTCAAAAAAAGGTTCAACCTGTTTACATTCCTCCTGCTGTCTTTTACTTTCCAATGTAACATTACGGCTTGGGTAAACTCAGATGCACAAATGATCACCTTGGCATCCTTTGTAGCATATTCAGATGCGGGATGTATCACTGAAAATATCTAGGTCAAAACACTTCATGTTTTGATGGATACTCCAGGTGATGGAGAAAAAAATTGCAAGTACTAATTTTTAGTCTTTGTCAAAATCTCCACCCACCTTAGAAATGAGCTAATTATCCCAGGGCGTTAAGGCTGTTAGTGCCAAATGGTTTCACAGTTTGCAGCACAGAAGAGCAAGAAGCCTTGGGGATTCACCTGGCCTTCTTAGCAGGACACGCTTGTTCCAGCAGCGTTTTTCAACAGTACAAAGCATTTGAGATTTGAAGGTGACTGCACAGAGGACAAATGGTCCAAGTGCAACTTTTTGCAATTGGGTCATTGTGGATTGTACAACATGGTCTGAGAGTTCAGTACAAGCAGCATACGAGCATGTCGGTATTTTATAATTGGAGTGCCTGTTCTTTGTTTCTTTTCCTTTTGGAAAGTGTTTGTGTCTGACAACATAAAAGATTGGCAGATTTAACAACAACTAGTTGAGGAAGAATTAGACAAAGTCCCACAAATGATGATGAGTTGTTTGCAGAGTGTGTTTTTACCCTAGCCCTGTGTGTAAATCACTATGAATGGAGTGACGAGGAACAAAACAGATCGCGCAAACGTACTCGAGACACTACCAATCCCATAAGGCTAGCCATTTTAAGCTTCAGAGCTGGCAAGACTGAAATTCCAGCTCAACTGGTAGTGTTATAAATGACTGCTGCATACCCGCAATGAAACAATTTAATTCAACAGTACTCTGCTCTGCTCTTGGCCCCCGCCAGTTGTCTCCCAACTTCTCCGAAAGTCACGGTGGAGCGTGTGTAAGTGTCATTCACCATGCGTGAGTCCAGACAATGAGTGTCAACAGGCCATGGGATTGTTGGAACATCACAGAGATGAGATGAGGAGAATGTTTTTTTTTACGCAGTGAGTTGTTGTGATCTGGAATGCACAGCCTGATGTGGCAGTGCAAGCTGATTCAAAATTAACTTTCAAAAGAGAATTGCTTAAGTACTTGAAGGGGAGAAAATTTGCAAGGTTTTGGGTGAAAGAGCAGTGGAGTAGAACTAACTGGATAGCTCTTTCAAAGAACTGGCACAGGCAGGATGGGCAGAATGGCCTCCTTCTGAGCTGCAAGATTATATGATTCGAATAACTTGAAGGCAGGGAGAGTGTGATTGTAGGGGCAGGGGAGGGAACAGTTGCAGGGAGTTGCTGTTTTGTGGATGCTCAGGCCCTGCCACATTCAACAGTAGGACCTGATAACATATTTAGATACCATCTTCTGGCTGCAGGCAGCCAGATTGAAAAGCTGGTCAGCAGTTGAGTGGGAGGCCTTTGGCCCCCTCGAGCCTGCTCTGTCTTTCAACTAGATCATGGCTGTTCTTCTACCTCAATGCCATTTTCCCACAACATCCCCATATCGCTTGATAGCTTTAATGTCTAGAAATATATCCATCTCTGTCTTGAACATAAAGACTAAGCCTCCAAAGCCCTCTGTGGTAGAAAATTCCAAAGATTCAGCACCCTCTGAGTGAAGAAATTCCTCCTCATCTCAGTCCTTAAATGGCCTACCTCTTATTCAGAGTGCTCTAGACCATCCCCCAGCCAGGGGAAACATCCTTTCTGCATCTATCTTGTTGAACCCTGTAAGAATTTGTCTGCTTCAATTACATCATCTCTCATTCTTCTGAACTCTAGAGAATATAGGCCCAGTCTGCTCAATCTCTCCTCGTAGGACAATCCCGCCATCCCAGGAATCAGTCTGATGAACCTTCATTGCAGTTCCTCTATGGCAAGTATATCCTTCCATAGGTAAGGAGACCCAAACTGTATACAATACTCCAGGTATGGTCTCACCAAGGCTCTATACAATTGTAGCAACACTTTGTTACCCCTGTACTCAAATCCTCTTGCAATAAAAGCCAACATACCATTTGCCTTCCTAATTGCTTGCTGCACCTGCATGTTAGCTTTCAGTGACTCATGAACAAGGATACCAAAGTCGCTTTGAAATTCAACCCTTCCCAATCTCTCACCATTTAAGAAATATTCTGCATTTCTGTTTTTCCTTCTTTCCAGCAGTGGTAATTGGGTGGAATTCCTCGATCAGTTACATTTTCCAAGCCCAGGGATGTTGTCACCCTACTGCGATCTTAGTAAGGCCCACAAACCCAATACAGAGCAGGATTGAATTTAGGACCTTGCTGGTTTGAATGGGTTCTGTGCATTTAACATATGTGTAACTCAAACACAACTTTAGCTCAATGTTTACTGATATTTATGGCAGACACAGGATAAACATGAACTGTAAATTGCTTTTGGTATGTCTACAATACTCAATTGAATAAGCAAACCTTAATTTTCAAAAAAAAATGTGTGCAAGTTTTTCAAAATATTAGTCTAATAATTGAATCTGTCAGGTGTGAATATGATTGCAATGATGTAATAGATTAGTTCAATTCTATTTTAAATGTCAGCTTGCTCAGTGATAGTCCTTTAGCCTCTGAGCCAGCATGCTGTGCATTCAAGCCTCACTGCAGGAGCTGAGCACTTAATCTTTGCTGACGTTTCAGTGCAGTACTTCAGGAGTGCTGCATTGTCTAAGTTGTGCCATTTGGTTGAGATGTTCAATTGAGGCCACATTTGCATGCTTGTAAAAGTTCACATGACACTATTTGAAAGGTGGTTTTATTACTGGACTAGTATCCAGAGACCTAAACTAATGATCAGAAGACAGGAGTTCAAATCCCATCGTGGTAGCTGGGGAATTTAAATTCAATTGATACATCTGGAATAAAAAGCTAGTATTAATAGTGGTGACCATGAAACTACTGGATTGTTGTAAAAACCCATCTGGTTCACTAATGTCTTTCAGGAAAGGAAATCTGCCATCCTTACCTGGTCTGGCCTACGTGTGACTCCAGACCCACAGCAACTTGGTTGACCCTTAAAATGCCCTCTGAAATGGTCCGCCAAAATGCTCAGTTGCATTGAAGAAGGTGGTTCACCTCCACTTTCTTCAGGGGCAATTAAGGATGGGCCATAAATGCCGGCCTTGCCAGTGATGCCCACATCCTGTGAGTGAATAAAAACAATGCAGTGTGGTTGTCTCAGTATCCTGGGTAACTTTTACCCTTCAGCCAATATCACCAAAAACAGTTATTCATTGCTGTTTGTGGGAGCTTGCTGTGTTCAAATCAGTTGTCACGCTTTCCTGCATAACAATAGTAGCTACACTTAAAAGTAATTCAATGCCTATGAAATTCTTTAGGACATCCTGAGGACATGAAAGGCTCTATATAAATGCATGCTATTTCCTTCTTTATATTCAGTTCAATGTTTCAGCCATCACTACCAGATGAAAGGAATTCTGTTTCCTTGTGATGTATTTCTTAACAAGATAATGACTGCCTGCTATAAAACCAGAAAATGTGGGAAATACTTTGCAGATCTGGCAGCACCTGTGGAGAGCGAAACTGAGTTAACGTTTCAGATAGATGACCTGTGAGCGGGGCGGGAGGGGCCTCCTCTGTGAGCAATCTGTGGCCCACAGAGGGCCCCGGCGGAAAACAGCCCACCTCCCTGAAACCCTTTCCCCATGCACTCAAACCCCATCTTTCCTCCCACCCCCATCGCCAGTGCCTGCCGGACTGGCCTCAGCGACCCCGCCTCACTTACCTGAGGTCCGGGTCTCCAACGCTGGGCTTGGTTCCAAGGCCTCCTGCAGTCCCAGCATTGGCTACTGCTCCTGGTGGCGCTGATAGCCCTCTGGCTGGCAGCTCTTGGAGGCAGGATCTCGGTCATAAGATCATAAGAACTAGGAGCAGGAGTAGGCCGTCCGGCCCCTCGAGCCTGCTCCGCCATTCAATAAGATCATGGCTGATCTTTTCGTGGACTCAGATCCACTTACCCGCGCTCCCACCGTATCCCTTAATTCCTTTATTGTTCAAAAAGATATCTACCTTAGCTTTAAAAACGTTTACTGAAGAAGCATCAACTACTTCACTGGGCAAGGAATTCCATAGATTAACAACCCTCTGGGTGAAGAAGTTCCTTCTTAATTCAGTCCTAAATCTGCTCCCTCTAATCTTGAGGCCATGCCCTCTTGTCCTAGCCTCACCTGCCAGTGGAAATATCCTCTCTACTTGTATCTTATCTATTCCCTTCATAATTTTATATGTTTCTATAAGATCCCCCCTCATTCTTCTGAATTCCAATGAATATAATCCCAATCTACTCAGTCTCTCCTCATAAGCCAACCCCCTCAACTCCGGAATCAACCTCGTGAACCTCCTCTGCACCCTCTCCAGTGCCAGTACATCCTTTCTCAAGTAAGGAGACCAAAACTGCACACAGTACTCCAGGTGCGGCCTCACCAGTACCTTATACAGCTGCAACATAACCTCTCTGCTTTTAAACTCAATCCCTTTAGCAATGAAGGACAAAATTCCATTTGCCTTCCATTTGCCTGAACCCGACGACATGTGTCGGGTTCGGGTCGGGTCACTCTTCTGGGTCCGGCTTTCGGGCTCAGGTCAGGTTGGGCCAGGTCTGGGTCGGACACTCACAGTACTACCTTTTGCTCTGCTGGGAGGCAAAGGGAAGTTGAGTAAGTCAGCGTCAAAATTTGAAAACCCTGCCTGAGCTGGGAGTCCGGGATGTCAAGGAGGGAAACTCTGAGTCTGCGCAGTGAGCGAGTGAGCGTCTCTATGACGTCATCGTGCTCATGCTGCAGCTTCCTTCCATTTTATCCATCCAAAAGTGTTAAGTACACTATGGATGTAAAACGAATGCTGTCAACTGGAGAAAGTGAACATTCCAGTGGTTGGGTCGGGGTTGGGTTCGATGTGGTTCTGTCGGGTGCGGGTCAGGTTTTTTTTTCCAGACCCGAACAGGCCTTTAGGCCAGACCTTCAGCCATCTACATCGTAAGCTCTGGAATTCCCTCCCTCAACCTCTACCTGTCTGTTCTCCTGTTAGATTCTCCTTCCTCCTCTTTGACCAAGATTTTGGAACCTGTCCAAATATCCCATTATGTGGCGGGTGCCAAATTTTGTCTGATTATGCTCCTGTGAAGTGCTTTGGAACATTTCACCATATTTAACAACAAGAAATTGCACTGATATAGCATCTTTAATGAGGTTATACAAATGCAATTTGTTCGTGTTGCTGGGTGACCAAATATTTACAAATTGAGCCTTCTGTTCCCTTGCAGAAAATGGCCATTGGAAAGCGGACATAACTTCGTGTAAAGAAAGTTTAAAACCTGCAGCAGATGTTATTTGTAATGTTTGGATGTGCTTGCTCAAGGTGAGAATAGAGGTAGAATTCTTAATGCCTGTCTCATATCTGATTCACATCGGATGTACGCTGTCACTTGAAGTGGTAGTGACCCAGATGTGTCAGCACTAGAATAGCACATATAGAATGGATGCTAACAGATAATGTCATCAAGTCCAGTATCTCCACAGACATTTGTGGGGGGTGGGTGCTGGGACAAGACGCTGTGCTGATTGTAAGAAGGTGGCAAGAAAGAGAGATAACTTTAACTTTGGCCGATGGAGTAAAATCAACGATATTAATTGGCCGCCCTTTTATACACCCTGCTTGATTTTACTATCCATTGACTTCAGTAATGGACAGCTAATTCGATATAGGCCATTTACATCTTCAGCCCAAACTAAACATTATGCCCAGGCTTTGACTGAGAAGTATTGAGACATGAGATTCTTCTTTAAAATACTTAACACATCCGCTGGTCACTGGCAGATTATGACTAGAGCAGCCGATTGTGAAAACATCACGTTTATAACCTGCTGTGATTCAACCAAATTTAAGTCCTGCCTTTTGATTTTACGAATGCACCAACCACCTGTCGAGGTTTGTTGCAACTCGAATTACAAGGAGGCTGACTTGTTTAATCTATTTTTATATAATTGTCTTCTCATTGTAGAGCATCTTTTAAGATTAAAGTTATTTCTTTCGAGAATATGATTGAATGAGCCAAAAGCTATTGCTCTCCAAAAGTTGCTTCATGTGAAACCAAGTGACATATCTAGGACGCATGATCCTGGCTAAGAGGAATGGAAGAGACACAGAAAAATGTTACAGAAGTTCAGAAGGAGGAATTTTAATTCTCCACCAGTGGAAAAGAAATGGGAGAGTAGTTGAAATGGAGCATTCCCTGCTCTGTTCTCCTGTTTTAATGCTGCTGTTTTTTTGCAGCAGATGAACTTCCTGCCATTGGGAAGCCCGATGGCATCATTATCTGCTCCTGAACTGGGTAACTACTGTGGCTAAATCCCGCCAGGAAAATCAGCAAGGCCGCAGCAGGTAAATGATGAAACCATCCTTAGTGTGACGAAGAGGAGCAAGACTGCTCCTACAAGGCCCACAAGGAAATCCTGAGCCTCTGCTGTGCTCGGCTCCTTCTCCCCAGTCGCAAGAACCTCAGAATATCCCCCTTCTGGTCACCTTCTCAGTGTTTGCAGGTGGTCTTCAGGCTGCCTGATCTCCATCGCCAGTCCACTGGTCAATTCCCACTCAAATCTGCCGGGTCTCTGACAATCCCCCCGGCAGGCATGTTAACCATTCCCAAGGACTTCCCACAGGGAGTTCAGATTGCTCTAAGGTTGGATGGATGACTCTCTAAAGGTGTCATCTCTGGCTTAGTTGGTAGCACATCACCTCTGAGTCAGCTGGTTGTTGGAAGTCCAAGATCAGAGACTTGAGCATAAAATCTAGGTTGATGCTCCCAGTGCAGTGCTGAGGGAGTGCTGCACTGTCTGAGGTGCCGTCTTTTGGATGAGATGTTAATTCAATGCTCCATATACCCTCAGTTGGATGTAAAAGGCAACATTATTTGAAGAAGAATAGCAGGGTTCTCCTTGGTGTCATGGCCAACATTTATCCGTCAACTAACACCTGAAATGGATGACTATGCCACTTAATTGCTCTTTTTGGAAGCGTGCTGTGCTCAATTTAGCTGCCGTGTTTCCTTCACTACAATAGTGACTATATATCGGTTATAAAATGCTTTGGGACATCCTGAGGTTATGAAAGGCACTATTATAAATGCTGCCATCTTGCATCAATTAACTAAAAAGAACTGTCCTTTATTATTGACTTCTAAATGTCAACCTATGTTTCTGGTGTTGAAGTGATGTATTACTCTTCTTAGTTCTTGCGTTTACACAGTTTGATAAATAAATTTTATTTGATACTTATCCTTTTGTAGCAGGACGCTTTATCTTTCAGAGCAAGATTACTCAGAGAGTTATTACTTTTGCTAGCGGAAATTTAATAAGGATAAAACAATTACGGCACAAAATATAAAGGTTGTGGGCAGGGGAACCATTAGCTGTGCAAATGGGATTTTGTGGTAATCGTTTCTGCCTGTCATACAGAATCTCAAACAATGAGGCCATATTGGGGGGAGAGAGATTTATTCTGCACAGTTTTTAAACCCATTTACAAAGAGCAAATAATGTTTTTGTTACTCAGAGAGGAAATATCAGGACTTTAGTCATTGAATATCATATTGGTCTCACCAGGGTGTATGCCCTCAAGGATTCCTGAGCTATTGTAAAGTAAAACTAACCTGGTCTTTAATAGTCATAAAGTTGTAAAGCCTCAGTGTGGCAGATACTTTCCTCAATCCTATTCTTCAGAAAGATCATGTGCTATTCCTTTCTGTCTGAGAATGGGGCGGCACAGTGGCACAGTGGCTTGCACCGCAGCCTCACAGCTCCATTGACCTGGGTTCGGTTCTGGGTACTGCCTGTGCGGAGTTTGCAAGTTCTCCCTGTGACCGTGTGGGTTTCCGCCGGGTGCTCCGGTTTCCTCCCACAGCCGAAGACTTGCAGGTTGATAGGTAAATTGGCCATTGTAAATTGCCCCTACTATAGGTAGGTGGTAGGAGAATTGAGGGAAGGTGGGGATGTGGTAGGGAATATGGGATTAATGTAGGATTAGTATAAATGGGCGGTTGTTGGTCAGCACAGACTCGGTGGGCCGAAGGGCCTGTTTCAGTGCTGTATCTCTCTATGATTCTATGACTCTATGAATGCAAAACCTTAGTGAGAGGCAGTGACTAAGAATCAGTATGGCTCAGAGTTGGAAGTAGAGTCATCTGTAAATTTGTTTTGCAAAGCTATATTTTGTTGTACCTCCAAATTTTGTACTCAGTTTTTCTGGTTCTATCATTCGTCATTTGAGTTACAATAAAACCTCAAACAAAAGGTCCAAGGGATTTTCATAGCCAAGGGCGCTTAAGGAGGGTCAGATGGCAGAAGTGATTCGGTATTTTATTTTCTGTAAGAAGCATTCACTGTAAAGTTTTGATTCAGCCAAGAAAACAAGGCCTTTGAAATGATGGCCTTGCACTTTCTCTTAGAAAGGGAATTAAGGAAGAATCAGATGTGTTTGAAAGCCTAGAATTTAGAATAAACTTGCAATTTGGCATAACACTCTGTGCACATTACAGCCATAGGAAGCCGCCTGTCCATTTCAGAGACTCTACTCACGACCAACACCAATTTAAAATTGCCGTCCTTGCAGTTAATTCCTTTTGCCTGACCCCCCCCCAACCTCTGTATCCTTCTCCAGCTCTGCCACCCTTCTCCTCTGTACTCTTCGCTCCTCCGACTCTGGCACACGTTCCTCTTACGGTGAATGTAACAAGTTCCTGTGTGAGGAGGATATTTGTATTAGCAGATGTTAAGTTGTTAGTTAGCTAGCATTAGGAGTTTTGGGGCTACTGCATCCACGTGAAGCCTTGCTCTGCTGCCTCAGATAGGCATTTTTTTTTTGCCTCACCCAAGAATGTAGAGATTGAATCAATGGTGTACGTGGTTGCATTGCGAGTGGGTGAGGGCAGGTGTGCTTTTATAATAGATGTACTGTAGAGAAAATAGAAAGACAAATAAAGGACACAATGACTGTGTTTCATTCGGCTGAAGCTGGGGATATTACATAAACACTTATTCTAGCACTGCTGTGGATCTTTTACTCTAACGTAGCAAAGCATTAAAATATTGTGACAAACAATTTCACAACAGAATGAAGCAGATTGACAGAAACAAAAAGCGATGCCTCAGAGCTGGCCAGTTGGTGTTTGTGATATCTTGTATGTAGTGGGTCACTGAGATACTGTAGTGTTCTCATATGGCAGCTGATTTAGGAGCCTTCAAGGTAGGTAGACTGCAGCAGAGAGATGCGGCAAGAAAAAGTAGGACGTGAAACAAATACTTTGCTGGCCTGAATTTTAGCTATGTTGATACCTTAGAGAAAAACTGACATTATTTTTCCTCTTTACATTCATTAAGAAGCAACTACTGGAAAGCACTTACTGCATTGACTAAAATTAACATTGAACTTCAGGCAGAGGGGGTCGATTATGGGTGATATTAGATCAGCTCTCCATTCAATGCTTTGCCCCATTTTTCTGCCCTCAGTCGTAACCTTTTTCCGCTTTGGGGGAGCGTTGTCCAATATGGTCTCTTCCCTTTTGCTAAAGGTTTCTGACATTTCTACTGTTGTCCGAGTTGAGAAGCAAAACTTTTTTTTCTGTACCCTTGCACCCAGTGTCAGCATTGAGCATTCCTTGCTCGGGGATTCCAAGGGTCTGCACAATCTTAAGTCAGCAGCGCTCCCCTCAACTTACTGGAACCGATTTTAACTGCAGCCAGTTCTTAATTCTGACACTGCTGTAAAAATTAAGAACCAGGGAATTTGAACTCCTGGGCCTCATTTAAATTTTGCCAGATGACTTTCCACTTGTTCTGGACAGGAAAGGCAGAAACTCTTACAATGCAGGGGCCCGTCATACCTCCCCTATTCCCATCCCCCTGAGACCACAAAATTGAGGGTACCAGTTGCTGGGCTGTTTCGGTGGGATCCCACAATTGGGAAGGGCAAGGGGGTGGATTGGTCCAGGGGGAGGCCTGAGCTTGCTTTGTATGGCCTGAAGGGGTACTGCTGCACTGTAAATTTCAAAACTGGATTCATATAATTGTACATTGTAGACAGTTCAAGAAATGTTTTGTTATATTCTGACAGATTCCTCCTTTTTAGTCACTTCTTTCTCAACATTCTCCTTTTTATAGCATTATTCCATAATGCCCGTGTGTATCTATCTCTCTCTATTTCACTCTCCCTCCACGTCTATCTCACTCTCTCTCTAAATCATTCTCTCTGTCTGTCTCTCACTCTCTAAGTCAATGTTTCTCAAACTCAGTTTCTCTCTCACATTTATATCTGTCTGTATATCTCTGTGTCTGACTATTCTCTCAGTCAGTGATTTTCAAGCGTAGCCACTGTTTTAATGTAGGGAGACATGGTAGCTAATTTGAACACAGCAAGATCCCACAAAGAGCAGTTGTATAAATGACATTATAATGCCTCCTGTGAAAGACCCCACTGAAGCTAAACATTGAGAAAACCGAAATCCTCACCATTAGCCCCCACCACAACCTCTGCATCCTTGCTACCAATTCGTCTTGCTCCTGTCTTCGGCTGCAGAAAACCTCGACATCCTATTTGACTCTGAACTGAAATTCGGATGCTATGTCCTCTCCAAGAGGAAGATTGTTCACTTCCACCCCTGCCACATTGCACACCTCTATCCCTACCTCATGCCCATCTGCTGCTGAAACTTTCATTTCTGCCATTGTCGCCTTCAGACTCCACTATTGAAATGCTCTCCGAGCCTGTCAACCTCCCATCTTGCAAGCTCATCCAGAATTCTGTTGTCTGTACCTTGTCCTTCACTGTCTCACTTTCCCATTACCCCTTCCTAGTCTACACTGGCTCACAGTTCCCTATTGCTTCAAATTTAAAATTCTCAGCCTTGCTTTTATGTCATTTCATGACCTCATCCCTTCCTTTCTCTGTAGCCACCTCAAGCAGTATGCCTTTTTCCCCAGAACGCTCTGTTCCTCAGACTCTGGCCTCTTGTTCATCTCCCACTCCCTTAACCCCACCATCGGTGAATGTGCCTTTAACTGCAGACCTCCGCCCTGGATTTCTCTTTCTAACCTTTTTATCTCTCCAACTCCCTCTTCTTTAAGATTCTGCTTAAAATATCCCCTCTTTTACTTCAGTATCCATTTATTTCCCCTTAACCCTCTGGAAGCACCATGGGACATTTTCCTATACCCAAATTAGGTTAAATGGCAGATCTAAAAATTCACAAGGTGGTTGCATGAGAGAATCACTTCTCCTGAGTGGAATAAACTGATCATTCCACTGTTCCACACGGTTTATTTAATCTGCACAGCTGTAAGCTCCTGAGATCCATGATGAAGAAACATATTGTCTAAACAACCAGAAACAGAGGGTATTTATCCATGATAATAGATCTAATTGCACAATTTTGATTAATGGACTCCCAAGGATTGCCTTGGGATCCTAATGTTTATAAGATAAATTAATGGTTCTTGCTAAGGGAATTACAATACCAAGGTATATAGCTACATCCATTGAACATAGGCCCAAAGACATTATAGTAAGTGAGATTGCACTTGTTTTTTCTATTCATGGTTTTCATGCAACGTATGGCCATTGCTGGCAAAGCCAGCATTTATTGCCCATCCCTAGTTGCCCTTGGAAGGTGGTGGTGAGCCTCTTACTTGGATGGCTGCAATCCAATGTAGTGAAGGTATCCACACCAGATGGACTGCAGCAACTCAAGAAGGCAGCTCACCACCGCCTTCTCAAGGGCAATTAGGGATGAGCAACAAACAGTGGTCTTGCCAACAACCCCCACATTCCACGAAATTAATAAAAAACGGTACACCCACAGTGCTGTCAGGTAGAGTTCAAATATTTTGACCCAGTGATGATGAAGGCATGGCGATATCTTTCCAAGTAAGGATGTTTTGCAACTTGAAGGGGAGCTCAGAGGTAGTGGTGTTCCCATGCATCAGCTGCCCTTGTCCTTCTAGGTGGTAGAGTTCTCAGGTTTGGAAGGTGCTGTCAAAGGAGAATTGGCAAGTTGCTGCAGTGCATCTTGTAGGTGGTACACACTGCTGCCATTGTGCACCAGTAGTGGAGGGAGTGAATTTTTAAGGTGGTGGTTGGGGGTGCTGATCAAGTGGACCACTTTGTCCTGGATGGTGTCGAGCTTCTTGAGAGTTGTTGGAGCTGCACCCATCTGGGCAAGTGAAGAGTATTCCATCACTCATGAATTGTGTCTTGTAAATGGTGGACAGGATTTGGGGAGTAAGGAGGTGAGTTACTTGCTGTTGAATTCCCAGCCTCTGTCCTGCTCTTGTACATTTTTGTTCACATGCTTACAAAATGATAAAGTCGGGCTGTAAATTGGTTCAAAGAGTGGCAACAAAGATAGCATTAAGTTTGAAAACAATGAGCCATCAAGGGGCACTCGAGAACTTCATCTGTTCTCATTGAAAGAAGCTAAAACAATAACGAGCTTGGTGAATCTGTGGAAAAATTCTTTGTACTGAGCCAGAGGAAGACGACTAACGAGTATAATGATGAGCTGAGGTGCATTGAGCATAATGTAATTGTGGTGTTACTGGTAGATATATTGGGGTGAGAGGGTGGGAGAGTTCCTATGTTTGCTCTTTGTAGCAAAATCATCTAGTTATCCTTTGAACTTATGCTTATGATTTTGGTACAAGCAGCACATTGGGCACATAATTGGGGATTGTTAACTTCTAGAAGAGATATCCTCCCTGCTTTATAAGTTGTGGGTGTAATCTTTATGGCCTTCTTTAAACCTTTACCCGTGCTGCCCATCACAGTGACTGAATAACTCTGTTGAAATGTTCAATAAAGAAGTGGATAGATTTCCGATTCAGCAGGGAGTGCAGGGATGTGCAAGCCAAGGGACGGGGACAGAAAACATGTGGAGCAGTCAAACATTGCCACAGCATAGCATTGTGTTACAGGGTAATATGTAACCTCAAAGGAAGAGAATCACATAAACATATGAGGGGAAGTCTTTCTCAAAGCCAGGTTGCCTATTTTCTGTTGCTTTATTCCCCTATCGCCAATCCGAACTAAACCGAACTCGATGCCCTAAAGGGATTGTAATGACCCTGAATCATGCACTGTTCCCAGCATATTCATACATATGCAATGCTTCCTGTTTATTTTCCTGGAAAGTGCTATGCAATCAAAGGTACTGTAGTTTTCCAAATTATACACTGACATGAAAAACATTGTTTGAACAGACCTTTTCCTGGTTATCAAATTCCTGCAGCAAATGTGCATAAGGTGATGGTTCATAAAGTTATTACTCATGATACAGTTTGCACTCATTTCATAATTTACTGTAACCTTTATTTTCATGTGCTTTATTATTCACACAATATCATTTCTTGGTTCAGTGGTAAAGAATGCATGAGTATATCTCTTCTGTAATAAGACTGCAAAATCTCTGAGGAGTCCACTGAAGAACGAATGACCTTTTGCCACAGAATAATTATCTGTAAACTCAGAGGAAACTATTGATGATAACATCTGGTATTATTAGATTTATCTTTGTTCCTCGATAAAGAACTGGTATAGAAAATGTGAATGGATGGTGCTGTTTATCATGTCCGTGGCTAGTCGCTCATCTGATCATCAAATTAAACTGCTCTATTTAGTTTTTGCCTAACTTGATACCTGAGCGACTAACATCAGACTCAGTGGCATTCAGAAGCAATATTAAATGCTCCTTGGGTCTGAATGTCTGTGCCAATAATGCTAACTTGCCATTTCTTTTTTTTTTAAATTGGGAATGATGGCAAATGTGTCACATATTCCATCTGGCTGCTGCTGGTCACCAGAGCTGATAATATCTAAGTACTTCTAACTTTAGACTTATGTTTATGACTTCATTGATCATTTTCAAAACCTTCCCTATATAAACTCTGATAGTAGCTAGGTATCCTTCTCATGCACTGCCCACACTTGTGGTCCCTTTTTCTAAATTGATCTTCAAACTGTTTATGAACCATTCAGCTGCTTGCAGTACATGATTGTCTGCTGATTTTAAACCTGGACAATCTCGGTTGCAATTTCGTACAGATTTTATGGATGTATATTTTCAGCCATTCACTCCAAGTTATGTCTGCAAGAATTGTGAAATCAGAAGTCTAGCTAAAAGTAAAATCAGTTCTGATGAAACAAGTTATGGGCTTAGTTTGCTTGTGACCTTAAGCACAAATTCCACGAGGTTTTATACCAGGGTAGGTTTGAACCCATTACTCTGTACTAGGCATGCATATACTATCTGAGGTCAAATTAACTGCTAGTTTGGGCTTTATCAACTTGGGACCTATTTTAATCATCTATTCAGTTTGGGATTCTTTAATTATTTGTTCCTTTGAAATACACACACAGGTGTTTGGATTATCAAGATGCAAAAAAAACTTGTACTTATGTATAGTGCCTTTCATGTTCACAGGACTCCCCAAAGTGTTTCACACCCGATGAATTTAATTTTCATCTGTCATCATGGGTATGTAGGTATGGGCAGCAAGGCCTCAGGAACAGCAATGAGATAAATGACCCATTAATTTCTTTCAGTGGTATTGGATGATGGATAAGTGTTTCCTGGGATACTGGGAGAACATCCAAGCTCTTCTTCGAAGAGTGCCGTAGGATCTTTTACATTCACCTGAACTGACAAATAGGGGCTCAGTTTAACATCTCTCCTGAAAGACAGCACCTCTGACAATGCAATACTCCCTCAGTGCTGCACTGAATTGTCAGCCCAGAATCTATGCTTAAGTTCTTGAATGGGGCTTGATCATCTGACTCTCTCCATCTTTTTTCCCTCACTATACGGCTCTCACAAACTTCTATTGGCCATGATAATATCTCTGTACTTGTTTGTAACTGTTTTTCAGTGCCGTGCTCCTCTATGTGCGCCATTTGTTTTTTATGTATGTCTCCTACATGTTATTTCTTCTATACTTAAATAGAAGAAATTTGCAGGGATATGGGGGAAATAGCAAGGGATTGGAACAAATTGGATCACTCTTTCAAAGAGTCAGCACAGACACAATGGGCCAACTGCATGCCTTCTGCATTTTATGACTCTCTGGCATGAAACTGACAAATCAAATCATTCATTTTCTTTCTTCATTCATGAGCAAGAAAATACTTTACAACATGAGCAAGCAAATGAGTATGATACTGGAAAAGAATTGCAAGCTTACCTATTAATTAATGTTAAAAAAGGCCGGACGAAGTTTTCCTTGGACAAATCTACTCTTCTGGAGCCTAGGGCTTGAGTTGGAGAGTTCATCTGAGCCTGGGTGCTTGAATTTCCAGCTGTTTCTCCTAAATTCTGTGCGTGTTCGTGTGAATGCTTCTTAAAACCTACCCATTTGACCAAGCTTTTGGTCATCTGTCTTAATATCTCCTTGCATAGCTTTATGTTAAATTTTGTTTGATAGTGCTCTGGTGAAATCCCATGGGGCACCCATGCCTTTGTTACTTCTAGACTCAACTATTTCAGTGCATTCCTGGCCGCCCTTCCATGTTCTACCCCCCATAAACTTAAAATCATTCATAACTTTGCTGCCTGTAGCTGAACTCACGCCAAGTTCCATTCACCCATCACGCCTGTGTTTGCTGACCTATTTTGGCTGGATCAAAGGATTTGTTTTCACCCGACTCCTGTAGTACCACAATACTCTCAGTGTGCCAAGAAAACCCATGGCAAATGACCAGCAAGTGAAAAGGACTGCAAGTTCTAGCACTTCTGAAGAAATTATTTGTTTGAGACAAATGATGAGTATTCAGTTTTTAACCCTCTCCTGTGGAACCACAATGGGGGTGACGAGCACCTTGGACACTGGTGTAAAACTGGCGGTTGCTGATTAGCTGACCGTTATACAATTTTCCTGAAAGTTACACTCCATATCCAGACTGCATTGTGACTTAGGCTGAACATTTATATATAACTGAGAGACTCAATTTGGGGAATTTTCATTTTTCTGTATAATTCAAACTCTGACATCAAATCTGAGTTAATGCTATTATTTGGTGTTCCTGTGTTATGGAGGACTGATGTTTGTACTGAGGTCAAAGAGATTGACATTATCCCTTAGACATTATGGCTGGAGAGTCAGGCCCAGGTCATGCAAAGTGACCACCTATTCTCATACTAGTCATTGTAAGCTTAATTGTGTTATACCAAGGGCTGCAAATCTATTGTCGACAGGGTTGGGGGAAGACTATCTTTCTTCATATGTAAATGAACCAGGAATTCAGGTCCAAGGTCATTAAAGGCACAACTGCACAAAATATCTTATCGATTGAAACCCAAGAGAATTCTTCAGTTAGCCAGGATGACAGTTGGACAATAAAAAGTAGTTTTAGTGAGCTTACGATAGGATGACTACGTGAATATTGGGAGAAGACGATGCGGACATGACACCTGCTGTGGTCCATGCTTAGTGTGTAATGGAAGGTGAAAAATACTGGTGAGCCATCTGCCAATAAGGAGGTTGGCAGGAAAAGGGAAAGGGAGAAAATCAGAGGGAACTGCTACAGAATTCTAAGGATTAAAAAATTGCTCATTAAAAACAAATTGGTATGAATGGATTGGCTGCTGGACAGAGTTTATTCAGGATAGTGGCACTGGTGAATAATGAAGTCGTCTCATTGGTGCAATGCATATAAAACAATTAATGGCAGGAAGTGAGTAATACATCTTTAATTTACTTTGGGAATTCAGAGAAATCGGAAGTGGAGAGAAAAGCTCATGTGGCTTGTGGATAGTGATGGAGTCTTCGTGTGCAGATTGAGTTCTATGCAGCTTGTGTTTATTTATTTCTGAGACAATTATTCCCTAGAAATGAAACTGAAAGCTATAAAGAGTTCTAGGAAAACAAGGTTGGTCCGAAAAAACAGTTTTGAAACTCACAATCTTATGCTCAGAAATATGTGACTGGAGCTCAGGTTTCAGTTTTAGAAGGAGGCTGCAGTGGGTGGAAGAAAAATCAGCCAGTTATTTAAAGGGACAAGCTGGGAGCTGCACGTTTTTGTGCTTCCAGAGAAGCTGCTTGGAATTGAAGCAAACTACGAAAAGCAGCAGGTTGGAGCAGTTGTTTTGGCTGTAGGCAGAGGAGCCTGGACTGAGGGCTGACCATTGGTGAATGACTTATGACAGTTGTCTTCGGTGGTTTAAAGAGTTATCAGTGGAACCACGCCATCAGGATGGTTGTCATCGAGGCCGAGGTTGTTTGAGCAGTGACAAGAGCGATCATTAAAGGGAAGATTACATTGCTCGCTATCGACGTGACATCATTACTTCAGTATCTGTATTCTTGAGGACAGGACTTGGTAAACTACCTGAGGAAGTTCCTGATTTTGTTGTACTGTGGGACTGCTCGGTGCCACCTTGCTGATAAGACTGTTCAGAGGATTCATAAGGACTATCTTTATTGCATCTGTTAATTAGTGTGTACCCTTTAGGATATACATACATCGATCATGATTTAACTGTTAGTTCATGTTTAATTTATGTTGGTTTTGATTTGAGTAAAATTTATAAAAGTGAAATGTTGTCTGGTTTTTGTTTCCTAAATTGGAGTCAGTCAGTGGATTCGATTCTTTGGTTTATTGATGGTCTCCACGGGGATCATAAAAAATGGCTTCTGAATCTCAAGATTAAATGGTTGTCATTTTTTGTCCTCTCAATGTTCATTTTACTATTGGAATTTCAATGGTTTTTGGTCGAGTTTAGTTAGATTGCCTATTGATAGAATATCTCAGTTTACAGGTTGGGGAGGACCTGGGATGTGAGTTTAAACTGTGTAAGAGTAGGAATGGGTTCAGTGTAGGGTGGTTCTTCTTTTCCAAAGACTAGTGAAGCTTTGGAATACATTGCCGGCTGAGGCGGTGGGTGCTGACTCTCTGTATTACCTTCAAAGGGAAGCTGGACTGGTTCTTGACTGGGGCAGAGATTATATCCTATAGAAGGAAGTGAATTTATAGATAACACTTGGTCCATGTGATCTCCTGGACTGGTCTTGATCATCTGACAGGGTCAGAGAGGAATTTTCCAAAGTATTTTTTCCCTTATTGTTCCTGTTTTCTTTTGCCTTTCCCAGGAGATTACATGGCTGTGAGGAGAGGATGGGGGAAGGGGTGGGGGAGACTAGTGGGGAAGTGCTTAGTCCTGATGCTCCAATCATCATGGAGTTGGCCAGGCTTGACGGACCAGCTATTCTTTTCCTTCCCATCAGTTTTGTATACTCGTAGAATTTTACTCCATTAAATATCACCAGTTTATCTGCTAAAAGGTAAAATTTGGAACAGAATCTCCTGACAAAGTTCTCTGAGGTTATTCAGGTCAGCGTGCGTTTTGATTTATCCACTATATGAATTGAACAGGGCAATGGTTCAGCTTGGGTAAAGCAACTTTGGTATGGCCTATTTTACATTACATATCCTGTAATTCCCTCCAAGAAGGTGGACACAAGGCCTATGCAGTAACACAAAGTACAGTTGGATTAAGGCCGCAAAGCTCTTGGCAACTTTCCAAAAAGACGATTGGATTTGCATTTCATCGTTTAACCGAATGCCAGGTGTCCCACTCTGCCTGCATGAGAGTCAGTGTCCCCATTTCTAAGGTGACGTGATGGTAAGCTTGGAGCTCGTGTGACCAGAAATCTGCATAACTGTGCTGCTCTATTAAATTTTAATAATTCAGAGTTTTCTTTTCAGTGATATAAAAATTAACTTTGAGTGAATAGGATTAGACTGTGTTTGAAATAATCTCAAAGTTCTGTTTAAATATATCAAATCAGGCCTAAAATTGACCGGTGACAGCTGCACCAGGCAGAATGTTTATACAGAGGCACAAGTAAACACAAAAGATCTAACATCATCTGAAATCGAAATGTATGGTTGGGGGCGGTGAGGTAGTTTACAATGGTGCAATAGCTAGTTACAGCATTGTTATTGATGTTTCAGTGCTCTAATAAAGATTTTATGCAGCACATTAGAACAGATGACCCTATTTTATGAGTAGAATTCTGTCCATATCTAAGTAGCTTGCTGGGTCTCACAGTGCCTTCGTGATGATGAATAAATATTAAGTGGTTTGTTTAAATGTATTCGTGTCACACTTTTGCACTGGGCAGAAGAAATTGACTGGACCTGCAATGGGTTAGCATCTAAACTTCCACAAAAGACAAAATACCAAACAGAAGTGCTGATGTTCCACCACCTATGTATGCCTTGGGTTACCAACTCTGGATGGACATGTTCCTGGAGCATCATCATATGACCTTCTGCCTTCAACCGCCCCGCCCCCACACTCACACCATTGGTCACTCATCATTTCTATTCTTGCATTGCACGACCAATTGGAATAAGAACAGTCTCTTAATTACACAATTGGATTGATCTTGACTGTCAGTCAAACAGCTTTTTATCTCCATGTCCTCCGTTTCTGTAACTAATAAATAAAACATCAAAATTTGCAGGTGAAACAACACTTGGAAGTATTGTGAAATGTGAGGAGGATACTGATAGACTTCAAGAGGACATAGGCTGGTGGAAAAAGCAGACATGTGGCAGATGAAATTTAATGTAGGGAAATGTGAAGTGATACATTTTGGTAGGAAGAGCAAGATGAGGCAATATAAAATAAAGGGCACAATTCTAAAGGGCCTGCAGCAACAGAGAGACCTGGGTGTATATGTATACAAATCGTTGAAGGTGGTTGGGCAGATTGAGAAAGTGGTTAACAACGCAAACAGGATCCTGGGCTTTATAGAGGTATAGAGTACAAAAGTAAGGAAGTTATGATGAACCTGTCTAAAACATTGGTTCATCCTCACCTGAAGTATTGTGTCCATTTCTGGCCACTGCATTTTAGGAAGGATGTGAAGGCTTTAAAGAGGGTGGAGAAAAGATTCATGAGAATGGTTCCAGAGATGAGCGACTTCAGTTGCATAGATAGATTATAGAAGCTGGGGTTGTTCTCCTTTGTGAAGAAAAGGTTGAGAGGAGGTTTGATAGAGGTGTTCAAAACCATGAGGAGTCTTGAGAGAGTAGATAGAGAGAAACTGTTCCTTTGGTGGAAGGCTCGAGAATGCAAAGACACGGTGAATGGCAAAAGAACCAAAGGCGACATGAGGATAACCTTTTTTTAACATACTGCGTAGTTAGGATCTGGAATGCGGTGCCTGAGAATGTGGTGGAGGCAGATTCAACCATGGCTTTCAAAAGGGAATTGGATAATCACCTAAAGAGAAAAAATTTGCAGGGGAGAGTGAGACTAGCTAAATTGCTCTTGTAAAGAGCCAACATGGACTTGACTGGCCGAATGGCCTCCATATGTGCTGTAACTATTCTGTAATTCAATCATTCTAAAAAAAAGTGTGTGAAGAAAATACAAAATTTTAATGCCTCCATGATTTTTCCCCAGCGTTGCTTGCAGTAGTGTCTGAGTAATTAATGGTTAATTTCTGGAGACTCCAGAACAATCCTGGAAAGTTGGTAACCCCTCCTCCTGCCTGTGGAATTCTCTTCCAAGCAGTTGTATAATTTGGAGCTCGAGTTCCAATTTTTGGAAACTGCTCCTGTCATGGAGTTGCACTCAACCAGAGGATGGGTTCAAGAACAAAAGAAAAATACTGTAGATGCTGGGAATGTGAAATAAAAACAGAAAATGTTGGAAATACCCAGTGCATCATGTAGCGTCAGTGGAGAGAGAAGCGCAGTTAAAGGTCACTGACCTTTCATCAGAACTAATATATTGATTCTGTTCATGTGTGTCGATTAATTTAATGTGGTCAACTAATATGACTGATTTCATATAATACAGCTCAATTGAAGCTCGGGAAACAGCACCTCATCTTTCTTGAGTTCAATAACTGCCCCTATTTTCTCTTTCTTCATTATTTTTTGCTGATTCAGCTTTTTCTTTGCCCCACCCCCCACCACCACTTGTTTCTTTCTTAATACCTTTACTTTGTCTTTCGACGGAGCTGTCCTGCCATTTACGCCCCATCCGGACATATCTTTTATTTCTTTACTTGTCCCATTACCACTCCCTTTGGCTTTGTACCATGAAACCTTTTGTCATTTAATCTGTCCTGCCTTCCCTTTTCATCTGTCCCCCCTCCCCAAACCCAACCCTTTCTCTCGCCTTACGCTTGCATATAACTTGTTAAAGCTCTAATGTTTTCTCGGTTCTTATGGACGATCATTGACCTGACACGTTAACTCTGCTTTTTCCACAGAGGTTGCCTGACCTCTTGAGTGTTTTGTAGCATTTTTTGTTTTTATCTCGGGTTTCCAGCACCCACAGTATTTTGCTTTTGATTTACTATTGATTGTGCAGCCCACTTTAAACCCGATGTGGCATTTTCTACAGAGCTGTGGAACTTCACACTCCTGGAGCTTGCACAGAACATGCATAACATGTTTGATGGTTTAGTTCATCATCCAGCTCAACAACTTGTAAACTGGAGGTGAGCTGGAACTGCTGATAGTTTAAATGTGTACCTTGAAAGCAGAGCATCTGGACGTTGTGTAATTTAGAAGCGTTCGCAAAAAGACCAACCATGCATAAAAGATTATTTTTAAAGATGAAGGCAGCCAAAGATAAATTACATCATTTATTCATGAAAGGTGAAAGTCACAATTCTTAACTTCACGTGGCCAATGCCCTGATTAGAAATTAAACTTTAAATTGTAAATCCATATAACAATGCCCCATTTATTTTGAACAATGTCGTGGGAATTGGCAGGTCTGAGATATTTTGAGTAAGCTGTGACCCTGAAATTCCTGTAAGTTTCTAGGGAAATGAAGGGAGACCCTGGATTACAGCATTCCCTTAGTGTTCTGCTGGTCTTGGACCAGAGTTCCAGCAGGAGACCAGTAGAACCCCCATCGATTTGCAGAGCTCATGTATTTAACACTTAGCCTGTTACTTAGGATAATTTGTCTTTTTGTCAAATGTATATTCAGCTCTGAAGCAGATTATTATTTTAGAATCATAGAATTATATAGCACAGAAGGAGGCCATTCAGCCCATCGTGCCTGTGAATGAGCAATCCAATTAGTCCCACTCCCTTACTCTTTCCCCAGACCCCTGCAATTTTTTTCCTTTTCAGCTGTATATCCAATTCCCTTTTGAAAGTTTCTATTGAATTTGCTTCCACTTCCCTTTCAGGCAGTGCATTCCAGATCATAGAAACTCGCTGCATAAAAATAATTCTCCTCATCTCCCTTCTGGTTCTTTTGCCAGTTATTTTAAATTTGTGTCCTCCGGTTAGTGACCCACCTGCCCGATGTACTCTTATCCAAACCCCATAATAGTTTCTTAAAAGAAAGTACGGGATTTTAATGGAATCTGTAAATCCCCTCCTATGTTTCTTCATGCCAAGTTGGACTGATATCTACTATAAATGGGATCGAGTGTTACAAGGATATTGCTACTTGATTTTTTTCCCCATGCAGAGATAGGGAAATGAAATTAAAACCCATTCCAAAGACATGAGCGTAAAATCTAGGTCGACACTCCAGTGCACTACTAAGAGTGGACAGAATAGATCCTTTGGAACTATTTGAACGAGAGTAGGGGTGTTCTTTTCCAGTGTCCTGGCCAAAATTTACACCCAATGATGTCCCTCATCCAGTATCGCTAAAACAGCCAATCTGGTCTTTATTTCATGGCTGTTTGTGGGAGCTAATTGTGAGCAAATGGCAGCTGCAATTCCCACATTACAACAGTGACTACATTTCAAAAGTACTTCATTGACTGTAAAGCTCTTTGGGATGGCCTGCGATTATGAAAGGCATTTATATTAATGAAACTCTTTTTAGTATCCCTTCAGGTAGGGGGAGTTGAGAATTGAACAATTGTAATGGACTCTGTATGGAGTAGCCTTTTTCATCTGATGAACGTTCTGATATTCTTATGCAGTCTCAGTCTATTGCTCATTCCTAAGCATCTATAATTCTGCATCCTATTTCTTGAAAATAAGATTTTTACAATGAATGGCAGTGACGGTTGAAGGTTATAGGATGATATATATTGTTATTCTGTTCACTCTACCATGTAGCTTTGAACCAGTGAGAGGATTACACAGTTTAGAAACCATGTTTAACCACTGTGGCCAACTGTTAAAGGATATTCATCTTTACAGGGATCAGGCAGCAGAGATCCCCAGAGGAGCTTGCTGTTTCTGGAGCATATTATGGGAAGCCATTTTTCATAGAAACTCATCACAAAAACTGCTAACTGTGTCATCAAATATTTGTCCTCAGTCGCTCATTTGTGGTAATGACAGCAACTAAACCATACATAAAATATTGGAACAGACATTAATGTTCTGGCTAAATTGCTGATGAAGACTATTAGCAAGCTAATTGCAATCAAGCCTGTCAAACTTTAAATTGTGTCACACTCTGTGATCTCATCAATTAACAAAAAGTTATGCAGAACTTAATTTAATTATTCTAATTGAATTTTGGAAGGAAGACCTGATTGATGGGACTTTAGCTTATGATTGAGTCAATTGTTTTGTTCTGTGTATTGATGCAACACGATACGAGTCATGAACAGTCTGTTTAATAGGAAATACCCAATCAGTTCAATGTGCCGAGGTGTTAGGAACACCTATTTGTTGACTATTAAGTTCTCATTTGTAAGCTTTCTGATATCATACTTGATCAGAACCTCGTTCACTAGGCCTAAACATCCACTCCCTCCACCACTGATGAACCATGGCTGCACTATGCACGATCTGCAGGATATACTACAGCAAGGTGCTAAGGTTTTTTGGACAGCACCTTCTAAACCCATGACCTCCATCACCTGGAAGGACAAGGGCAGCAGGTGCTTGGAAATATCATCACCAAGTTCTCCTACAAGTCACACACCATCCTGACTTGGACATGCATCACCTTTCCTTCTTCATCCCTGGGTCAAAATCCTGGAACTCCCACCCTATCACCATTGTGGGAGTACCTTCACTGTAGCGATTGACAAAGGTGGCCCACCTTCTCAGGGCAATTAGGGATGGGCAATAAATGTCAGCCTTTCCAGAGATACCCACATCTCACAAATAAAAAATATTAATAGTAAGATTTGTCTGTGAAAAATGCATCTAATGTCATTCAATGAATGTTTGTACCTATTTCCTTGAATATACCTTCTTCTGTTGGAAAATCTTAAGTGAAGATCTAGGGCCATCCTCTAGGACACCAACAAAATTAAAGAGAATAAACAAAAGAGGCTTGAACAATCAGTGGCGGAAAATTTTTTCTCTTGCTGCACTTGGACAGAAAGGATCACTTGGGTTCAGGGCATAGAGGAAAGTTGGGTGAAGAGGATGCATAATGGAGCATGCCCTGGTTTCCACCAATTAATTTAAATGGGTGGATAATTGGAAGGGGCTCCATTTCTATGTGCAGTCTTTGCCATTTGATTTTTCTCTGTATGATGTGCCCAAGCAATTCTTTACCCTCAAGTGAAATAAGAAAAACAATCTGTCCCAATAAGTGATGTTCAGGTGAATGTAAATGTGAAATAGAAGAACTACAAGGGGAAAATGTGAAATAGCGAATAAAGAGTAATATTCTCTTAAGACTACAAAAGAATATCAACAAGTGATAACTGCCTTTGAGGGTCCAGGAAATTTACCACCTATAATTTTGAAGTGCTTCTGAATCTAAACTAGACCAGATTTACAATTCTTTCTTTGTAATCACAGATCAAACAAGTTAGATCAGTAGTTTTTAGTTTTAGTTTAGAGATACAGCACTGAAACAGGCCCTTCGGCCCACCGAGTCTGTGCCGACCATCAACCACCCATTTATACTAATCCTACACTAATTCCATATTCCTACCTGTCCCCACCTGTTCCCATATTTCCCTACCACCTACCTATACTAGGGGCAATTTATAATGGCCAATTAACCTATCAACCAGCAAGTCTTTGGCATGTGGGAGGAAACCGGAGCACCCGGAGGAAACCCACGCAGACACAGGGAGAACTTGCAAACTCCACACAGGCAGTGCCCAGAATTGAACCCGGGTCGCTGGAGCTGTGAGGCTGCGGTGCTAACCACTGCGCCACTGTGCCGCCCTGGTTTTGATTCTGTGCTTTATTTTGCTTCTCCTGTTGATTTTGCACCTGCAAATGGAACACAGAATTTTTCACATATTGTGACCATCACCATCATTATTATTATGACCGTCATAGTCCTTGTGGAGACCAAGTCCCAACTTAACCCTTAGGATAACACCCATTGTACTTTGTGGCACCACCGCCGTACTAAATGGGATAGACTCAGAACAGGTCTAGCAGCTCAAAACTGGGCATTTATGAAGCACTATGGGTCACCAGCAGCAGCAGAATTGTATTCAACCACAATCAAAACCTTAATGGCCCAGCATATCCCTCATTTTTTCATTATTATTAAGCCACTTAACTATTACCACCGGTGCACAGTGGCAGCAGTGTGTACCATATACAATATGCACTGCATCAACTCGCCACGCCTCCTTCAGCAGCACCTTCCAAACCCTCGACCTCTACCAACGAGAAAGACAAGGACAGCAGATACATGGGAACACCAGCACCTGCAAGCTCCTCCCCCAAGCCATACACCATCCTGACTTGGAACGATATCACCACTCATTCACTGTCACGGGGTCAAAATTCTGAATCTCCCTTCCTAACATCACTGGGTGTACCTGCACCAGATGGACTGCAGCGGTTCAAGCAGGTGGCTCACCACCACCTTCTTAAGGGCAATTAGGATGGGCGACATATGCTGGTCTTGCCAGCGGCACTCAAAACCCACGAAAGAATAAAAAAAGAACACATCACACTAAGTTACAAATATCAGGTCACATTATGCCTAACTGGTGAAAAAATATCTGATTTCCCCTCGCCCAATGTGTTGCTGGGTAAATATCAGTGTGGTGCAGTCCTTACCATTTAAACCAATATGTTAAATTAAGCGAATCCAAGACGCATCAGAGGTGTCTATGTACACAAATTACTAAAAGCTAGTGTGCAGTTGCAAAAAGGAATCAAAAAAGCTAATGGAATGTTGTCCTTTATCGAATACAAAGGGGAGGAACTTATGCTTTATTTGTACAGAGCCTTGGTTAGAATATATGTGGAGGACTGCATTCAGTTTTGGGCACCATTCTTAAGGAAAGCTATACTTGTCCATGGAGATGATCCAACACGAATGTACCAAAATGATAACCAGCGCTTAACATGAAAAATTATGAGGACAGGTTGAATTCACTTGGCTTGTATTCCCATGTGTTTAGAAAGTTGAAGGGCTATCTGATTGAGGCACCTCCACTGGCAGTGGAGTGTAATTACAATGTGACAACTTTATATAAGCAGTTTCCATTGCAAATCAGGAATTTATAATGGAACAAAGTAACTGGAAAATAACACATAGGTAAAAATTTTAATATATTACAGATTTTTGGTTGTTATCAGTATTCTGCAAAAACACAAACATTGCATCCATCCAGTATAGCATTGCCATTGAAATCTTGTGATTAACACACAGACTCTAACCTCACACTATCATTAACATACATACTCTAATCTCACTTTGTCATTAACGCACACACTTTAACCTCACGCTGTCATTAATGCGCACACTCTAACCTCACTCTGTCATTAGCACACATGCAGACACACACGCACACAAATCTCACACTGCCTTGGGCAGCTGATCCAATATTGTCCATATTTATACCAACACTCAAAGAAAAAAGTGGGGATAACCCAGTGTATGTACCAGTCTCTCCTGTTTTGCACATCAGGGCAATGTCGTTCTTCATAGTGACCACTCACAACAGATTAATACTGAATGAAAAATAAGATTATACACTGGAAAGAAACAACAAATAACTTCGGGGTATTCAACGACACATCACATGTTTCTGAAATTGCTTCTGTATGCCACTATATTCACTTTAAGTATTTTGCCTCATCCTTTCCCCTAAACCTGCAATTATTCTATTTGTAACATGTTTATAATAGTTGAATACAAGGAAAACAAGTCACTCTGTTGTGTTGAATCCCAAGTGCATTTATACGAACTTCCAATCCAAACATGATTCTTGAGGTGCCAGAGGGTCAGTTGGATATTAATATATTAATTAGTTCAGAATGCTTAAAGAATTCATGCACAACATGTGATATTAAGGGTCTGGGATAACAATTGCTGCTTTTTAAGAACTCCAGTTAGCTGCTTATTTACAATTTTGTTCACAGAGTTTACAGTGAAGAGGGGACAGGAGGATGACACCATTGGACAGGAACTTTTTTCTTTAATTCAAAAACAGATTATTATTGACTATACACAGGCTCACGACATGTTTCATTTTGAGTTGCATTTTTTCTCACTGAAATGTTCTTGCACAAGAATGCTTGAACTAAAATATCAGCAAATAAATGCTGCAGGAGGTGGGTGAAGCTTGCTTCATCTCACAGTCCAGAGGGCTAGGAATAAAGTATTGAGGTCACGTTAATTGGATGTGCCATTTCTGTATCATTATTAAGCAGTAGAAGCCTCCTTATCCCCAGGAGGGTTACAGTCCAATTTGTCCCAGTTTATGATGTGGTTCAAAGTCCACTCGATTCTCTCAGTCATTTAAAGCAGGTATACTTGCACCCAATACAGAGTATAAAATGGCACCTGCACACATACTTTGTAAATATGATAATGGTGGGAAAATTTAGTTTGAGTGATGAACTACAGAGAGATTATAAAGCAAAGTGGGATTCTAAATTTCCTTCCCACTTCCTCCTCCTCATTCAAGATGATAAATTCTGAGTTTAATGCCTCAGGGGTAATTTTTACAAGAAAATTACTGAACCTGAAATATTTAAAATACAGATCCTAGCATAAAATTCCACTTCCAGATGATAAAGAAAAATGGTTAAATTGGTTCCTGCAACAATTTTGCATGCTGGATTGAAGTGGATGAAATGGCTGGCCTATACTTCAGTATACATTCCTTGCTTTCAAGTCCTTAAAGTATAGAAATATATACTTCATGTGAGAATTTGGATTATTTCAGTGAGGTTATACTTTGAATGATCAGATGACTAAAGATTCATGAGACTTGCCACAGCTACAGTCAACAAGTAGTTGTCAGCCCTGGCTCAGTTGGTCATACTGTGGGTTATAAGTTCAAGTCCCACTCAAGAACTTAAGCACAAAAGTCTAGGCTGGTGCTTCTGTACAGTACTGAGGGAGTGCTGCACTGTTGCAGGTTCCATCTCCTGGATGAGATGTTTAATTGAGGCTCTGCCTGCTTTCTCAGGTGGATGTAAAAGATCCAATAGCACTATTTTGAAGAAGCAGGGGAGTTCTCCCCAGTGTTCTGAGCAATATTTATCCCTCAATCATCACAAAAACAGGTTGCCACATTGCTGTTTGTGGGAGCTTGAGGTATGCAAATTGGCTGCTGCATGTCCTGCTGTATAACTGTGACTATGGGCTAAATTTTAACAGCCAAAAACATGTGGGTTGGTGCCGAGACAAATGTTAAAAAAATTTAAAAAATCTCTACCCTGACCCCAACCTGCCCACTTCTATGTTAATGAGGCTTCAACCTCTGCTTTAACCTACTTTGCAGGCTTTACAGTGAGTGACCAAGATTCCCAGGCCTCGGGAAATCTGGCAACTCAAAGGAGATGAGGATAGCTTCAGGGAAATGTTAAATGCCAGGAGGAGAAGGAGTGCGTCCTCTCAGCACTCCCAAGCTCTCACCAGATGTGCCTGCCTCATTCAAAGACGCCTGGGATCGGACACAACCACACACCACCCCCCCCCCCCATCATTGTCTAATTGTCTATAGTTCTCCATAACCAGAGATCACCTTGTTCAAGAGGTAGATGAGGTAAACCATTAATCAAGGCCTGAGAGGTCTGCTGGACCAGTTTCAGTCATCCCACTCCAGAAACTTCAGCACAAAAATTGAGGCTCACACTCCAGTGCAGTACTGAGGGAGTGCTACACTGTTAGAAAAGCTGACTTTCGGGTGAAAACTGAGGCACCATCTGCCCTGTCAAGTCGATTGTATAAGATCCCATAACCACTGTTTTGAAGAAGAGCAGGGCAGTTATCCTTAGTGTCCTGGCTAATATTTATCCCTCAATCAAGATCACGATAAACAGATTATGTCATCTTTCTCGCATTGCTGTTTGCTCCTTGCAAATTGGCTGCAGCATTTCCCTACATTTCAACAATGGCCACGCTTCAAGTGACCTCATTGGTTGTAAAGTATTATGGGACGCCCTGAGGTCATGAATGGCAGTGTAGGAATGCAAGCCTTTTAAGGAGGTTGAAGAGAATTTTTTTTGATTTCTCCACCCGCTGATTGGGCTATGTGTTTAATCTGGTTTCTCGCCTTTCTCAGAAGAGTACATGGCTCCGGGTGGGGTGGGGAGTGTATATATTGGGATGCATAAGGCACCACAACTGCATGGAGTGGGTTGAATTGACCATTGTTTCTCTGCCTGTCTGTTATTCATTCATCTGTTCGTATGTAACACTGCACCTTCATGTGCCAAACCTCAAGATGTCCTTTGCAAAACCCCAAGATTTTGTAGCTATGGAATAACTAAGATCTTTTCATTGTTGAGGACATGGTTGAAACCATAGCACGGACACTCTGTAGACTGCTATCTGGCAGATTGACATAAGGCAATTCCTGCTGTCCAGGGTCAAGTGCAATACATGTTTTCATCTTTTAAACCAAACTGCCATACATCATAAAAATTTTTTGGCAAGTGTTTGTTGGATAGGTGTACCATATTGCACACTAATTGCCAGTTGTTAAGTGCATTACTTATGGGCTACCTAATCTCACATATTGCACTTTAATAGCCTGCTCTCACAAGGTCATTGCATGATATTATCTTTTAATTGTTAGCTTTGGCGGGCGTTAGTGGCTGTTCAAGAACATCTAATTCAGTTTAATTGTGCATAAAAGATTTGTGCCTCTCACACACTCATTAGGATATTCAACAGCAAGACAGACAAATAGCCTCTTCACTTTAAGCATCTCTGGAGGAGTCTACTCATCATACTTCATCACAAATGATTGCAGTCCCTATATATCTTCTTCAGTGAATTATTCGTCTTCTGTGGCCTCCATTGGTTACATGTCGTACTGGATTATAGTCTGATAATGGCCTGGATTTTGCAGTCAGTAACGAAGTGATAGCGCCCACTGCTGACCTCGAAGTAGGCTGCCTACAAGATCCCTCCAACAAGAGAGAATCAAAGAACCTCCCCATAACATTCAGTGGCATTACCATCGCTGAATCCTTCACCATTACCATCCTCAGGGTTACCATTGTCCAGAAACTTAACTGGACCAGTCTCACAAATACTGTGGCTGTAGGAATTCCGTGGCGAGTAACTCACCACCTGACTCTCCAAAGCCTGTCCACCATCTACAAGGCACAAGTCAGGGTTGTGATGGAATACTCCCCGCTTGTCTGGATAAGTGTAGCTCTAACAACACCCAAGAAGCTTGACACCACCCAAGACAAAGCAGCCCACTTCACTGGCACCCCATCCACCACCTTAAACATTCCACCTCCATCACTGGTTTATAGTGGCAGCAGTTTGTACCATCTACAAGATGCAGTGCAGCAACAAGCCATACTTGCAACCTCTACCACTTAGAAGAACAAGGGCAGTAGATGCATGGGAACACCACCTCCAAGTTCCCTGCCAAGCTAAATATCATCCTGAATTGGAAATATATAACCATTCCTTCACTGGTGGGTCAAAATCCTGTAACTCCCTCCCTATTAGCACTATGGTTTAGGTACACCACATGGACTGCAGCGGTTCAAGGAGAGGGCTCGCCACTATCTTCTCAAGAGCACTTGGAGATGGGCAATAAATGTTGGCAGGAACGAATATGAAAAAAAAAATCTAGTGAATTCTGTGCTGTTGATTTTCCCTTTCCAAATGTTAATTTCATTCTAGCGCCAACTACAGGGGATCTCTGGGAGACTGAGCAGTCAAGCACATTGAAGAATTATCACAGACAGCAAGGCAGGAAGTAACAAGCAGGTTTTGTCATTCACTTTTTATAAATTTTACAGAAAGCACAATAAAGATTGGGACATCCACATGGGATTAAGGTAGATGCTAAAATATCATAAATAAACTTTAAGAAAATTAATTTTATTACTTTTAGAACGTATGGCATTTTTAGCATGGAATGGAGAAATTTGACATCCCTCAAATTTAAAAATAGATTTTCAGGGCCTGAAAGGTTGTTCAGCAGTGATTTTGACTAAGTACACCATTAAAAACCCAATCACACTGAAAAATGTCTCAACTTTAACAGTGCAACAGCTTTGATCCTTATGAGATTATCAAGGTTCCTGCTGCCTTTTCTAAGCTTAGCTTGCTTCAAGGAAGGGTGTAGCTCCTGCTGAAGACCTGCTGGAGGAGGTGCTCTGATTGACCAGCTAGACAAATTGTATAAATTATTTGAGTGTATATGCGAAACCAGATGTTGTGTTTTCAGATGATGTCGCCAAAGGACAGGCTGTCATTGAGAAATAGGAGGGGTTTAAGGATACATCCTTGGGGGACTAAGTAACAGTGCAGAAGTGGGAAGAGAAGCCATTGCAGCTGATTCTTTGGCTAAGAATGGATCCAGGTGATGGAAGTTCCTCTCCAAGAGAGGAGAGCTTTTGGAGGAGGGTATTGGGGTCAACCCTGTCGAAGGTTGCAGACAGGTCAAGAAGTATGAAGAGGGATAGTTTACCACAGCTACATAGGATGTCATTTGTGACTTTGATCAGAGTTGTTTCAATATTGTGGCAGGGCGGAAACTTGATTGGAGGCATTCAAAATGGAAATGCAGGAAAAATGGATATGGAGACGATTACATGGTCAAGGTCTTTGGAGAGGAAAGGGAATTTGGAGATGGGACAGTGGTTTGCAAGGACAGAGGGGTCAATAGTGGGTTTTTTGATGAAAGAAGTAATGAAGGGGAGGGGGCGGTACCTGAGGAGAGGGAATAATTAACAACATCAGCTAACATGGGAACCAGGAATTGAAATTGGGTCGTCAGCAGTCTGGTCAAGGAAGCAGGAGGTGGGTGTCATCAGTTTGGAGAAGGCATTATGGGAGATAGGAGAGAAATTTGAGAAAGATGCATGTTCAGGGCTGGGGAGCGGCAAAATTGAAGGGAGGTTTTGCCCTGTGTGGTAAGGGAAGGGAGGGAAGCGGCAGAGACAACTTAATGGACGGGCTTAATCTTTTTGACGAAGAACTCTGAGCTATTCATGCTGCTTATTGGAACTCAGGGTGCAGGAGGGAAAGAAGACATAGTCCACATTGCTAATAGTCAAGAAACCTCTTGGAAAAGATTTACAAGAATCACGATGAAGGGACTCAATGTGCTGAGTTTTTGATCCTCTGTCGCTTAGAATTCTAATATCCTGGAATTCCAAATCTCAGCTCATTGGCAAGTCTGCTGCCTTTCCTCCGAGATTAGCTTTGGAGAAATAATTCATATAAGCTGACAATTGACACTTTGCTGATTGATACTTGATGGACTTGGTAGTCACGTGACATCGCGAATCGTGTTTTGAAGTTACATACTCTGTTGAAAATTTTGTTCAAGGAATTAAATTTATATTATTGTAGGACAGAGCAATTTCAGATAATGGTTTTGTGTTTGTTTCTTTTGCAGTGTGAGATTACAGTAATTTAAAAGAATAGTAATTTAAATAATTTGTTAAATCAAAAAGCATGTGTTTAAAAATAAAACCAACTCAATGTACTTCGAGCTCAAAGCCTTTTCAGGAAGCTGAACAGATTTGGATATATGAAGTGAAATTAAAGCATAGTGCAGGCTGTTTTTTTCAATTTAGTAAAAATGAGATTACAATCTTTTGGAAAAAACAGTAATTAAAATACTTTATAAAAAAAAAAGAGAAGCTGGCTATTATCTTTGCATTCCGGGATAATCCTGGACTTTCTATGATCCATAGACTTTCCAGTCTGCGCCTTTTGGACACAAGGGAGTGGAAATGAAGGCCATACTGGGAAAGTGGTTAGAGTGAGAGGGAGTAATCGTATTAATAATAATACGCGAGCTTCAAAGATGGAGGTGAGGGTGTGATTGAGCAGATCAGAAGCTACAAAAATGCTATGATGAACGGAGGATAGACAAAGGATAGACACTTCGGAATTTGTAAGTTGCCAGGATTAGAAGAACAATTGAAATGTCATAAAGATTGATCAGTGATCCATTGTGGAAGGTCATGGCATGATTACCACACTTTGCCAGTAAAGTTCTAGTTTCCTGGAGCACCATCTCTATCAAATTCAATGGTCGTGAGCAAGCTTTGTTGTGTTATGTTGTCTTGTAACATTCCAGTGTTGAAGAAACATTCAGGAAGATTTATCTTCAGATGTGCAATGAAATTTTGTAAAGAGAAGGTACTATCTTTGTTATTTTATTGAGGACCCCAAGCTTCAAGTTCACTGAACAGAGGGATGGGTGAAACACCTTAAAAAAAACCCTCCTGACATCACTTTCTCTTTCTTATTCATTCCGTCTGTCAAATGAGGAGTGATTTCTCTTAAAAACCACAACCCTGAGGACTCAGGTAAATCACAGACAATCGACAGCGATTTAATTGAAAGCTGTTTCCCTATCTGCCCTTTCAGATGAACATAAAGGATCCCATGGCACTATTTCGAAGACCAGCAGAGTTCTCCCTAATGTCCTGGCCAACATTTCTACCTTAACCAGCATCAATAGAACAAAATTGCTCCCTCATTTATTTTATGTGCAGATTGTGGGATCTTGCTGTGCACAAATTGGCTTCCTTCAACAGTGACCAAACTTGAAAAGTACTTCATTGGCTGTAAAGTGTTTTGAGACGGCCTGTGGTTGTGAAAGGTACCATATAAATGCGATTTTTTTTTTCCTTTTAAGCATTCCTGTGCTGCAGCTACGACCACTGAGCTTAATAAACTGAGGAAAAGCTCAATCTTTCTTTTCCTCCCCCATTTCCTTCCTTTTTCCCAATCAAAGATTTGAGTCCAACATAACAAAAGTCATCTGTTAAAAAGTTTGAATGTCTGTTTTATTCCTCTCAAAGGTTTAATTCCTCCACTTGTGGAGATTTGAAATCAATATTGAAATACTGCCTAGAGACAATTTCAATTAGCAAATACACGGTGTTCTGTGACAGTAAAGTAGGGCTGCCACTTTAGAGTGCAAGGTTGTAATGTCAGTATCCTTGACAACAGATAAGCTAGTCGGATGCACTTATCGATCCCAATATACCATTTTACTTCCAATTAACTCCTGTTACGTGGAATTTACAATCCAGGTGTAACACATAAGTGCCTAATCATAGTACCATTGTTCAGTACATGTTCTCAATCCAGTTTGTCCATCACCTTTTATATATTTACAATTTGAGTTCTAGCATGCATAAACAGAGTGAAGTTATAAAATTGCCAATATCTTTTGACAAAGTAGTCAGAGAAATCCTGATTTTGATTTTATTGGTTTCACGAGGTGCTTTCCTTTATTGGGCTTTCCTTTGTATCATAAATAGTGAAGCATTTTTCCCAGTATTTTATTTATGTATATAGATGTTTCAGGGAGTTCAATTAAGTCTCCAGTGGTCCAGGTTATAGATTCTGGCTTCTTGAAATAGCTGTTTGGGAAATGGAGGGCAAGTGGAGCAGATAGGGAGGCAGCAAGCTTGAATCAAGCTGATTTCCAAAATCTGTACTGCATTCAATTTTCACACTCACAGGCCCTCGATTTTCACATCCTCTGGCATTTATCAACAATAGGATCTCATACTGTGGTATTCGCTCAATCAGTCTATTACTAGTTCCATCAAAGGTTGAAGAGCAGATATAGTGGAGGAGCAAAGGGTTTTGGAACTTATGGCATCATAGAAGTAACATGTAAGTGAAAATCCTCTTGCATTCTCATCCTTGTTCTCACATCTCTCCATGGCCTCACCCCTCCCTATCTAGGTAACCCCCTTCAGCCCAACCACCCTCTAAGATCGCTGTGCACCTTCAATCTAGCCTCTTGCACATCCCCAATTTTCATCACTCCATCAATGGCAGACATACCTTCAGCTGCCTAGGCTCGAAACTCTAGAATTAATTCCCCAAACCTCTCGACCTCTCTCTCCTCCTTTAAGACACTTTATAAAACCAATCTTTCCAACCAAGCTTTTGGTTATATATTTCCTTATGTGGCTCAGTCTCATATTTTGTTTGATCATGCTCCTGTGAAACACCTTGACACAGTTTACTACTTTATAAAAGGTGCTATATAATTGAAAGTTACTGTTGTTGCATTGGCTACATGGGATCCTGGATATTGAGTAGAACAGAGATGGACCCACCTTGTTTTTTGTGGCTCATTCATTGCTAATGAAGAATTGGCTCCCTCACTGGGAGTTTGAGCGCAAATGGGTCATTTTGTAGCAGTAAGTAACTCTCACCCAGTGAGTGATATATGAGGAATAATTGCGCTACTTCTGGGCTGCGGGAATGAGAACTTCACAGTCAAATTGTCCTGTCATTTAAAAAAAAATACTGTGCTTTTCAAGTGGATCCATGTGGAGCTGAATGTGCCATCCTTGTATAACTGCTCCCAAATGCTGAACTGATTCTATCACTTTGAAATAGGTCAAGTTGCTTTTCACAAATTGAGTTGGGCATTGAAAGTTTAAATTGCTTCTGTATTTGGAAAAGTTACTTTACATATATGTTAGTAAAGTTGGTCCTATTAGTTCTTATACAGGCATCCTAATTTAAATATTTAATCAGGGGGCCGGCAGCTCTTCAGTCCCAGCAGCACCACTGGGAGCAATGGTCACTGCTGAGACTGCAGCAGTCCCAGGAGCAGCAGCTATGGAGGAAGTCCGGAGTTCAGCCGATCCAATGTCAATCATTGTTCACCCCTCAGCAAAACTTAAAATGAACTCCCAAAATGCTTGTGCAAGCGATCTTCTGGCCATCTAAAAAACAATGTTCATTCTTTAATCCTGATCATATTAATGCAGCAATAAAACTTGCACTGTTGTAAGTGGCAAAGGTTTCCTTGATGCCTGCCAAGAAATGAGATGAAGAAATATATAGGATCATAAGATGAAATCAAAGAGCAAACGAAGCAGTGGTGGCAGGATGAATAATCAATTGTGGTCGGGATTTATAAAAGAAAAGAGAAGACTGCAAATGTTTTTATTTTGTTTTCAAACATTTTACAGTGTTCCAGATCTACCAAACCTCTGTTCATGCAGTTTAGGTGAGGAAATCAGCCATGAGGAGGATGCAAAGAGGCTGCAAAGGGAAATAAACTGATTAAGTGATTGGGTAAGAAGGTGGCAGATGGAGTATAATGTGAGGAAATGCGAAATTATCTACTTTGGTAGGAAGAATGGAAAATCAGAATATTTTTTAAAAGGTGAGAGACTAGTCAATGTTGGGATTCAAAGGGATTTGGGTGTCTTTGTACACAAATCACAGAAAAATAACATACAGGTACAGCAAGTGATTAAAACGGCAATTGGTATGTTAACCTTTATTGCAAGGGAATTGGGGTATAAGAGTAAGGAAGTCTTGCTGCAATTATATATAGGGCTTTGGTGAGACCATAACTGGAGTACTGTGCACAGTTTTGGTCTTCTTAGCAAAGGAAGGATCTACTTTCCTTAGACAGCATGCAAAAATTCACTAGTTTGATTCCTGGGATGTGAGAGCTGTCCTATGAAGAAAGATTAAGTAGAACAGGCCTACAGTCTCTTGAGTTTTTAAGACTGAAAAGTGATCTTATTGAAACGTATAAAATTCTTAGAAGGCTTGACAGGGGAGACACTGAGAGGCTGTTTCCCCTTATTGGGGAGTCTAGAACTAGGGACTGTCTCATGATAAAGGGTCAGCCATTTAGCACTGAGATAGGGATAAATTTCTTCACTCAGATAGTTGTGAATCTTTGGAATTTTCTACCCTGGAGGGCTGTAGATGCTCAGTCAATAAATGTATTCAAGACTGAAATTGATATATTTTTGGGCAGTAAAGAAATCGAGGGCCATAGAGTTAGGTCAGGAAAGTGGAGTTGATGTGAAGTTCCACCATGATCTTATTGAATGGCCTACTGCTACTCCTATGTTCTTATGCTGTTCACATAGCAACTCCTAAAACGAGCTTTTAGTACACTGGGAGGCTCTCATCCATAAAACAGAGCCACTTGCCTCTTCTGCATGTCTGCAGTGTTTCAGCACCCTCACAGAAGAGACAGGTTGAAGTACTTCATCGGGTGACAATCTACCGGAGCCAGAATATCTGTTTTATCATTCACCACATGAACCAGGTCTGAGAAATTGATTGTTTTGCAAGCGGATGTTACTTGAACAGCCTGAAAGGGGGCTAAAACTACTGATGTCCCACTTGAAATGCAGACCGTTTTGAACTGCACAATATGCGTATATGTTTGCAGGATCTAAGCTCCTAGTAAAAAGCTCCCACAAGCAGGAAAGGTTATTTAATTCATGAAGAAGTACAAAGATAAATTATCGATAAATTGTAAATGGCAAGTTTGACATCAATTTTGATGGAGTGGAATTCAATTGTTTTAGTTTTTCAAAGCACAAAGGATAGTATAGACATTAAGAACATAAGTAGCAGTCTCATTAAAATTTGAGGAAAATATCTGTCTGAGCAGGAATAACTGAAAACCCCCAAGGGACATAAAAATATGGAGAGGAGAAGCTATGAAAGGATTCTTGTGTCTCAGTATACGGAGTTCTTCAAAGAAATGAGTTAAGTAGGCGTGAGTATACTAATTCAGTATTGTCTAGAGCTGCTCAACAATAAAGTCTAAAAGTAAGTTTCTATGAGGGGTAGAAGCTGGAGTATGTAGATTAGTGGTATGATTTATAACAGAAGAATCTAAAGTACGTCAACTCCATCAGTTAATGTTCAGTGCACATTGGTAATATTTTAAAATTACCATACATTTCAGTTTCACATCTTCTGTTTAAATTATTCCATGTTGATGATTCTGCCGATTTAAAAGAAAAGACGTTTCATATTTTGGTCTTTTCTATTTGTAATAACACTTAACCCTGAGTGAAACAATGACTTGCATTTTGACAGCAGCTCTTAGGAACAAGAGATATCTCAGTCTGCTGTTTATCAAAGAGGAAAGGTGGTGGCTGAAAAGCAGAAAGGGAAAGGATTACAGCAAAGGATCAAAGGTACTGTTGAAGAGAAAACTTTGAGTTGGCAAAGCAGAGCGATCCGAGTAGCGTTCCAGAGGTCAGAAGTGTAGTGGCTAAGCAAGTAGCAAGCAGTGGTAGAGAGGGAGCCAAGTAGCAATGCAGTGTAAGAGGCCTGGAGTATTTGTGCAGACAAGTAAGGCTGTGCAGGTTTGTGCAGACAAGAACACAGAAGACTTGAAAATGAGGAGAGGAATTTTGAATTCTACTCATGAAGCATAGGGAGTAGGTGGAGCTGGAGGTAACTGGAGTGTGATATGTCTTCAGCTCTGGACTTTTCTGTGCTACAATGTTCATAAGGATCTGAAATCCCCCCCGCGCACCCCCCCCCCCAACTTCCCCCACCCCCACCCTACCGCTGCTACCCTGCATTGATAACATACTTTAGAATAGGCATGAGTTGTGTTCTACTGATCATTTTTAGCATCTTTGTTGTTGTTACGTAGATAACTAGGTTATTAATCCTTTAACCTCTGAATAGGATCTGGGCTTTCCAGGACTCGCATTTTCTTTCATGTCAGCAAAATGGGAAAAAAGTCCATTGCTTTCTTTTGCCCCCACATTGGTTTGGGTTTGGCCTCCCTTTTCTGGATGCACTGACTGACGGGTTGATGGGCAGTCATAGCTTTACACTGCCTTGCCTTTGCTTTGTGATGGATTTTGGCTGAAACAAAACCAGAAAATGCAGGAGGCACTCAGGTCAAGTGACACTTGTGGAGAGAAGTTTCAGATGTGAACCTTTTGTCGATTGCCTGTTTTGGAGGCGCGAGTGGCATTGGAAACAAGGTCATCCTACCTTCACATTGGGGGACTTTTATGCTCCCTTGTGGCGGGTTTGGAGGCGGAGAGAGCATATAATCGGGTGGGATGGTGATGTGGGAAGGACCCTGCCACCTTCCTACTTCCGCCAAAATTAAGTCTGAGGCAGGAAGGACTGTGAATGGCCTTCCCGCCCCACCACCAGTTGAGGCCCTGTGGGGCGGGGTCCCTCGTTAAAAGGCACTTAGAGGCACCTGGCATCGGGAGGAGGGGGGCCTGCTGAGGGCCACCCACCTGTTCTTGCTGCTGACCCCCCCCCCTTATACCTCCCTTCCCTACAACCCCTACCCTCCAAGACCCCTTCCACTCTGACCTACCTGTGACCTGGGTCCTGTGCCTCTCCGAAAGGCTCAGTTAAAAAGCTGCTGGCCTCTGATTGGCCGGCAGCTCTCAGAGAGCAGGACTTCTATCACTGTAGTCCTTGATCCCGTGGAAAGCCCCGCCGCTGCCCAGTTAAGTGCCTAATTGACACTAGATTCGGCGGACCTTCTAGAAAAGAGACGATGTGGGGATCTCAGCGTTGGTTTTTTGCGGAGGTGGTGGCTGCTGCTGGAGGTGACCATCCTAGAGGCTGGGAAGAGGCCCTTAATTTAAGGGCCTCAATTGATGGCAGGACGGGAAGGCCATTCACAGGCCTCCCCGCCCCGGACTAAATTTTGGCGGAGGCGGGAATCCCCCACCCTGCCCCTAACCACCATCTGCTCTCCCCACCTCCAACCCCACAACTAGCATTTGCGACAAAAATGACTTCTTTGCTTGGCCTTTAATTTCAATTCCAACAGACAAGAAGTTCAAAAGCCAGCTGTCGGCAGAATCTGTACCAAACTTCATGCAATACAAATGCTTCAAGGTTTCTTTTCTGGTTATCTGCAAAGCTTGAGGGAGAAACCAAGCTAATTTCGAACAAACACAACCCATTATGATTTGTTCAGTTATACATGTGACACCGAGTTATTTTCCAATGTAGTTAACAGTTATTCACATCCAGGAAGTCCTGGCAACTGCATTCACAGATATTGAGGACTGTAGCTTGTAATGAGTTCTTTTTATGTTGTCTGATGCTACTTGAATGAGATGCATGAAGTCCAGTTGGTTGAAGATCTAAACAGGTTTATTTACAGATACACTATTACATACAGCACTGAGCTAGCTATATACAGGACCTACCTCTAGCTGTTACAGTTACATACTGACTCTGCCTTTGAGTCACATGACTGCATCCTGGTACTTGGCTCATTAGCATACTAAGATCTTAAAGGGATATCGCTCTTAAAGGCAATCACACAACATAGCTGTTCGAATTTTGGATTTGGTTTGGGAATTCCCAAAAGAGTCGAAACCAGCATCGGCTTCTACAGTGGTAAGACTGAAAAGAAAAGGAATGCTTCATACATTAAAGTATTCAAAGTGATTCCTGACAACGCAGCTACCCGCTGACATCAGAATGCGCCAAGTTGCGCACATGCGCAGCTACATCTTGCCAGGACTAAGTGGCGTGTGCGCGGGATGATATCGCGCAGCGCCAACGTCATCGCATATCCACCTGGTCCATCTTCACGCATGTGCATTAAAGTGTCATCGGGTATCCGGCACCCTCACTCGACTGGAGGAAGTGGCTGAATGGGAGACTTTGAGGCTGGAGCTCTTCCCCCCCCGCCCCGCCCCCCACCTCAGCAACTTGCTCCAGGCCGCGACACTTCCTCCCCTCAGCCGCTCGCTCCACACCTTGCTGCTCCCCCTCCACCCCCCACTCCCCCTGGCCGATTGTTCCTTGCTTTGCGCCACCCTGCTCTCCTGCCACTCCCTCTCCACTTCCTCGCCCCCCCTCTCCAGCCACTAGCTGTAGGCCGCGCTGCTTCCCTCCACTCGGCCACTTGTTCCTACATCACTCCTTGCAGCCCGCCTTGTTTCTTCGGGCGGCATGTAGAGACTGATCAAACGTGGCAGCAAGTGGCCGAGAGGAGGGAAGCGGCACGGCCTAGAGCTAGCAGCTGGAGGAGGGGCAGGGAGCGACTGACCAACCAGAGAACGGGGTGGCGCGAACATTCGGCCAGGGGAGTGGGAGGGGAACAGCGTGGTCTGGAGCGAGCGGCTCGGGGGTGGGGGGGTGGGGTGAAGTGGCTGGTGGGGAGGAGGGGGAGAAAGCGAGTTGCCGAGGGGGAGAGCGGCCAGCAGGGCGGATGTTAGTAGCTGCGTTGGGGTGAAATCAGTCCTCGTCAGTCATATAAACGAATCACAATAACAAATTGGCTGCACATTTTATATTCTGCCTGATTTTCAATCGGGCTGACAATTCACTATCTTCCAATGGAAATTCAATCATAAAATTCCTTTTGTATTTAATAGGATTACTGGAATATTAAATGGATCTGAGGATTACAGTTAATATCTTATAACTACATAGCATATTACTGGGCTTCCATTCAACCTAATGTAAAGTTACTTTGCTAGAATGATCTAGCCACAAGCATTTCCTGTGATAAATTGAGCAGCGCCATCTTTAATCCTGGCAGCTGCCTGAACATCGCAGACACTGACGTTCCAGTTGGAGAGCCTGTGTTTGTGCGTGTGCAAGTACTGCGCCACCTAGTGGTTGCATTGTCAGCAAATGCAGCCTAATATATTTCTGAGAATAGAATCGCATTTTTTGCAAGATTAGTCTACGATTAAATTGAGATATTTTACTTTCATTTTGAGGAGATAGAAGGATTTTGACTATATTTTCTATGTATTTGAGATATAGGGAGCTGCGAATCAGTAATGCAAATTATTTAAAGTATGGAGCTGGAAAATGAATCAATGTCAAAGACACTCCAGTTTCTGTTGGTAGTCTGGGGATAATTAGGTGAATTGCACTGCCATCCACGGATTTGGGTGAGATGAGGTAATTTAGCAAAAACCCAAGTTGGAACCTGGAACGTTGCGGTGAATAACATCAGTTGATGCACTTGTCTCTAGGTGCATTGGGGAATCCATGGTGAGTGTTGGAAAGCTTAGCAGATCGTGTATCCTTTTAAATTATTCAAATATCCATGTGTTTGGCTATCAAAAGATTACAAGATGGCTTTGAATGAAGAAGGCCATTCACTCATTTGCTCTCATTCCACCATCTTTCAATTATAGTATCTTGCTAATTGTGTCCAGTGTCTTGGCCTCATTGACTCTTCCCTAGCAGTCTATTTCAGCTACTGGTCCCACTCTGGGTGAAGAATTACTTCCTGATATCTGTCTTCAATTTGCCCTGCACAGTCTTCACTCTGTACCCTCTTGCCCTGTGGCACTGGTATATCTGAAAGGATTTTTCGGATTTTCTTTCTCTGTCATATCAAGTATCTTAAATAATGGCAAGGAAGATCTCCCCTGAGACAACTCCTTTTGAGACTGAAGGACCTTAGCTTGTCAAGTTACTTTATTTTGGAAAAGCAATGTTAAGCCAGCTCTTGAACCAATGTATTATAATAGTGGAATAAATTCAGCATTCGTCAATCACCGACCCATCTCAGTGCCTTGTAATTACTTTCCAGGGCACACACTTTTTAAAAAGTTGCAGACGGGAGTAAATGTGACTCTGAATAGATGTTGCTAGCCAGGAAAAGTTGTTTAAGAGACTGAGTCACTATGAATGATATTAACGATATCACTTTAGTACAACCCTTCCTATTATTTGATATTAGTGCAAGTATAGAAATGCTGGGAATTGAGTACTATAGCAAGTATATGTTGCAATCTGGCTCTAATTAATCCTTAGAAAGAGATGGTGTTTATTCAAGCAGAGGAAGAGAGACAAAGGGAAGAGATTTGTGACAGAGGGAGTCGATGAACACTGGGGAGCTGCCTGCAAACTGGAAAAATATCCATTTTCAAAGAGGGTCAACGGAGCAGATCAACAAAAGCATAAATCCATTAGTCAACAATAACTTACTTTTATAATAGCACTTGAACTGGTAAAATGTCCCAAGATGCTTCATAGGAGCGTTAGGAGACAAAATTTGACACAGAGCCAAAAAGGATATCTTAGAACAGGGAACCAAAAGCTTGGTGAAAGAAGTAGATTTTAAGAAGCATCTTAAAGGAGGAGAAAGAGGTAGCTATGTTGAGAGGTTTAGGGAGGGAATTCCAGAGTTCAGGGCCTAGGCAATTGAAAGCAGAGCTGCCAATAGTGGAGTGATTAAAATCGAGGATGTGCAAGAGGCCAGCGGAGTGCTTCAATGCCATGTGAAATAATGATGATGATGGCATCCGTCTGTCTTGGGAGACAATGTACTGCGCCTGGGGCATCTATCACATCTGGATTGAACATCCTCTGTTGTGGCTTTAGAGGCAGACTCGTGACTGACAATCTCTTCCAGAGCTGGCGCAGATAATAACGTTGGCCCGAGGTCAACTGCTGTTTTTTTCTTCCACCGGGCTCTCTTTTCCACCATCTGGTCATTTCTTTTATCCTCTGCTTTTTTCATGCCCTTCCTGGCTGCCGTTCTCCAGGGACTGCAGTCAGCAGCAAGGCCTTCCTATGCATAAACTCCAATACGGTTACCTTGAGATCACGCTTGTAGACATCCTTGTATCGCAGATATGGGTGACCTGTTGGTCTCCTGTCAATAGCAAGCTCGCCATAGGGCATGTCTTTGGGGATGTGGCCATCATCCATTTAGTTCACTTGACCCAGCCAACGGAGTTGCTGCTGACTCAACAGAGCAAACGTGCTGGGGATCCCTGCGCGCTGGTGTACTTCCATGTATGTGAAATAATAGAATTTAATTATCGGGAGTAAACTTGAATATTATCCTTGTAAGTAGCAGGCAACATCGATTCAGAAGGACATAGTAAATAAGGCCAGTAGGACTAAGAGGAAGAGCAGGCAGGGAGATGCTGCTGAGCACAGCGGGACTGGTGGTCTGAAGTGCATTTGTTTCAATGCGAGAAGTATAACAGGTAAGGCAGATGAACTTAGAGCTTGGATTAGTACTTGGAAATATGATGTTGCTATTACAGAGACTTGGTTGAGGGAAGGGCAGGATTGGCAGCTAAATGTTCCAGGCTTTAGAAGCTTCAGGCGGGATAGAGGGGGATGTAAAAGGGGTGGGTGAGTTGCATTACTGGTTAAGGAGAATATCACAGCTGTACTGCGGGAGGACACCTCAGAGAGGTCATGCAGCGAGGCAATATGGGTGGAGCTCAGGAATAGGAAGGGTGCAGTCACGATGTTGGGGGTTTACTACAGGCCTCCCAACAGCCAGCGGGAGGTAGAGGAGCAGATATGTAGACAGATTTTGGAAAGATGTAAAAGTAACAGGGTTGCAGTGGTGGGTGATTTTAACTTCCCCAATATTGACTGGGACTCACTTAGTGCTAGGGGCTTGGATGGGGCAGAATTTGTGAGGAGCATCCAGGAGGGCTTCTTGAAACAGTATGTAGATAGTCCAACTAGGGATGGGGCCGTACTGGACCTGGTATTGGGGAATGAGCCCAGCCAGGTGGTCGAAGTTTCAGTGGGGGAGCGTTTCGGGAGCAGTGACCATAATTCTATAAGTTTTAAGGTACTTGTGGATAAGGATAAGAGTAGTCCTCGGGTGAAGGTGCTAAATTGGGGGAAGGCTAATTATAATAATATTAGGCAGGAACTGAAGAATTTAGATTGGGGGCGGCTGTTTGAGGGTAAATCAACATCTGACATGTGGGAGTCTTTCAAACGTCAGTTGATTAGAATCCAGGACCAGCATGTTCCTGTGAGGAAGAAAGACAAGTTTGGCAAGTTTCGGGAACGTTGGATAACATGGGATATTGTGAGCCTAGTCAAAAAGAAAAAGGAAGCATTTGTAAGGGCTGGAAGGCTAGGAACAGACGAAGCACTTGAGGAATATAAAGACAGTAGGAAGGAACTTAAGCAAGGAGTTAGGAGGGCTAAAAGGGGTCATGAAAAGTCATTGGCAAACAGGATTAAGGAAAATCCCAAGGCTTTTTATACATATATAAAGAGCAAGAGGGTAACCAGGGAAAGTGTTGGCCCACTCAAGGACAGAGATGGGTATCTATGCCTGGAGCCAGAGGAAATGGGTAATGTGCTAAATGAGTACTTTGCATCAGTATTCACCAAGGAGAAGGACTTGGTGGATGATGAGCCGAGGGAAGGGAGTGCAGATAGTCTCAGTCATCTCATTATTAAAAAGGAGGAGGTGTTGGGTGTCTTGCAAAGCATTAAGGTAGATAAGTCCCCAGGGCCTGATGGGATCTACCCTAGAATACTGAGGGAGGCAAGGGAAGAAATTGCTGGGGCCTTGACAGAAATCTTTGCATCCTCATTGGCTACAGGTGAGGTCCCAGAGGACTGGAGAATAGCCAATGTTTTTCCTTTGTTTAAGAAGGGTGATAAGGATAATCCAGGAAATTATAGGCCGGTGAGCCTTATGTCAGTGATAGGGAAACTATTAGAGAGGATTCTTCAGGTCAGGATTTACTCCCATTTGGAAACAAACAAACTTATTAGCGCGAGACAGCATGGTTTTGTGAAGAGGAGGTCGTGTCTTACTAATTTGATTGAGTTTTTTGAGGAAGTGACGAAGATGATTGATGAAGGAAGGGCGGTGGATGTTGTCTATATGGACTTTAGTAAAGCCTTTGACAAGGTCCCGCATGGCAGACTGGTGCAAAAGGTGAAGTCACACGGGATCAGAGGTGAGCTGGCAAGATGGATACAGAACTGGCTCGGTCACAGAAGACAGAGGGTAACAGTGGATGGGTGTTTTTCTGAATGGAGGGATGTGACTAATGGTGTTCCGCAGGAATCAGTGCTGGAACCTTTGCTGTTTGTAGTATATATAAATGATTTGGAGGAAAATGTAGCTGGTCTGATTAGTAAGTTTGCGGACGACACAAAGGTTGGTGGAGTTGCGGATAATGATGAGGATTGTTAGAGGATACAGCAGGATATAGATCGGTTGGAGACTTGGGCGGAGAAATGGCAGATGGAGCTTAATCCAGACAAATGTGAGGTAATGCATTTTGGAAGGTCTAATGCAGGTGGGAGGTATACAGTAAATGGCAGAACTCTTAGGAGTATTGACAGGCAGAGAGATCTGGGCGTACAGGTCCACAGGTCACTGAAAGTGGCAACGCAGGTGGATAAGGTAGTCAAGAAGGCATACGGCATGCTTGCCTTCATCGGTCGGGGCATAGAGTACAAAAATTGGCAAGTCATGTTGCAGCTGTACAGAACCTTAGTTAGGCCACACTTAGAATATTGCGTGCAATTCTGGTTGCCACACTACCTGAAGGACGTGGAGGCTTTGGAGAGGGTACAGAGGAGGTTTACCAGGATGTTGCCTGGTCTGGAGGGCATTAGCTATGAGGAGAGGTTGGAAAAACTCGGATTGTTTTCACTGGAACGACGGAGGTGGAGGGGCGACATGATAGAGGTTTACAAAGTTATGAGCGGCATGGACAGAGTGGATAGTCAGAAGCTTTTTCCCAGGGTGGAAGAGTCAGTTACTAGGGGACATAGGTTTAAGGTGCGAGGGGCAAAGTTTAGAGGGGATGTGCGAGGCAAGTTTTTTTACACAGAGGGTGTTGAGTGCCTGGAACCTGCTGCCAGGGGAGGTGGTGGAAGCAGATGCGATAGCGACGTTTAAGAGACATCTTGACAAATATATGAATAGGAAGGGAATAGAGGGATATGGGCCCCGGAAGTGCAGAAGGTGTTAGTTCCGGCAGGCATCAAGATCGGCGCAGGCTTGGAGGGCCGAATGGCCTGTTCCTGTGCTGTACTGTTCTTTGTTTGTTCTTTGAGATCTGTCTGATCAACGTCTTTGACATTTTTGAGGAAACGACATCCCAAGTAAACTGCGGAATGCCCCATGAATTGTTGTCCTTCATCTTCCAAAATTAACCTCAAACCTTAGAGCTAAGTCTTGGAAATGGTTAAGTGATTGGCTGAATGGAGGAAAGCAACAGATAAATGTTATAGAGTTGTGTCAGGGTGTGGAGATGTGAGAAAAAAAGACTTGCATTTCTATACCACCTTTCATGACCTCAGGATATTTCAAAGCACTTTTCAGCCAATTAAGTACTTTTAATGTGTAGTCACTGTTGTGATGTAGGAAAGTACTGAGTAGGGTTCCTTGGCTGTTTTTCTGTATCTTCATATTTTTCCCTTGGAATGTTTAGTCCCATAAACTGGGAGGGTTGCCAGCATTTGATTGTTGTTTGCACAACTCAGAAGATCAGAGAGGAGAAGGATCCTGACCAGCTCTCCTCGTAGTTGATTGCAGAGTAACATAGCAACTAGTGTCGGTGATTTCCACAGGCTCATTTTCACTGGTGTTGATTAATTTCACAATAATAGAAATTGCCACCCACACACTTTTACACTATCATTGCACTGATTCCACTACGCTTCAAGACGACAGACAAAGCATATCTTCGGCCTTCTGGTACCAGAGAAGCAAGTCTGAAATTGTGCCCCAGGCCCCAGCAAGAACTCCAAGACCTCAACTTCAAAAAAAGACATTACATTAAAGACCAAAGACAGTACCTTTATCCCATTTATTACGAACTCCACTTCAACAACCCCCTCAATTCTTTCTTCCCCTCTGTATCTATTTGTTTATATGTTTCTCTTGTACGCATGCTAGCGTGATTGCGTTGAGTATTTTGGTAGTTTTAATTAGGTTAGGGGGTAAGGCTAATAAACTTACATCTTTTTTGTTTAAACCTAAGAAAACCTGTTTGATTGGTTCATTTGCAATTACAATTAGAGTGCAGTGAGCAAATGACTCACTGAGGTGGTAAGCTAAAATCACTGTGCTTTGAAAGATAAACGCTGTTACAGCCAAACCAGGAAAGGGGTGAGAGCGGAGCCTGAGACCCCTTCCTCACCCAGTCGTAACACAATTCTGAACAAAATCCTTCCAAAATATCCAATCTCAGCCTTGTTACACCTGCGCTCATAGGTGATAAACAGTATAATTTCCAAATGAAAGGCCTAGTTCTAATTGATTCAAGAGCATCAATGACCTAACTGTACAATTATGCAGATGCTGTGTTCTTCCCCTTTTTTGAAGGTATGTCTTTTGTTCTGATTGCTCATAATGAATTTATAACATGATGAAGTAACAAAATGAAATGCATCTGGTTTCACAATACAATATGGTATTATTTGTCCAGATGCCAGTTTTTTTTTCTTTATTCGTTTATGGGAATGTGGGCATCGCTGGCCAGGCCAGCATTTATTGCCCATCCCTAATTGCCCATGAGAAGGTGGTGGTGAGATGCCAGTCCATTTGGGGATGCCAGTTTGCTGTCATGTTGTTTACTCAAGACCTTTGTTTAAAGCTGAATGCTGATGATTTCCTCACACTGCCCCCCACCCCTATCCATGAAATGCAACTCATCAAAAGCATTAAAATGTTTTTTTATCTGTTATTTGCTGCTTTTAATTATGCTAAGTGTTCTTTTCATTTTATTGTAACAATGTTACCTCTAGAATTCAATATAACCACTCACGGCTCGACTTTATGTGTGGGTGGAATTTCTATACCCATGAAAGTAGTCAACACTGGTGAAAATGAAAATGTTCATTATACTCCCCTACACTCTCCATAAACTTAATCTCATCCAGAATTCTGCAACTTAGGTCCTGTTGCACAGCAAGACCCCTCCTTTGGTTCATCTGCATTAGGTCTTGCTCCAGCAATGCCTCGATTTTATAATTCTCTTCCTCATGGTGAATTGCTGCATGACCACACCCCTTCCTATCTCTGTAACCTCCTACAACCCTCTGAGAACTCTGTGTTCCTCCAACTGTGGCCCCTTATATCCATCCCCACTTCCTTCGCCCCACCAGTACTGGCTGAGCCTTTAGCCATCTAGGCCCTAAGCTCTGGAATTCTCTCCATAAATGCCATGCCACTTTCTTTCCTGGTTTAAGACATTCCTTAAAACCAAGCTCTTTGGCCAAGCTTAGAGTCGTCTGTTCCAATGACTTCTTCTTTGACTTGGTGTCCATTTTTGACTGATTACACTCCTGTGAAGTGCCCTGGGGCATTTTACTACATTAAAGGTGCTGGTACAAATACAAGTTATTGTTACATATGAATTAGGAGCAGGAATAGGCCACTCGGCCCTTCGGGCTTGCTCCGACATTCAATGAGATCATGGCTGACCTGATTGTAACCTCAACTCCACATTCCCACCTACCCTCGATAACCTTTCACCCCTTTGCTTATCAAGAATCTATCTACCTCTGCCTTAAATATTCAAAGACTTTTCTTCCACTGCCTTTTGGGGAAGCAAGTTCCAAAGACTTACGACCTTCTGAGAGATAAAATTTTGCCTCATCTCTGTCTTAAATGGGCGACCTCTTATTTTTAAACAGTGACCCCTAATTCTAGATTCTCCCACAAGGGGTAACATCCTTTCCACATCCACCTTGTCAAGACCCCTCAGAATCTTATATGTTTGAATCAAGTCACCTCTTACTCTTCTAAACTCCAGCTGATACAAGCCTAGCCTGTCCAACCCTTCCTCAAAAAACAACCTGCCCATTCCAGGTATTAGTCCAGTAAACCTTCTCTGAACTGCTTCCAACATATTTACATCCTTAAATAAGGAGACCAGGACTGTACACAGTACTCCAGATGTGGTCTCACCAATGCCCTGTATAACTGAAGCATAACCTCCCTACTTTTGTATTCAATTCCCCTCACAATAAACGATAGCATTCTATTAGCTTTCCTAATTACTTGCTGTACCTGCATACTAACCTTTGGTGATTCAGTGAGACAGCAGGGAATCAGTTTTATTGTGAGGCTTAATATGACATCCAGAAAATTTCTAAAAATGGTTTACCTTCGGTGGAAGTTGAAATGTTTTGGGGGCCTATTAATGCATTCAACTAGCAGAAACAATGACAGAAAGGTGATTCATTAGCTGGACATCGCCTATGTTATTCTGACCTTAAAGAAGCTCCTTCTTTCATCAATGTAAAATGTAACACCTCATTATCTCAAAAAGTCCCTTTTTAAATTGTGCATCTAATAAGTGATCAGCAATAATATCATAACCTGATCTACGTCCTCAGCTTGAATCTGACCTTTTGTACAGCCTGTGCATACACATGTGCATGCCTGCGTATGCATTCTGATAAACTGGAATTATTAATTATTGGACTGACTAGCAATAAGACTTTTTCTCTGACCGTGTCTCAGTGCTTACCTCGGAGTCAGAAGGTCATGGTTTGAGTCCCATTCAGGAGACTTCAGTACAAAATCTTGGTTTACACTCCAGCCTGCGCCATCTTGTTATTTTAACAACTCCCTGAAGCGAAACACTTCAAAACATCTATTGAGAGTGCTTTCGCTTTCTTATCCACTCCAGGTCAGGCATATGAGCCAGTTGATTTCTCTTAAACCAAGCCTGAGGACTGGGGTGAACCAGAGACATTTGAAAGCAGTTTAGTTGAACATCTGCCTTCTCAGGTGGACATAAATGATCGCATGGCACTTTTCGAAGAAGTCCATGGGATTTTTCCTGATGTCCTGTCCAACAGTTATCTCTCAAATAAACACCACCCAAAATGGATTATCTGATATTTTTACAAAACTTTTTGCTGTTTGTGGGAGCTTGCTGTGCGCAAAATAACTACCACAGTTCCTAAATTACAGTAGTGACTACATCTCAAAAGTACTTCATTGGTTGTAAAGCATTTTGGGAAATCCAGAGGTCATGAAAGACGCCATATGAAAACAATTTATTTCTTTCTAACAAGTTCTTTCTTTCTCTGCTATCTATTTATCTCTGTCGTCATTCGGAAATGCTACAAAATTGATGTTCTAAGTGTCATTGATATCATTTCAGTGATTTTAAAGTGTGAATTTAGCCTCAGTTTGGATACTTCCGTGATTAGTGCCATTTAACACTTAATGATTCCATTATGGAGACAGATCAGATGCATCCAAGTTCAGATCTTCCAAGTCTCCATAGTTTATATCTCAGTTGTCCAGTCTTTTTTGACATGGATTTCTGGGGTGATTCGCTGAATGTAAACAACAATAATTTGTATTTGTACAGTGCCTTTAATGTAATGAAATGATAGAATTCTTCATCAAGATGGAGAGTGACGTAGTTGATTCTGAGACTAGAATCTCAATAAAGGAATCTTAATAAAGGAAACTACGAAGGTATGAGACGCGAGTTGGCGATGATGGATTGGGAAACGTTACTTAAAGGGATGACGGTGGATAGGCAATGGCAAACATTTACAGAGCGCATGGACGAACTGCAACAATTGTTTATCCCTGTCTGGCGCAACAGTAAAACAGGAAAGGTAGCCAAACCATGATTTACAAGGGAAATTAGAGATAGCATTAGATCCAAGGAAGAGGCATATAAATTTTCCAGAAAAAACAGCAGACCTGAGGATTGGGAGCAGTTTAGATTTCAGCAAAGGAGGACCAATGCATTGATTAAGAAGGGGAAAATAGAGTACGAGAGCAAGCTTGCGTGGAACATAAAAACTGACTGTAAAAGGTTCTGTAGGTATGTGAAGAGACAAAGATTGGTGAAGACAAATGTAGGTCCCTTACAGTCAGAAACAGGGGAATTTATTATGGGGAACAAAGAAATGGCTGACCAACTAATTGCATACTTTGGTTCTGTCTTCACAAAGGAGGACACAAATATCATACCGGAAATGTTGGGGAACACAGGGATTAGTGAGAGAGAGGAACTGAAGGAAATCAGAATTGGTAGAGAAATGGTGTTGGGGCAATTGATGAGATTGAAGGCCGATAAATCCCCAGGGCCTGATAATCTACATCCCAGAGCACTTAAAGAAGTGGCCCTAGAAATAGTGGATGCATTGGTGGTCATCGTCCAAGATTCTATAGACTGGAACAGTTCCTACAGATTGGAGGGTAACAAATGTAAACCCACTATTTAAAAAGGGAGGTAGAGAGAAAGCAGGGAATTATAGACCAGTCAGCCTGACGTCGGTAGTGGGGAAAATTCTAGAGTCTGTTATCAAAGATTTTATAGCAGAGCACTTGGAGAACAGTGATAGAATCGGACAGAGTCAGCATGGATTTACGAAAGGGAAATCATGCTTGACAAATCTACTAGAATTCTTTGAGGATGTAACTAGTAGAGTTGATGAGGGGGAGCCGGTGGATGTGGTTTATTTGGACTTTCAGAAGGCTTTCGACAAAGTCCCATCCAAGAGATTAGCGTGTAAAATTAAAGCACATGGGATTGGGGGTAGTGTATTGCGATGGATAGAAAGTTGGTTGGCAGACAGGAAACAAAGAGTAGGAATAAACGGGTCTTTTTCCAAATGGCAGGCAGTGACTAGTGGGGTACCGGAGGGATCGGTGCTAGGACCCCAGCTATTCACAATATACATTAATGATTTAGATGAGGGAAATAAATGTAATATCTCCAGCTTTGCAGATGAGATAAAACTGGGTGGGAGGGTGAGTTGTGAGGAGGATGCAGAGAGGCTTCAGGGTAATTTGGGCAAGTTAAGTGAGTGGGTAAATGCATGGCAGATGCAGTATAATGTGGATAAATGTGAGGTTATCCACTTTGGTAGAAAAAACAGGAAGGCAGATTATTATCTGAACGGCTATAAACTGAGAGAGGGGTATATGCAACGAGACCTGAGTGTTCTCATACACCAGTCGCTGAAGGTAAGCATGCAGGTGCAACAGGCGGTAAAAAAGGCAAATGGCATGTTGGCCTTCATAGCGAGAGGATTTGAGTACAGGAGCAGGGATGTCTTGCTGCAATTATACAGGGCCTTGGTGAGGCCACACCTGGAATATTGTGTGCAGTTTTGGTCTCCTTATCTGAGGAAGGATGTTCTTGCTATAGAGGAAGTGCAGCGAAGGTTTACCAGACTGATTCCTGGGATGGTGGGACTGAAGTATGAGGAGAGATATCATAGAGGGACATAGATAGGCTGCAGAGCTGGGCTGAGAGATGGCAAATGGAGTTTAATGCGGAAAAGTGCGAGGTGATTCACTTTGGAAGGAGTAACAGGAATGCAGAGTACTGGGCTAATGGGAAGATTCTTGGTAGTGTAGATGAACAGAGAGATCTTGGTGTCCAGGTGCATAAATCCCTGAAGGTTGCTACCCAGGTTAATAGGGCTGTTAAGAAGGCATATGGTGTGTTAGCTTTTATTAGTAGGGGGATCGAGTTTCGGAGCCACGAGGTCATGCTGCAGCTGTACAAGACTCTGGTGAGACCGCACCTGGAGTATTGCGTGCAGTTCTGGTCACCGCATTATAGGAAGGATGTGGAAGCTTTGGAAAGGGTGCAGAGGAGATTTACTAGGATGTTGCCTGGTATGGAGGGAAGGTCTTACGAGGAAAGGCTGAGGGACTTGAGGTTGTTTTCGTTGGAGAGAAGGAGGAGGAGAGGTGACTTAATAGAGACATATAAGATAATCAGAGGGTTAGATAGGGTGGATAGTGAGAGTCTTTTTACTCGGATGGTGATGGCAAACACGAGGGGACATAGCTTTAAGTTGAGGGGTGATAGATATAGGACAGATGTCAGAGGTAGTTTCTTTACTCAGAGAGTAGTAGGGGCGTGGAATGTCCTGCCTGCAACAGTAGTAGACTCGCCAACTTTAAGGGCATTTAAGTGGTCATTGGATAGACATATAGATGAAAATGGAATAGTATAGGTCAGATGGTTTCACAGGTTGGCGCAACATCGAGGGCCGAAGGGCCTGTACTGCGCTGTAATGTTCTAATTCTAATTCTAAAAAAGATTGAGTCGGTTAGGATTATATTTGCTGGAGTTCAGAAGAATGAGGGGGGTTCTCATAGAAACCTATAAAATTCTAACAGGACTTGACAGGGTAGATGCAGGAAGGATGTTCCCGATGGAGGGGGAGTCCAAAACCAGGGGTCATAGTCTAAGGATACATAGAAACATAGAAAATAGGAGCAGGAGTAGGCCATTCGGCCCTTCGAGCCTGCTCCGCCATTCATTATGATCAGGGCTGATCATCCAACTCAATAGCCTGTTCCCGCTTTCGCCCCATACCCTTTGATCCCTTTAGACCCAAGAGCAATATCTAACTCCTTCTTGAAAACATACAATGTTTTGACCTCAACTGCTTTCTGTGATAGCAAATTCCACAGGCTCACCACTCTCTGGGTGAAGAAATTTCTCCTCATCTCAATCCTGAAAGGTTTACCCTGTATCCTTAAACTATGACCCCTGGTTCTAGACTCCTACACCAAAGGGAACATCCTTCCTGCATCTACCCTGTCAAGTCCTGTTAGAATTTTATAGGTTTCTATGAGATCCCCCCTCACTCTTATGACTCCAGCGAATATAATCCTAACCGACTCAATCTCTCCTCATACGTCAGTCCCACCATCCCAGGAATCAGTCTGGTAAACCTTCGCTGCACTCCCTCTATAGCAAGAACATCCTTCTTCAAATAAGAAGTAAATAAATAAATAAGGGGTGAACCTTTCAGGACTGAGATGAGGAGAAATTACTTCACCCAGAGAGTGGTGAGCCATTGGAATTCGCTACCACAGAAAGCAGTTGAGGCCAAAACATTGTTTTCAAGAAGGAGTTAGATATAGCTCTTGGGGCAAAAGGGATCAGAGGATATGGGGGGAAAGCGAGAACAGGTTACTGAGTTGGATGATCAGCCATGATCTTAATGAATGGTGGAGCAGGCTCAAAGGGCCGAATGGCCTACTTCTGCTCCTATTTTCTATGTTTCTATGTTCCAAGGCATTTTACAGGAGCATTATAAAGCAAAATTTGACACTGAGACATAAAAGGTGATATTCAGGCACATGATCAAATGTTAGTTCAAAGAGGTAGGTTTTAAAGAGTATCTTAAAGGAGGAAAGAGAGCTCGAGAAGCAGAAATGTTTCGGGAGGGAAGTCCAGAACTTAGTGCCTCAGCAGCTGAAGGCATGCTGCCAATGGTGAAGTGATTAAAATTGGGAATCAGAGGAATGCAGATAGCTCAGACGATTGTGGGGGTGTGAGAGGAAGGCTGTGAGATGGAGGTGAAACAACTTCATGTCCCTGGTCAGTGCTTGGATGTTGCTTCAAATAAACTTGTCTTACCTCTGTTTGGCTGGATTGATTGACAAGGGTTGAGATATTCAAATTTCACCCAGTTGATAAACTAACAATCAATTTTAATTATTTCTATCAATCATTTTTTTGTTGATAAGATTTGCAGTTGTCTTATTGGAAAGTCCTGTGAGGAAGATGGATCTGTGTCCTGAAGGTGTGGAAATTACATGTCTGGTTTCTTGGTGGCTGCTATGATATTTGAGAAATTTAATTTAATTGATGGGCCAGTCATTGGAAGAAGTAGTTTTTCAATCGGGCAACGTTTAGCAATATATATCTTCCTTTTGAAGGAGCTAAATATCAAATGGAAGGAGGAGGGTGTAACCCAGGTGAGCAATTCACCTCTCTCTCCACCAGAATACAGAGAAAATATCATAAAAGACTCTGTGAAAGATCATTTCTCACACACAAAACTTCTTGCCAAGGCCACATTGTCTAAGTTGTTTTAAAGTACTGCAGAACATTGTTCAAGGGGCCTTATGTTATATTATGGATTACAACATCCAAGGGAGGGTCAGTAACCAAAGAACACAAATTCTGGAATGCACTTCCTGGTGGTGGAAGCAGATTCAATCATAACTTGGATTTATACTTAAAAAGGAAACATTTGCAAAGCATTGGGAAAATAGGTGTGGGACTAATTGGATAGCTCTTTCAAAGAGCTGGCATGAGCTGGGGAAACTTATTTTGTGCTCTGAGATGCTAAGATGTGAAAAACAAGTCTTTTAGAATATGAAAACTGCTTTGATTTAATTTTGGATCTGTTCAGCATCCATCTTATCAAATTTGATTGCTGGTTTTCAGTCCTATGGTCTGTCACTGTGCAGTTTGCCATCAGTTGTAGAGTTCAGGAAAGTACGGTGGGATTCACTGTGATTTCCAGCCAGAGTAAGAAGCTTTCATTGTTGTTCTTGCACCATCCCTGTCTCTGATTTATGCATTAGGCCACCATGTGGATTTGTAGAGTAGTGAGGGTTTGCTTATAGAAGAAGAATTTTCCATGGAGCATAAAGAAAGCTACGTCGAATAAGCTTGGATCAGAATCTTGCATAGATTTACATGGAATGTACAGAAGAGAAACAGGCCATTCAGCTCCACTGGTCCATGCTGGTGTTTATGCTCCACACTACCTTCTTCTCACCCCTCTTCACTTGACACGATCAGCATAATCTTCTCTTCCTTTCTCCCTCAAGTGCTTCCTCATAAGTGCATCTATGCTATTCAGTTCAAGTATTCCTTGAAGTAGCAAGCTTCCACATTCTAACCACTCTCTGAGTGAAGATATTTCTCCTGAATTCCCTTGTGGATTTGTTAGTGACTCTATTTGTTCAGCAGGCAGCTGAGTAACCATTTAATGAGTGTGTATACTTGCTGTACAGCTGCCTTTAGTTTTATGTTGAAGGACATTCTATTTACAGAAAAATATTTTTGTGAGATTAACAATTGAAAGGTGTGCATGGTATTCCTCTTACAGATGTTGTGTAGGGAAATATTTTAGCTTTGAGTGGGTAAATCATGAGGCAATGGATCACCTGTATTGCTGCACTCCAGTTATTAACTGATGGTTGATTTTGAAAGTCCGTTGAAGAATGCATGCAGACTGCTTTGATAATTAAATTATACCTCCCAAAAATACATAACACCACAGAGTATTAATGCCTGCTCCCCATCTAATTGGAACACTGCTTTATAATTAACTGTCTAGCATTGGATCAGATCATATAGGAATGATCAGTAAAATGGTCTATTATCCAGGTCTACATAATAAAGCCTCTCAACACACAATTTCTTTGATGCAGTGCCAGTGTTAGATGTGATATGTGCATTGCATTATACAGGGTAGTTTACTGTGCTAATTGACCACTAGATTATTAAGTGTGAATCGAGGGGAAGTTTGAGATGACACAACAATTGAAATTTCTAAATAATAAGGCAGAGATAAGGCTTGAACATGAATCACTGAGAAATTTGATGTCAAAGTCAACTAGTAAAATCACGTTTCCCAACACAGTCATTTTTGTGCTTCTGTATCTGGCTGTAAACTATCAGAATGTAGTGTAATACATGAGTTAGTTGCTATGGTAACGATGTAAAATAAAACCTGACCTATTATGTCTGTTCCACGTACTTCACCGAAAGACTCTTCTGTACAGCAGCAACTGAGTACAGTTTATTTGTATCATAAACTTAGAGTATCCCAAAATTTTACAGCTTACTTTTGCATCTTTCATTTTGATCTTTTGTATTATAATTTTAGGTCCTTTCATGTTTTACTTCATTTTCCAATCAGGTGAACATCCAAGCATTATTCCTCAAGGGTTGATGCACCTTTGATTTAAAGAAAGAAAAGTATAATTTTATATAGTGCCTTTCACACCTTCAGAAAATTAAGTACATTTCAACTGCTGTCACTGTTGCAATGCAGTAACCAATTCGTGCACAGCAAGGTCCCACGGCCAATAATGTGATTATGACCAGATAATTTGTTTTTGTGATGTTAGTTGAGGGAGAAATACTGTCCAGGACACTGTGGAGAAACTATTCTTTGAATAATGCTACCTGATACAGTCACACTTAAGTTCTG